>NC_064819.1:203557352-203860382 GCF_024166365.1 Elephas maximus indicus | reverse complement strand
CTGTGTATTCCATCTGGTGAGGTCTACATGTACAGTCCCTGTTTAAGTAGTTAAAAAAGGCATTTCCAATGAGTAGATTATTGGTTTAGAATAATTCTCTCATACAATCTCCAGTGTCGTTTCTATTACCAAGACCATGCTTCCCAACTAAAGATCCTTCTTCTTTGTTTCCAACTTTCACATACCAATCACCAGTAATTATCAATGCATCCTGATTGCATGTTTGATCAATTTCAGACTGCAGAAGTTGGTAAAATCTTCAGCTCTGTCGTCTTTGGCATTAGTGGTTGGTGTGTAAATTTGGATGATAGTCATATTACCTGGTCTTCCTTGTAGGAGTATGGATATTATCCTATCCCTGACAGCACTGTACTTCAGGATAGACCTTTAAATAATTTTTTTGACAATTAATGTAAGGCCCCTCTTCTTCAATTTGTCATTCTAGCCATAGTAGACCATATGATTCACTGATTCAAAATAGCCATTTCACCTCACTCATGCTTAGGATGTGATATCCATCTTCAATTGTTCCACTTCATTTTTGACAACTTCCAGTTTTTCTATATTCATATTTGTACGCTCCACATTCTGATTATTAATGGATGTTTGCAGTTTTTCTCAATTTAAGTCCTGCTACATCAGCAAATAAAGGTCCTGAAACCTTGATTCCATCCATGTCATTAAGGCCGACCTTATTTTGAGGAGGCAGTTTTTCTCCAGTCATCTTTTGAGTGTCTTCCACCCCGAGGGGTCCGTCTTCCAGTACTATATGAGATTTTGTTCAGTTGTTATTCATTGGTTTTATTGGCCAATTTTTTTTGGAAGTAAGTTACTGGGTCCTTCTTTCTAATCTCTCTTAATTTAGAAGCTCCGCTGAAATTTTTCCACTGTGGGTGACCCTGCTGGTGTTTGAAATACAGGTGACATAGATTTCAGGATCACAGCAACATGCAAGCCATCACAGTGTGACAAACTGACAGATATGTGATGGATTTTCTGCTAGAGAGCACTAAAAGAGATTTGGTTGTGTGTGTGTGTGTGTGTGGTTTTTCTGTTCTTTTATTTTTTTCTTCTCAGTGAATTTTTTTTTTAATTGAGGTGTAAGTCACATAACATAAAATCAACCATTTTAAAGGGTACAATTCAGTGGCATTTAGTATATCATCAATGTTGTGCCTCTACCGCCCCTATCTAGTTCATCCCCATAGAGGAGAACCCCATACATATTGAGTAGTTACTTTCCATTGCCCCTTCCGCCCAGTGCTTGGAAATCAGCAAGGTTTGATTGTTTAAAGCTGCATACATCAAAGGAGCGGAAAATCTGTGTGTTTCTTTACCAGGGGAGCAGTTGTAGTGACCTGGGGCACTTGATAAATGTGGAGATTCTTGAACCTCTGCCCAATGTTTCCAAAACAATCAGTCCTGGAAGGTCACCCTAGAGGACATTTCTCCAGAACTCTCAACAAGCTGGAGAGATTTCCCTAATCCTAATAAATTGTTCTTGTTAGCTGTCATTTGGCTGAAATCATGGCAACACCATACACAATGGAACTAAACACTGCCTGGTCCTGTGCCATTCCCATGATTGGTTAGGGATCAGACCATTTTGATTGATGGGATTTTTATTCACTGATTTTCAGAAGTAGATCACCAGGCTTTTCTTCCTGGTCCTTCTTAGCCTGGAAGCTCCACTGACATCTGTTCACCATCATAGCAACATGCAATCCACGGGTGGTGGTGTCCATGCATGAGGTGCATGGCCAGGAATTGAACCTGGGTCTTCCACATGGAAGCCTAGAATTCTACCACTGAACTACCACTCCCCTCCCCATCCCTAATAAATATTTTCAGCCTAATATGGTGACTAAGAAGTGAAGAAAAGGAGGCACCCACAGAAACTAGAGACTACATCAGCCTGAGACCAGAAGAACTAGATGGTGCCCAGCTGCAACTGATGACTGCCCTGACAGGGAACACAACAGAGAACCCCTGAGGGAGCAGAAGAGCAGTGGGATGCAGACCTCAAATTCTGATAAATAGACCAGACTTAATGGTCTGACTGAGACTAGAAGGACCCCAGTGGTCATGGTCCACAGACCTTCTGTTAGCCCAAGACAGGAACCATTCCCAAAGCCAACTCTTCAGACTGGGATTGGACCGGACAATGGGATAGCAAATGATACTGGTAAAGAATGAGCTTCTTGGATCAAGTAGACACATGAGACTATGTTGGCATTTCCTGTCTGGAGGGGAGATGAGAGGGCAGAGGGGACCAGAAGCTGGGCAAATGGACATGAAGAGAGAGAGTGGAGGGAAGGAGTGTGCTGTCTCATTAGGGGGAGAGCAATTAGAAGTATATAGCAAGGTGTATATAAATTTTTGTATGCGAGGCTGACTTGATTTGTAAACATTCACTTACAGTACACTAAGAAAAAGGAAGAGGGGGCACCTTTGAGATGCTCCCTTGATGAAATGGCAAGACAAGGTTCACAGAAGTGGTGCACCAGGTCAACGGACTTTGAGGATGATGCAGTACATCCATATTCTGAGATAAGGAATCAGGCAGAGAGGAAGCAGCTACTGGGGTGTTGTCCTGAGAAGAGAGGGAGAGACGGAGGGAGGAGGGGAAGGAGGGAGGAGAGAGGGAGGGAGGAAGGGAGGGAGGAAGGAAGCAATGGCTTTCAGTGTACCTGTGATTAACTTTTGACAGAAAGAGAGGAAGTTGTTTATTTTTATCAGCGGGGAGGAGGAGAAGTCAAGTGCAAATACAGGCAGTGTGTGCATTTGGTGGTGCAGAGCTGAGAGGGTTCTTGACTGATATCTTCAGCTTTCTCTCTGCAGTATAATATGTGACTCATTGCTGAGAGTGGGTGGTGGATTTGTGAGAGTGTGTGTGGTTGTCAAAGGAGAATGAAAAAGGCATGAAGCTGCAGAAGATGAGAGAGGAAGCTTTCTAGAGAAGCAGAGCAAGTTTGCAGGGCTGTGTTGGGGATGCAACTGGGGGTGGTAACCGTGAATGCCCAGTGATTCCAGTTTGGCTGGTTAGGGAATATTCTCAGTAAGCGCCTCTTCTCAGTGTAGGCAAGGCAAAGCAGACTTGGGGCTCATCTAAGGTCAGGTTTTGCCAGGAAGAGAAAGGAGCTAGAGTGTGAAGACATTTGCAAGAGGGAAAATTCAGACTCTCTCAAGAATACAGAGAACTTACAGAAAAGAGATTTTCATCATGGGCTGGAATGAAAGGAAATGGTTAAGTACAGTCGACCCTCATTATTAGAGGATTCCCTATTCGCACATCCACCTACTTGTTAAAATTTGTTTGTAACCCTCAAATCACTACTCAGGGCACTTTCCACCGTCATTCATAAACATTGGCAAAGTGGTAAAAAACGTGAGTTGCCTGATGCATACGTTCCCAGCTGAGATCAAGCAAGGCGGCGCTCTACCTTCTTGTTTCAACTTTCTTAGCATAAACAAGTGTTCTTTGCACATTTTTACATTCCTTGTGCCCTTTGTTGGTGATTTTTGCCATTTAAAATGGCCCCCAAGCATAGTGCTGAGGCTGTGAGGTGCCTTGAATAGAAAATACATGTGTTAGATAAGCTTTGTTCAAGCCTAGCTTATAGGCCGTGAGCTCAGCATGAATGAATCAACAGTATATATTAAAGGAGGTGTCTTTAAAGGAAACACACATAAAAGCAGGTGAAGTGCTAATCGGTTGAGAAAAACTTTGTGACCAAAGTTTTGCAGAAATCTAACCCTGTATTTTCCTAGAAACTGTGGTTCAGGATTCACTAATTCAGCGTTAAAACCAAAAAAACAACAAAAACAAACCCATTGCCTTCTAGTGGATTCCGACTCGTAGCAACACTATAGGGAACAGTAGAAGTGCCTCAGAGGGTTTCCAGGGAGTTTACTGGTAGATTCCAACTGCAGACTTTTTGGTTGGAAGCCGAGCTCTTAACCACTCTGCCACCAGGGCTCCACAATTCAGAGTTATTAGCTACTTTGTATACCTTAACTACCACGAATAATGAGATCTGACCGTATTTCCCCCTCTTCTTCACCTCTCTCTCTCTCTCACTACTTCATTTTCCCTGCCAGGTCCTATAATAAATATTCCTTTCATGCAGGGTAAATTTTTAATGGCCTTTTAAAAATTTACTTATCATGAAAAGACAATTCACATATGAGCTAAAATATATGATAACAAAAACATGAAAAATGCTTCCACCTCACCAGTAAAAAGAATTAAGATTTATTTTCTAAAATACAATTAGCTTTATTTATTTTTCTTATGAAGGGGATGCATTGTTTTTCTCTGTCCAACCTCCCTTTTACCCTGTTTGTAACTGAACCCTCTTCCCTGACCCATATTAAGGAGAAACTTTTGTTTCCCCTGATTCCAATTTCCACAGGAAGAGGCTTCCACTGGGCCCATCTCTGACCTCTCCCCGCCCGCCCCCTGTCTCTCCTCTCCAAGGGGGAAATGAATGACTTAGTTGATTGGTGAGTCTCAGAGATGAAACTGAGCTTTCCCACTCCAGACCCTTTTCCTCTTGCCTTTTGTTTGTTTGTTTGTTTTTTCTTTCTTTCCAGATCCAGCCCATCTGCAAAATACAGATATTCTGGTCTGTTCTCTGTCTTGTGGCAAGAGGTCTGTCCCTGGGGGAACCGAAAGTTGCCTCATTGCAACCTGTGATGAATAATGTCTAACTCCAGTCTGAAAAATCAACAAATCAACTTGGCCATAGATGTAAAACCGTATTTCCCAGGTTTATCAGTGTTAAAGATGATCTTTTGATCAAAAAAACAAAAAAACTCCTCATGTAGTATTAGACAATGAATAAGGAAGACCGAAGACGAATTGACTCCTTTGAATTGCGGTGTTGGCAAAGAATATTGAGTATACCGTGGACTGCCAAAAGAACAAACAAATCCATCTTGGAAGAAGTACAACCAGAGTGCTCGTTAGAAGCAAGGATGGCAAGGCTACGAATCACATACTTTGAATATGTTATCAGGAGGGATCAGCCCCTGGAGAAGGACATCATTCTTGGTAAAGTAGAGGGTCAGTGAAAAAGAAGACCCTCAATGAGATGGATTGACACGGTGGCTACAACAATGGGCTCAAACATAACAGTGATTGTGAGGTTGGCACAGGACCAGGCAGCATTTAGTTCTTTTGTACATGGGGTAGCTATGAGTCAGAACCGACTCGATGGCACCTAACAACAACAACAACAACAAAGTACTATTACCTATGGCCCAGAACAGCAGTTTCCCCAGCTTCCTCAATTTATGTGGCTCATAAGAAAGAAAGAAAAGGAAAAACTAGTTCCCTTCGAGTCAATTCTGACTCATGGCGACCCCATGTACTTTAGAGTAGAACATAGGATTTTCAGTGACTGATTTTTTGGAAGTAGATCTCCACGTCTTTCTTCCAAAGCACCTCTGGGTAGACTCAAACCTCCAACCTTTCGATTAGCAGTCAAACACTTAACCATTTGTGCTACCCAGGGATTCTTATGGTGATCTTTGTGTCTCAGTAATTTCTTCATGGTGCCCCAGGCCCAGACAGACACTAACAAGTCTATTTATTTAGTAGTTATATCAACGCAACTTAAGTTCTAATGTCCTTACAATTTACAGTAAAACCTGAGAAAGCCGGAAACTGTGTAAGGTAGAAACCTGTCAGAGAAGAAAAACTCAAATATTTTCACTAATAGAGAGCAATAGAAAAGTGATAAGGCTGCACCCTCTCAAAGGCGGAAAACTTGCAAGACCTGGAAAAACAAGGCTGTCCCTCCGAGTTCCAGTTCTCATCACTCTACTAGCTGTTTTTTTTTTTTAATGCATAATTTGAAAGAAGAAGTAATAATCATTTCATTCTTATATGGCCATAAGTACTCATTAATACGATGCATGTGCCTGTTGGGCTCTGTATAGCTTCTGAAACCTAAGAATCAGATGGGACACCACCCTCATTTCCTGTTCCACATTGACTTGCATGAGGTACTTGCTTTTCCTCACAACGATCACCAAAAACTAGTGTTACAAAGATATGATGTCATCAACAGAAATGAAAAATTTGCAAAAGTATTATGTGTTCACTACAATCTGTTAAGAACCGCTACATCTTATCACCCAGCCTTTCCACCCATGAGACTTTCCCTGTTGTCCCATGGAGTTAGAGTGGCCATGTGCATTTTTGGGATCCAGCTAAAGGGAAGTGAAGTTGGGAAGACATTTAGTTTGGTTTGTATGGCATAAACTTACGTGGTTCATGGTCACCACACAGTCATGTTATATTAACACTAGCCGTTCTGGGTAGGAATGGCTGCTGGGACTATTCATACTGTCCTCTGGGCCAGTTCAGCCAGCATCACGGTATAATAGTGCAGGACCAGATGCTACATCGCTGTATAAATATTCCCCATAATGGTTGACATCACAAGTTTGGAGGCAATGGAGGAGACATAAGGCTTGAAACATATGGAGGCAGAAGACAGTCTCTGGAAAATTCTTCCAATCATCAAAACTGTAACACTTTGGGTGAAAGAGTCAGTGCTCATTAGGTCTAGTTAAATTGGAAGGAACATACTTGATAACAATATGGATGCAATAAGAAGGGAACGTTTTGTTTTGTTTTGCTTTAGCGGTTATCATGTGAAGTAGAATTTATCAGAACTCCTTCTTTTGTGGAGCACAAGACTTTCACAATACTACTGAGAATATATTTCTGTGAGAAGTTAAAGGTTTTAGTCATCACAATTATCAAGAATAAGAAATAAATATCAATCAACCGTACTAGAAAAGAGACTGAATTGTCTTTCTGCATTCCTCATAGAAAATGATTTTATAAAATTATTATCACATGAAGGCAAAAATCAAATTGTATGCAGCCAAAATATGTAGGGAAAAAAATATTATGGAGGTATATCAAGCAATTGGAGTCCCTGAATAGTACAAACGGTTAATGCGCTTGGCTGCTAACCTCAAGGTTGGAGGTTTGAGTTCACCAAGAGGCTTCTTGAAAGAAAAGCCTAGTGATCTAAAAAAAAAAAAAAATCTACTTCTGAAAAATCAACTACTAAAACTCTATGCATCACAGTTATGCTCTGACACACATGGGAATTCCATGAGTCTGGGTCAATTCAATTCCTTTTCTAGTTCTAAGTAAGTAATCACTTCCATAATTGCAACTTTTTCTTAAAGAAAATCTCCAAAATTGAATAACCTTAATATCCTGCAAAGTAGAGGGCCAGCAAAAGAGAGGAAGACCCTCAAAAAGATGGATTGACACAGGCGCTGTAATAATGGGCTGAAGAATAACAATGATTGTGAAGATGGCACAGGACCAGGTAGTGGTTTGTTCTGTTATACTTGGGGTTACTATGAGTTGGAACCAACTTGATGGCAGCTAACAACAACAATATCCTGCAAAACCTGGATCCCTCCCTGATGTCAAACATCCCATTAGAAAATGGGTAAGTAAAGTTAAATCTAACACCTTACTCTCAGGCAGCCTTTACTTCCAAAATAATGTGCAAACAGGTTATAAAATAACTTTCCAGAGAAGCCACCGCCTATGGTATAACCAGTGAACTAGACCCAGGCAGAGGCCTCGATGAAGCTGTGAGCAAGGGGAATTGCTGGTATCCAGGTAGGCATTTGCCCTGAGGACCAAGTGTTCACAGATGTCATTTTCTTTACTCCCCCTAAAGTAAGCAATCTGGAAGATAATTTTAGACCTTTTTTTTTTTCTTTTAATAAAAATAAATCCACTTCTCTGAAATATAGTCTCTACATGAAAACAAAGAACCATGATTACCTAGCAGCTGTTATTCAGTACTGACGGGATAGAACTTGGGCAGATATTAAATGTCTTTGTCTTATATAGAATTCAACAGTTTCCCAAAACACATCCTATTCCCTAGTCGTTCTGATTGCCCCCCTATGCCTGAAACACTCTACCAATGCACAAGCCAACCTTGTTGTTGTTAGTTGCTGTCCAGTCGGCTCTGACTAGTGGCAACCCACGTATAATGTTGCCCAATCCTGCACCATCTTCATGATCACTGGTATGCTCAAATCTATTGTTGCAGCCACTGTGTATTTTGAATGCCTTTCACCTATGGGCAGGGGTGGATTACCCGGTAAGCAAGGTAATAAGCACGGGCTTACTTGCACTTACTTACTATAGTGCACAATTTCACATGAGTTTCAGCACATTAAAGATGTATTTACTTTGCTCACTGGGTAATTCATCCCTGTCAGGGACTGCAAATTTGAAGTGGCTTTGATCCTGTAGAAAGGTGCTGTGGGGTTGGGAAAGAGAGAGATGCAAACCATACCTAGAAGCAGCATCTTTGATGTCTTGAAAAAATGTGAAATTGTTCACTACAGATGATCTGGTATGCAAGGTAAGCACCATGCTTACCTTGCCTATTAGACAATCTGCCCCTGCCTATGGGGCTTGTCTTCCAGCACTATATCAGACAATATTCTGTTGTAATTTATAGAGTTTTCATTGGCTAATTTTTGGAAGTAGATCACCAGGCCTTTCTTAATCTGGAAACTCCACTGGAACCTATCCACCATGGATAACCCTGTTGGTATTTGAAATAGTGTTGGCATAGCTTCCAGCATCACAGCAACATACAGGCCACCCACAGTATGACAAACTGACAGATGGCTGGTGGAAACCAAATTTAGGGGCTGCAGAAATGTCCTTATATGCTCTGAAAACACAAACAACTGCTATAAACCTTCACTTGCTTCATAAAGTGACAAAAAGCCTGTAGGACTGAGTTACAGTCCTAGAAATTATTGCCCACCAACTCAAACATAAAAGCTTTTGAAGGAAGAAAGTGAGAGTTTCATGGGACAGGATGGTTGGGGAGAAGTGGAGAGCAAGGAAAAATGACAGTGGCAGAGAATTATGGTGGGCAGTGTCTTAGTTACCTAGTCCTGCTATAACAGAAAATACAAGTGGTTGGCTTTAAAAAACAGAAGTTTATTCTCTCGTAGCCTAGTAAGCTATAAGTCTGAGTTCAGGGCACCAGCTCTAGGAGAAGTCTTTCTCTCTGTGTCAGCTCTGGAGGAAGATCCTTGTCATCAGTCTTCCCCTGGTCAAGGAGCTTCTCAGTGCAGGGACCCTGGGTCCAAAGGATGTACTCTGCTCCTGGCACTACTTTCTTGGTGGTATGAGGTCCCCCTGTCTCTCTGCTCATTTCTCTCTTTTATATCTCAAAAGAAGTTAACTCAAAATACAACCTAATCTTATAGATTGAGTATGCCTATTAACATAATTGCCTCTACTCCTGCCTCATTAACATCATACAGGTAGGAATTATAACACATAGGAAAATCGCAACAGATGACAAAACGGTGGACAATCACACAATATTGGGAATCATGACCTAGCCAAGTTGACATACACTTTGAAGGAGCACAATTCAATCCATAACATTACACCCTTTGGCCCCCAAAAACTCATGTCCTTCCTATGTATAAAACACATTCACACCATCATATAATAACTAACCAAAAGTCTTAATTCAACTCCAAGTCCAAAATCCAGAAATTCCTCATCTGTGAAATCTAGATTACAAGTTATCTACTTCCAAAGTACCATGGTGGAACAGGCACAAGCTAGACATTTCCATTACAAATGGGAGAAATTGGAGGGAAGGAAAGGATAATAGGCACCAAGTAAATCCAAAATCCAGCAGAACAAATTACATTAGCTCTCAAGACTTGAAAATAATCCTCTCTTCTCTGAGATCATCTACGCAATGGCCCTGCCCTCTGGACTCTGGGTGCTGGCCACAACCTGTTAAGGTTGTGTGTCAACTTGACTGAGCTGTGATTCCCAGTGGTTTGCAGTTACAATGTAGTTTGGCAGCCGTATCATGATGTGATCACCTCCATGATGATGTTTGATATAATGTGATCACCTCCATGATGGGATCTGCTGTGAGTAGCTAATCAATTGAAGGGGAGTTTCTTTGGGGGTGTGGCCTGTGTCCAATATAGGTGGACTTTCTGGCAAGGCTTGTGGGCTTTTGCTCTCCCTGGGTCCTGCAATTGGCTCCTATTTATCTGACCTCTGGTTCTTAGAGCTTGAGCTAACAGCTTACCTGACATCTTGCCTGCCAGTTTTGGGATTCATCAGTCTTCACAACCTGTGAGCAAGAGCCCTGCCGTTTGACCTGCCAATCTTGGGTTCACCAGCCCCTGTGGCTACGTGAATCAGGAAAGCCTCTAGCCTGACCCACTAATTTGGGACATTTCAGCCTCTACAACCTCGAAGCCATTTCCTTGATATAAATCTCTCTCTCTCTCTCTCTAAATATGTATATCTATATACTTTACTGGTTTTGCTCCTTAGAGAACTCAGTCTAAAGGGGTGGGGTTGCCTCTCAGATGGACTAGGACAGTGGGGTCACCTAAAGCTAAGGGTGCAGAGCTGCCATCCCAGTGGGCCTGGAAGGCAGAGCTAAGGCCCAGGGCTGAGGGGCCTCCGCCCAGAATCCAGAGGGAGAGAAACTGGAGAAGTGACTGAGAAGAGTGGCCACTGTCAGCCTAATCTCAGAAGCCTGGGCCAAGTCTTTTTGGGCCTCAGTGGGGGTGCATCTGGGCTTAAAGTGGTGCCCATAAGAGCAACTCAACCTCATATCCTCTCTAAACCAGAGGATTTTCTGAGGCTGAGTCAGAGGGCAGTGTGTCAGGGATCTCTCTCAGTGCTTTTTAATCCAGGATGCTTTACTTACCATAAGCACCTCTGTGTGGCTCTAGAATCTGTTGTTGCTTCTGCTTTCCAGCCTACTTAGGACCCTCCAATGAAAGAGTCGAAGCCCCTGGGTGATGCAAGTAGTTAACATGCTTGTCTGCTGACTGGAAGGCTGGAGGTTCAAGTCTATTCAGAGGATATTTGAAAGAAAAGCCTAGAGATCTGCTTCCGAAAAATCAGCCATTGAAAACCCTGTGGAGCACAGTCCTGCACTGACACACGTGGAGTCACTGTGAGTTGGAGTTGAATTAATGACATCTGGTTTAATTAAATTTTTTACCACCCGTCTGTCAGTTTGTTGTGCTGTGGTGGCTTGCATGTTGCTATGATGCTAAAAGCTATGCCGTCAGTATTTCAAATACCAGCAGAATTACCCATGGTAGGCAGATTTCAGCAGAGGTGCCAGACTAAGACAGACTAGGAAGAAAGGACTGACATTCCACTTCAGAAAATTAGTCAATGAAAACCTTATTGATCACAATAGAATATCATCTGATGTAGTGTTTTAAGATGAGCTCCCCACGTTGGAAGGACTCTAACATACCAATGATCATGAAAATGGTGCAGGACTGGGCAATATTTCATCTGATATTCATGGGTTTTCCTAAGTCAACAGCAACTAACAACAGCAATTAAAGAGTGACCAAAGAAAAGTTGGGAAAGGCTATGGGAAGTATCTGTAAACCTGGCACCTCAGAGTGAGCTGTGAAGAGGACAGGAGGTAAACGTGTGGGAAGTCGGAAGGAGGTGGAAAATGACCCTGGACTGATATTTTCCCAAGGAGGGCACAAAGGAGGACGGAGAAGACCAGAGAGTGGATATGGAGGAAAAAAAAAGGAAATCATTCAATATGCCAGCCTTCTTAGAACTGTAATTGAAGCCAGCCTTAGGACAACGCTGATGCTGTAACTTTATCGGGTGTTCTCATTGCTAGCATTGGAGAAAAAAGTCTGTCCTTATTTTATCAATGAACTCCATGTCAGTACAGTTCTTCTAAATCAACATCTTATGTCTTGTCTCCTGGAGTCGAAAAGGAGAAGAAATGACAGGGGGACACAGCCTTCCCCAGATTTGGCATGGTCCTACCCCGGATCTCCAGAATATTTCTGTTCTAGAATATAAAAAGAGAAGAAACTATCACTAAGCCCCTCTCCTCCCAGTACGGGATCAGCTTCTGGAACCAATCGTATGTCACATGATCATAATAAAATTTGATTTAAAGACAAAATAAATTTCAACTGATGAGTACGGGAAGTAACTTTTAAACTTTCTCTTTTTAAATATGGCACACAATAAGTCTTATGCAAACTTTGCAGTTTTATCCTGACTCCACCCTGGCAAAAGAAAATGTATGAATGAGAAATTATTTTCAAGACAAAAACATCGTTTTGGTGTTTGGGTAAGTCATTCAATGTGTTTGTGTTTATATATTTAATTTGCCACTGAAATAACTATCTTTGTTTACTTTTTGTGGTGATGCTGAGCTAAATCTCAACAGCTCAATATGACATCAAGGATTCAGCCTCTTTGTATATTTCCACTCTGCCAGCTTTCGTGTGTCGCCTTTTTATCTCGTTGTATTATCATGTCTTCGTTACCAAATGAGTTATGCAGCTATAAGCGACTTATTCTCACTCAGCTGCTTTCAGGACAAGAAGAAATGTTTGGGGGCTAAGGGACCTTTTGCAAGTCTCTATATTTTTAGCCAGGAAGAAAATCTTTCCTAGATGACCCCCAATAGATTTTCCCTTACATCTTTCAGCCAGAAGTTGGTCATGGGCCAAATGCTAGACTAAGCGTAATTCATGGACTTTAGCAAATGTAAAATACCTGGTTCAACCTTACTGCTTTATAATAATGACTTCAAAGTACTTGGCAATTAAAAATATATTTTGGTACCATGGAACATTTACTTCATCTTCCTGAGAACCTGCCTTATATGTAAAAATTCAAAAGTCATGTCTGCATCCCAGGCTTCCAAGGATTAAATGAGAACATGTCTGGAAATTGCCTGGTACAGTGACCCCTAGAGTAAATGATCAATAACCCTGGTGGCATAGTGGTTAAGTGCTATGGGTGCTAACCAAAAGGTTGGTAGTTCAAATCGCCAGGTGCTCCTTGGAAACTCTATGGGGCAGTTCTACTCTGTCCTATAGGGTCGCTATGAGTCAGAATCGACTGGACGGCGCTGGGTTTTATCTGCACTATAATATCTGTAAGCATGAACATCTTAGTCCAAGGCAAGTTCCAACATTAAAGTTATGCTAACAGTCGACTGTATAGTAACTTCTCTGAGCTTTTGACAATACAGGAACGCCCACTAGGCAGTTATATTTAAACTAGGAAACTTAGCTGATAATTTGAATATTTTAGTGGAACTCTTAGTGGAACATTGATCAAGTTGGCATTCAGTTTTAATAAAATAGATTTGATCAAAAAAAAAAAAAAAAGCTAGTTTCTGGTACTTCAGAACATCTAAACAAGATTTTCCCCAGGAATTTACAGTTATTTCATTCTGAATCATGAAGTGATCTAGTGGGAAGAAGGCATTTTCAAATGATTGCCAACCAAGCAGGTAACTAATTCAGTCCTCACTTCTTACATATTTTAACATGGATCTATATACACGGACACAAAATGCAGCCCCTTGGAATGGGGCTCTTAAGATTCTATGGAATATAGGTGTTCAGAGCATTGATACAAAATCTGAAATGTCCTCGGCCAGTTGCTCTGACCATCTAATGAGCCTGAACATTTGGAGGTGTTTGCATCACTAATCTCACTCTAGTAGGCATTTGGCACAAAAAGGCTTTGGTTAAAGTCCCCCCTGCTGAAGCAGAGGTTTAAGAGTGCCAGCTTGCTTGTCTCAGCTGCCTCCGTTTTTGCCTTTCACCCAGTGTGGAGAAAGCGCATTGATGACCTATTTTCCCTAGAGCCTTCCCAATGAGCTGACATTATAAAAAGTCATGTAGCATGCTCTGATGAGGCAGCCCAAGTCTGCTGGCACACTGAGCAGAGGAAGGCATTGTGAAAGGCTCTGTTTGTTACCCATCCAACAGCCATTTCCTCTTTGCAAGCCAACAGAATCCTGATTTTTTTTTTCAGATTCCTAGGTCTCTGGTGACCTCCAGAGAACGAATCTCATGGGTCTTAGCCAGTCATGATAATTCTGTTACCTTTGCCAGTTTTTGGAATTGTGATTCATTTAGTTTGTCCAATCTTTCGAGTTCTTTGGTTATAAACAAGAGAAATAGATTCTGGTTAATTTAACTAAAACTGACATGTATTGGAAAAGCATGGAGTAGCTCATAGAATCAAAGTTGAACAGCCAGATCATTAGAAGAACAAGAAATAGAACAATTCTCAGCAGCTAGGTACCAGAAGAGTCCCTGGGTGGCACAAACAGTTAAGTGTTCAACTACCAGCGGAAGGGTTGGTGGTGCGAATCCACCCAGAGGTATCTTGGAAGACAGATCTGGCGATCTGCTTCTGAATAGATGGCAGCCATTGAAAACATTATGGAGCACAGTTCTCTAAAACACGTAAGGGTCTCCATCAGTTGGAATTGACTCCATGGCAACGGGTTTGTTTTGGTTTTTGTTAGATGTTGTTGTTAGTTGCTATTGAGTCGATTTTGACTCATGGTAACTAGGAACAAATGGACCAGTTTGTTCAGGAAACACCACAGGGATGATCAGCTCCATTTACTTCCTGCTCACATGGCTCACTACTCTAGTGTCTGGGAGGTCAAATCTATTTGACTTAGCTTGGGTCACATAACTTTCTGCTTTTTGAGGGAGAATGGAGATCTTGATTACCAGCAGAAAATGGGGAAGAGGTAGTTCCCTAACTGAAAAGGAAGGCGGTACTTGACTTTCTACTGACTGAGCTAGTTAGCAACTCTATAGGGGCAGAGGTTAACTTGTAGATTTTTGTGTAGTGGAGATGCAAATAATTTTTGTCTGGTGGAAGAGATAACCTTAATAGCAACAGTTTTGTATCTTATCCTAATTCCCTTTATGGAATTAAATATTCTTAAATGCTCTTGGAACTAGTTTTAACATTTTATTGATTCCCTCATTAATCGATGAATAAAATCAAATCTTAAAAAAAAAAAAAGGAAGGCGCTATTTCCGAAAGATGGAGGAGTTGATGCTGACCTCAAAAATACCAGATGCCCACAACAGTACATGACAGAGCTGGAATTCAAACTCCAAACCACTTCAAAAGCCTTTGCTCTTAACTATTTTTCCAATTTTAATCCTTCGTTAGAAAAATACTCAATGTCTGTGGAGAAAATGACATAAAATACATAATAACTACATTGCAGGGCTTGCAAATACTGTGTACAATTTAAAAATCCTAATACCAGCATTCACAGAAAGGTGTTGAAGGAATCCAAACAGCAGGTGTTGGTGATGTTTTCGACACCTTGTCAGTTGTCTCTGTTGTGCCATGGCCACTTCTTGGGAAACTATTAGCAGCCAGGCTGGTCTCATCATCTAAATCTGGAATCATTGAGCCATCTTAGTTCTCAGTCCAGTTGCGGAAGTGTGTACTTCCTGTTTCTAGCCAGGCTGATGTCAGAATGTTAACATTATTGCTATGCTACGTACAGTTTCATCAAGCATCATCAAGTGGTTTCATCAGTAGTTTACTGTTTCAGTATCGGTATTACCTCTGAGAGACAAAATACCAACTGATATTTTTAAATTTCCAAGTTCCTTTTTAAAGCAGAGATTTATTTTTCTGTGGAATTTCAAAAGTTTTTGTGTGTGTATAAACAGAGGACTTAAGCTATAAAATGTTTGTTGTTTAAGTTAAATGTGTGTTTCAAGTTGCAAAGTAGCCACCCATAAGCCCCTTTGATATTTTTAAGTTCTTATCATTCAATATCTTTGTGTTATGGATTGAATTGTGCCCCCCCAAAATAAGTGTCAACTTGGCTACACTATGATTTCCAGTATTGTGCAGTTGTTCTCCATTTTGTGATCTGATGTAATTATCCTCCATTCTGTGCTGTGTTGTAAATCTTAACCTGTATATGATAATGAGGCAGGATTGTTGTTGTTGTTAGGTGCCGTCAAGTTGGTTTCAACCTGTAGCGACCCTATGTACAACAGAACAAAACACTGTCCAGTCCTGTGCCATCCTCACAATCATTATACTTGAGCCCATTGGTTGCACCCACTGTGTCAATCCATCTCGTTGAGGGTCTTCCTCTTTTTCATTGATCCTCTACTCTATCAAACCTGATGTCCTTCTCCAGGGACTGGTCACTCCTGATAATATGTCAAAAGTACATAAGATGAAGTCTTGCCTTCCTTGCTCCTCAGAAGCATTCTGGCTCTACTTCTTCCAAGAGAGATTTGTTCATTCTTCTGGCAGTCCAAGGTATATTCAACATTTTTCACTAGCACCATAATTCAAAGGCATTGATTCTTCTTCAGTCTTCCTTGTTCATTGTCCAGCTTTTACATACATTTAAGGTGATTGAAAATACCATGGCTTGAGTCAGGCCCACCTTAGGTCTTAAAGTGACATCTTTGCTTTTTAACACTTGAAAGAGGTCTTTCGCAGCACATTTGCCCAAAGCAATGTGTCGTTTGATTTCTTGACTGATGTGTCCATGGACGTTGGTTGTGGATCCAGGTAAAATGAAATCCTTTACAACTTCAATATTTCTCCATTTATCATGATGTTGCTTACTGGTCCAGTTGTGAGAATTTTTGCTTTCTTTGTTTTGAGGGGTAATCCATACTGAAGGCCATCTTAGGCTGGAAGCTCAGCTGAAACCTGTTCATCACGGTTGACCCTACTGGTATTTGAGTATTGGTGGCATAGTTTCCAGCATCAAAGTGACATGCAAGTCCCCACAGTATGACAATCTGACAGACTTGTGGGGGGAGCCAGGATTAGGGTGGGGTATATGTTGAGTCACTGTCTTACAAGAGGGTGTGACTTAAGTTATGCTCTTACTGAAGTCACACCTTTACTTGAGTCATATCTTTTATCTTACAAGGGATAAAAAGAGAGAGAAGAAAGCAGAGATGGGGAAAGTTACCACCACCAAGAAAGAAGAACCAGTAGTGGAGTGCATCATTTGGACCTGTGATCCATTCACTGAGAACCTCCTAAGCCCAGAAGACAGAGAGCTATAACACCAAGACAGTGCAAGACAGTGAGAGGTAGTGGCAGAGAACCAGGAAATGAGCAGGAGACGGCACAGCGGATGTGCTGACCCACAATGTGAGGGAGCTGAGTGGCTTTAGACAAGAGGCTTCCTGGCAGAATAGGATGCCTCTGGGCACTTATCAGTGGAGCTGAAGAGCTTTGTAATCCTTGCCCAAGAAGGGCAGGGGCCAGGCCAGGCCGAGGGGCTGAGGTGCCAAGGGCCAAAAGATGGGAAGAGAGAGAGAGAGGCCTGCAGGTATGGCTGAGAAGTTGTCCTGACCAAAGAACTATACCCTGAGTCATTTCTGATCCTGAACTTTTACCTGTTATATCAAGACACATGGAGATCTCCAATGAATGCCGGGCCCACAGATGCTGAAAGGAGACAAAGACTTTCCCTCAGAGCTAACAGAGAGAGACAGCCTTACCTTAGAGCTGGCACCTTGAATTCAGACTTCTAGCTGCCTAAACTGTGAGAGAATAAATTTATGTTTGTTAAAGCCATCAACTTGCAGTGTTTCTGTTATAGCAGCACTAGATAACTAAGACACTTTGTTCTTTGATGCTGTGCATGTATTATTTGGAAATGCCTGAAGGCTTCATTTATAAGTAACTGTTATTTGATGATATTGTTTCTTGTTTTTTTTTTCTTTCCTTAAAATATTTTATGTGTTTTAGATCAGTTTAGTCCTGTTGAGTAAAACCAAACAACTAAATTCTAGCCCTCCACCTCCAGCAAAAAAAAAGGACATACAAAAAAAGAAATAATATTCTAAATATTATTCTCAACTACCATTTGTTTAGTCTGTCAGGACATAGATTAGGGTATGTGTCCATACAAAACAGTCTCAGTTGATGACAAAGATAACTACTGCTGAAAAATAAATGTAAGTTTGTGAGGGAAATGGAAGGATATAGGAGAAAAAGGATCCATGCTATTGCTTCCATGGAGCGGACTCTGACGGTGCTACACTGAAGAACTGAGAAGCCATCAGTTACTATTCGTAAAAGGGTGTCTGAAGGTTCATTTAGACAAGCTGAGAAGAGGGGCTAAAGATGTCACTCTAGGTCCAGGCTGCAGGGTTCCAATCCCAACTCTACCATTTGACAGCTATGTGACCAAACTACTTAACCTCTGTGGGCCTCAGTTTCCACATATGTAAAATGAGGATAGAAGAGGAGCACCTACTTTTTTGTGAAGGAGCCCTGCTGGCACAGTGGTTAAGCACTCGGCTGCTAGTGAGAAATATTTCTGAGGTACTTAGAATGGTGCCTTGACTTTATATTATTATATCTGTGTGTAGGATGCTGGAGAACCATAAAGATTATGTTATACAGGTAATATCTATTGGCACATAGAAAGGATTTGTTATAAAACAACATACAGAGCATAAGTCGAATTTTATTTATTATACAACAGAGATATACATTTGTATACATATGTACTGATAAACAGAGGACCTATATACAATATAATGTAAACAATGGTTATCTCTGAGCCATAGTTATCGAGTGACAGGATTAGAGTGATATTTCCTTTCTTCATTGTGTTCGCCCATATTTTCCGAATTCTCCCAAATGAGCCTGACTAAATTTATAATCAGGAAAAAAAAAGCCTATATACACTGTAAAAATTATCAGTATTTTTAAAAATGATTCTGTCCAAGTAGGAAAGATAAAATCATGCAGAAAAGGGCCCTTCCACTTTGATGATCAAGATCGAAGATAAACTGTGCAGGTTACAGAGGAGGAAAAAACTCTGAGGCTTAGTCCAGGGGGCAGCTGAAGAGAAGGGAAAATAATGTGGGATTCAGATTCGATTGCGTTGGATTGTTTGGACCTTAACTCTGCAAACAGTAATTATGTGGCCTTACGTCAGTTCCTCGTCTGTAAATTAAGGCTGGGCAACGCATGTTGTGGGGAAGAGATGAAGTATGTAAAGAGTTAGGCACACAGAACACATTCGATAATGTTGTCTCTGTCTTACAAAGTGGTCAGTTTATCATCTTCATTAGTTATTAAATGAAAACAACAATATTTTTAGATAGCTTCCTGCCATAAATTGAAATTTAAGTAATCTCGTGAATGTAATAACTCAATAATCCTATTCCTTTTATTAGTGTTTGAATACAAAGGGCAGAACTCAGATCCTTTTCTTTCTTTTTTTTTTTTTGTCATTTTAACATTATCGTATCCACAATTCAGTGACATTAATTATGTTTATCATGTTCATCGGTCTTGGGAGAAGCACACCCAGAATGCTCCTTACAAGCAAGGATGGTGAGACTTCATCTCATGTACTTTGGACATGTTAACAGGAGATATCAGTCCCTAGAGAAGGACTTCATGCTTGGTAAGGTAGAGGGTCAGCAAAAAAGAGGAAGACCCTTACCAAGATAGACTGACACAGTGGCTGCAACGATGGGCTCAGGCATAGCAAGGACTGTGGACATGGTGCAGGACCAAGCAGTGTTTCATTCTGTTGTACACAGGGTAGCTATGAGTCGGAACCGACTTGACAACAGCTAACAACAGAACAACAACAATGTCATGTTGTGCATCAGCTACTGTCTGTTTCCAAACTTTCCCATCACCCGTAACAATGCCCACTAAGCAATAACTCCTGCTCCCACTGGGATCTAGTTTTTTAAAGAGACTTCTTATTTCTAGTTGGTCCTTTATGTTACGGAACTGATTCTCTGACAAACAAGTCACAAGAGGTAGCTCATGAGGCTGCGAGTGTAACATAGGTTCCTATTTTGTGGTTCCTGGTTTCAAGCCATTGCTTACCCAAGGAATGAATCCACCCACACTGACATACAAAGAATTGCTTCCATCATTGTCAGATTTCATGCCTGTTTAGTCTCATGGTCAAATGATGTCTGAGTAAATAAAATAGAAAGGGAAAAAAAGGAAGAAAAAAAGGTCACTCCATTTTTACCTAAACCCAAACTTCATTACTCTCAGAGTCTGTACTTCCCTAACCATAATGTGTATGTGAATCCCCTAGGTATCAGACTCAGCCAGTCTGGTGGTGGACTGAGATTCTGCATTTCCAACAAGCCCCTAGATGATGCCAATGCTACTGGTCCATGAACCACTCTTTGAGTAGCAAGATCCTAAAAGGGCTTTAGGAATATCACTGTGTTTGGTCTCAATGCTCCTGTATTACAGGTGATACAATCTGAGAAACAGAGAAGTTTCTCGTGACTTCCAGTTCTCCCCAGTTGCTATTTTTTAGAAATGCTTCTAAGTTTTTGCTCATTTGGCTTCTGATAACTTGCTCTCTAAAACCCACCTCTCCCTGGTAAATTGGTACTTATCCTTTAAAAAAAAAAAAAAAAATTTTTTTTTTTTTTTAAGTTCATCTTAAATGCCGTGTCTTCTGGAACAGGATCCACTCAGTGTATGGCCTATAACCAGGTACCTTACTGAGAAGGAAGTTTCTGTTCCCACTGCCTACTCCTCCCATCCTCAACTGACTCACTTTTCAGTGTCCATTAATGGGCCATTGAGAGCTCCTTGTGTTTGGCAGGACACCATTTTGGGCACATTCCTCCCAACCATGCATTTCCCCTGACACTGCAATTCTTCAGGGCATTGTAGTCCAACCAGCAGTAGTCTTCTGAGTTCCTTGAGGAGAGAAAGCTGTAAAAATATAAGGTTGGATACAAATCTCCAAGTAGCGCAGTGACATTAATTAAGAGCTGTTTACTTTAAAAGAGAAGAAACTATTTCCGTGCCACCGAACCTCTTTTCTCTCTAGCAAGGGCAAACTCAAGAGCATAGATGGGCAGGAAGGATCACGAGTGAGTGAAGGTGGTCAGTTGGGTGCAGCGTCCTGTCGAGTCCACGACCCCTCCAAGCAGGGCAGCATCCAGCCATCCTCATAAGTGGGAATGCTACCCAGGGCTGCCACATTTCCTAGATGCCAGAAAGCCAGATTTTTATGTGAAATCTCCCATGTCAACAAATGTAGTTTTTTGTTGTTGTTTAAACACTATGGGAGCCAAACAAAACAAATCTATGGGCCAGGTTCAGATGGTTGGTGGAAGACAGGGAGGAACACGTTTTTTTTTTACGTTAGATTTAAAGTGATTCTGCTTTGGAAATAATTTTTACTTTTAGCCTGCTGTCAGAGCTATGTGGAAAGCTTCCCAGTGCCTGACGTGATTTGCACTTGACAATGGCTTCACCCCTAAACTGAGATGTGGGCAATAATACTGAGTCTTGCTCAAGATACTCATAGCCCCCTACATATAAGCTTACATGCTTGGCCAAAGACACCCAGAAGCATCTGGAAAGTCTGATCCCTTTGTCTGTATTAGCTCTTAGAGTCTTGTTTTTCCCAGCCTCCATTTCAGAAAACAGTTGCCATGTTACCTGAGTCTCTTAGTTTCCTGGTGCTGCTGTAACAGAAATACCACACGTGGGTAGCTTTAAAGAACATGAATTTCTTTTCTCATAGTTCAGGAGGCTAGAAGTCTAAATTCAGGGTGTGACTCTAGAGGAGAGTCCTTTCTTATAGGTAACCTGTGAGTTCCTTGGCATTCCTTGGCATTCCCTGGCATCTGTCTTGCCCCTGTGTGTGTCTCTGTGTCTATTCTGCTCTGTGTCTACTCATGCAGAAGTTATTAGATTTAGAGTCCACCTACACTGGTATTATCTCACCAGCATAACAAAAGAAAACCTCTATTGCCAAACAAAGTCATATTTATAGGTACCAACAAAACCACCAGTTGCCATTGAGTTGATCCCAACCCATGGTGACTTTATGTGTTTCAGAGTAGAACTGCTCTCCATAGGGTTTTCACGTCTGTGATCTTTCAAAAGCAGATTGCCAGACCTTTCTTTGAGGTGCCTCTGGGTCAGTTCAAAATGCCAACCTTTCAGTTAGTAGCTGAGTACTTAATCATTGGTGCCATCCAGGGACTTCCACCTGCAAGTATAGGAGTTAGGGTTTCAAAACATATTGGGGGGGGGGGGGTGCAATTCAATCCATAACACTGAGGACTCAAGAGGACTGGGTAAGTAGACTTGGTTCCTATTCAGGCCCCATCACCTCAATCTCGTGGTGAAGCAACCCCTCAAGTCTGGCAAGTGACGTAAAAGGCTCTAGATTTTTAAGCTTTGAATTCCAAAAACAAATCTTTAAAATTTGTGAAGGTCGAACAGCATGTGGCAAGCAGAAGAAAGTTAGTGGATAAGTAAGCAATACATTCTGTATCATCTTTAACCAATGGTATCCTGCAAATCAAATGACTCAACCTATCAGAATATTACACTCATAGTGCCAAAAGCAAGGAGCCCTGGTAGAGGAAAACGGTTAAGTGCTCAGCTGCTAATCAAAAGGTTGGTGGTTCAAACCCACCCAGCAGATTCATGGGAGAAAGGCCAGATGATCTGCTTCCATAAAGACTGCAGCCAAGAAAACCCTATGAGGCAGTTCTACTCTGTCACATGGGATCCCTATGAGTCAAAATCGGCTCAATGGCATCTAACAACATAACAACATTGCTAAAAGCAGTATTTTTATTGCTTTCATTTTTTTGATCTTTATTCATTTTTATCTTTATTTTTCAGATGGGAAAACAACACCAAATACCAGAAATAACGGCTTTATGTCTTACACAACTTGGAACCCTCCTTGCAATTCGATGGAACTTTGACAATTGAATGGAAGTGAGATAATTGTCACAAAGATGTTAGTTAACACGTGGTATTATGAGAATATATAATAGGAAGATTTGACCAAGTCAGGGGTGTTAGTGAAGGCCTCACTGGGAAAGGAATACTTTGGATGAGCTAAAATGTATATAGGACTGTTCACTGGGAAAGAAGAGTAGGAAGGACATTCTAGATCAGGGTTTGCCAAACTATAGTTTGTGGACCAAATCCGGCCCATCACATGTTTTTATAAATAAAGTTTTGTTGGAACGCAGCCAAACTCACTTGTTTATATATTGCCTATGGCTGCTTTTGAACTACAATTGCTGAGTCAAGTAGCCACAGAAACCATATGGTTCACAAAGCCAAAAACGTTTACCATCTGGACCTTCACAGAAAAACATTTGCTGACCCCTTTTCTAGGCAGGAGGAATAGGATATGCAAAAGCCCTGTGGCCAGAGAAAGTACAGCAGTGGGAGAGACTGAGAGGTCTACACAGGCCAACATACCACAGTGAGAAGAGTAAGGTGAGAGGTGTGGAGAAATGGTAAGCATGGTGGGAAACGAAGGTGGAGAGGTAGGCAGTCTTAAGACATATAACACCTTGTAGGCCACAGTAAGGAGTTTTGTCTTTTTCCCAGAAGATACCAGAAGCCATTGGAATATTTTAAGGAAGAGGGGACAGGAAGTGGGGTGACACAGCTGACATGAAAAGACCTGGAAGTCACACTATGAAGAATGAACTGAAGGGAGGCCAAGCAAGTGCAAATATACCACATAAGAGACTCTTGCAGGAGATCCATGTATTGGGGTGGGAGAACAACCCCCAAATTTCAATGATTTACCATAGGAAAGGTGAATCCCATGCTCACGTCAGAGCACAATGGGGGTTGGTGGTGACAGCCCCTCCTCTAGATCATTAGAGACCCTGGAAGGTGTACATGGGCCTGGCCTGGGAGAGGAGCACATCACTTCCACTCACGTCCTTGGCCAAAAAACTCAGCCACGTGAGCAGCCCAATTACCAGAGACCTAGGTACTATGTACACAGGAAGAAGAGGAAAATCTGGATATTGATGAGCATAACAATCTACAACATAGCTGGGTCTATTATACCAAAACAAGAAACTGAAATTTATGAGGTTATTCCAATGAGCCTTCCCTGGGAGACTCAGTGGATCAACAGCAATGGTACCTAAAGATGATATTTCTTCCTCCCAGCCCAGTGCAGTGTCTCAAGGCAACTAGGCAGCCACAGTGAAGCTTCTGACAGCCGTGCCACCCCTCCCACACTGCATTTTAATTCCCGAAGCCCACTGTCGGGGAGGGGGATGGAATGCAGCAGGCTCCTCTTCCCTCCAGTTAGACCAGTCAAACCTTCTGTCAGCAGACACACTGGGGCCTTAAGGAAGACACTGATGTCAAAGAGGAGATTAGGCTCTTAGCAGGAGGCAACAGCAGCTCCTGGCCTAACCATTCATTAACTAGTACAGAAAGCAATCAATATTACTGCTAATTTTTTAAAAAGCAAATATTGAGAGTAGAGCTGCTGCCTTATAACATGGCTCACTGATACTTCTGTGGACTAAACAACTGCATACATATAAAAATTTGGTATCTTGTTGACTTTGAACTGTATTTCTCAATCTATAAATCACCATCCATTAGTGGGTCATGAGTCAGTTTAGTGAATTACACCCATCATTTTTTTTAAACATAAAAATAGAATAGATTAAACACACACATACACACACACATATCAGAACACATCATACATAATAAAAAAAATACTATTTAGTGAAACTTTTCTTCAGATACACAAACACATACACTGGATCACAATGAGAAATATGTATTTCTTATTGTAGGTCATGGTCAAAAATGTTTGAAAAACACTGGCTCATAACATAAATTGATAGTCTTGTCCCTAAAGGCCAGTCTTACAGTTCTTAGGTCATTTTTATTAGTAGATAACCTAAGCATTATCTCAATTGATTCTCCTGGATTTATGTTTCTTAGGATCAGTGTTGGGTTTTAGAAGATGAACACTTAGTAAAGAGAAAATATAAGAAACATATTCAGTACATAGCCAACAATTATATTTAGTGAAAGAGAACACCTCAATCTAAAAACAAAACAAAAAAAAAAACTCAAAAGAAAATCAGTTAGTATAAAGAAATCCAACAATAGAACATGAAGTAGTGAACAAAAAGAATCCATCGTTAAATTAAATTTTCTCTTTTATGTGAAGTAATCCAGACCACTGACATAAATTACAAGTCCTGAACGTTTCTATACCCAAGAAATATTTTTCTAATAATGTCCGAATGACTGTTTGTTTTTTTTGGGGGGAAACAAGAAAACATATCTTCTAATAAACAATTTTGTTCCTCTACTCCATCCATTCTTTCTCTAAATTACTCTAAACATTATATATTATCTTCTGATGGATACCCATAAATGATTAAAGGGAGGCAACCAGAAACCTGAAATCGCCGGCCCTCTCTGGGATCCAATTCATTTATCAGTCCACCAAGGTCACAACAGTTATCAAAAGTTTGGTTGGTTTTTTTGTTTAGTAATTAAAACAAACACTAAGTCATGGACTGCCAGAAGAACCAACAAATCTGTCTTGAAAAATTACAGCTGGAATGCTCCTTAGAAGCAAGGATGGAGAGATTTCGTCTCTCTTTCACTGCACCTGTTATCAGGAGGGACCAGTCCTTGGAGAAGGATGTTATGCTTGGTAAAGTAGAGGGTTAGCAAAAAAAAAAGGAAGACCCACAACGAGAGGGACTGGCACAGTGGCTCCAACAATGGGCTGAAATATACCTACTACTGTGAGGATGGCCCAGGACCAAGCAACATTTCTTTCTGCTATACATAGAGTCGCCATAAGTTGGAACCGACTAGAAAGCACCCAACAACAACACAACACTAAGTAGTTAGTTACCTGGAGTCCCTGAGTGGTGTCAATGATTAAGAGAGAGCTTGGCTACTAACCTTTCTTAACCAAAAGGTTGGCACTTTGTGTCCACTCAGAGTCAACTCAGAAGAAAGGCCTGCTGATCAACTTCTGAAAATCAGCTATTGAAAACTGTATGGAGCACAGTTCTGCTCTGCCACACATGAGATCATCATGAGTCAGAATCGACTTGACAGCAACCGGTTTGTTTTGTTTTAGGTACTTAACCAAGTTGTCATCAGGGGACATTGCACACTATTAATTATTTGATGATTATTGCACCCTGACAGAGTGAGAACATATGGACAGTACTGCCGGAAGCACCCAGTTTGCTGTGCGGCATGGCTAAGATGTACCAGATATATATTTGTGGGCTGTAGTATACCTGTGGGCAATGCACGGTGGCGTTTCAGGGCTGAAAGGGACCTTACAGATCATATAGTTGGAACACTTCATCTTATCGATGAGAAAACTACGTGGTCATGTAAACTGAGTTAGGTGCCCACTGGGATTCAATCCAAGTTTTTTTGTCCATCAATTTTAATTTCCTGAGAGATGGAATGGGAAAAATCTAAGCAGCTGGGCCTCTGCCTTCCACCTGGCCTGCTGTTTCTGAGAGAACCTAGCTGCCGTCCTTCTGCTCCACGCAGCATGTTCTCCGTTTCACAAGCAGCACTGAAGGCAGGGAGGCAGGTGAACCAAACAGATGGCCCCCAGACACACTCCACTTCCTACATTCATCCAAGGACACTCTGAATCTCACTCTTGCGTGTCAGAGAGAAGCTGACTTTGCATTTCGTATGCTACTTGTGCCTACATAGGTAGCGCATTCATTTCTGCATGAAATATTTACTTGTTAAGTGGAGGAAATTGGTCACGAGACCCAGTATTATATGATTCCATTTATATGAAATGTCCAGAGGAGACGAAGCTGTAAAGACAGACAGCAGATTTGTGGTTGCCAGGGGCTGAGGAGAGGGAAGCTAAGGGTATGGGGTTTCTTTATGAAGTGATGCAAACATTCTAAAATTAGACAGTAGTGATGGTTGCACAACCCTGTGAATATACTAGAAACCACTGAATTGTATACTTTAAACAGGCAAATTTTATGGTATGTGAATTATATTTCAGTAACTTGTAAAAAATGTATAAAATTAAAATATATATAAACATGTACATGTATTTACTGACATACTGAGCACATGCTATGTGCCAGACACAGTGCTAGGCCGTTCATGGAGAAGAAAAATTAATAGCAGTGAAGTGTATGGTAGAGTGTTACAAGTAACACCCTAAAGGTACATAGAGTTAAGAATCAATTATTTTTTGTATCCATGCATGTAAGTGTGGAAGTTGGATTCAAAGACTTCAGATCCATGTAAAAAGTGTTGCCAGCCCATAACTGGATATCCATCTGCAAAAAAATGAAACAAGACCCATACCTCACTCCATGAACAAAAACTAACTCAGAATGGATCAAAGACCTAAATATAAAATCTAAAACGATAAAGATCATGGAAGAAAAAATAGGGACAACGTTAGGAGCCCTAATACGTGGCATAAACAGTATACAAAACACTATTAAGAACACAGAAGAAAAACTAGATAACTGGGAGCTCCTAAAAATCAAACACGTATGCTCATCCAAAGACTTCACCAAAAGAGTAAAAAGACTACCTACAGACTGGGAAAAAGTTTTTGGCTATGACATTTCTGATCAGTGCCTGATCTCTAAAATCTGCATCATAATGCAAAAACTCAACTGCAAAAAGGCAAATAACCCAATTATAAAATGAGCAAAAGATATGAATAGATGCTTCACGAAAGAAGACATTCAGGTAGCTAACAGATACATGAAGAAATGTTCATGATCATTAGCCATTAGAGAAATGCAGATCAAACCTACAATGAGATTTCATCTCACTCCAACAAGGCTGGCATTAATCCAAAAAACACAAAATAATAAATGTTGGAGAGGCTGTGGAGAGATTGGAATACTTATACACTGCTGGTGGGAACATCAAATGGTACAACCACTTTGGAAATCGATTTGGCGCTTCCTTAAAAAAAAAAAATTAAAAAAGCTAGAAATCCAGCAATCCCACTCCTCGGAATATATCCTAGAGAAATAAGAGCCTTTACATGAACGGATATATGCACACCCATATTTATTGCAGCACTGTTTACAATAGCAAAAAATGGAAGCAACCAAGGTGCCCATCAACAGATGAATGGATAAATAAATTATGGTATAGTCACACAATGGAATACTACACATCGATAAAGAAGAGCGAGAAATCTGTGAAACATTTCATAACATGGAGGAACCTGGAAGGCATTATGTTGAGTGAAATTAGTCAGTTGCAAAAGGACAAATATTGTATAAGACCACTATTACAAGAACTTGAGAAATAGTTTAAACTGAGAAGAAAACATTCTTTTGTGGTTAGGAGAGGGGGGAGGGAGGGAGGGTAGGAGAGGAGCATTCACTAATTAGATAGTAGATAAGAACTGCTTTAGGTGAAGGGAAAGACAGCGCACAATACAGGGGAGGTCAGCACAATTGGACTAAACCAAAAGCAAAGAAGTTTCGTGAATAAATTGAATGCTTCGAAGGCCAGAGTGGCAGGGGCAGGGGACTGGGGACCATGGTTTCAGGGGACATTGAAGTCAATTGGCATAATAAAATCTATTAAGAAAACATTCTGCATCCCACTTTGAAGTGTGGCATCTGGGGTCTTAAACACTAGCAAGCAGCCATCTAAGATGTATCAATTGGTCTCAAAACCCACCTGGATCAAAGGAGAATGAAGAACACCAAGGACACAAGATGATTACGAGCCCAAGAGACAGAAAGGGCCGCATGAACCACAGACTACATCACTGAGACTAGAAGAACTAGATGGTGCCTGGCTACAACCGATGACTGCCCTGACAGGGAACACAACAGAGAACCCCTGAGGGAGCAGGAGAGCAGTGGGATGTAGACCCCAAATTCTCATATGACCAGAGTTAACGGTCTGACTGAGACTAGAAGGACCCCAGTGGTCATGGCCCCCAGACCTTCTTTTGCCCCAGGACAGGAACCATTCCCGAAGCCAACTCTTCAGACATGGATTAGACTGGACAATGGGTTGGAGAGGGATGCTGGTGAGGAGTGAGCTTCTTGGATCAGGTGGCCACTTGAAACTATGTTGGTATTTCCTGCCTGGAGGGGAGATGAGAGGGAGGAGGGGGTTAGAAGCTGGAGAAATGGACACAGAAAGAGAGAGTGGAGGGAGAGAGTAATTTGGAGCGTGTAGCAAGGTGTATATGAGTTTTTGTGTGAGAGGCTGTCTTGATTTGTAAACTTTCACTTAAAGCACAATAAAAATTATAAAAAAAAAAGAAAAGGTGTTGCCAGCCAACTGAATTTTCACCAGCTCATTCCATATTTTCTACTTACAAAGATGTTGCTGGAAGCAACTTGGAAAAATTTTAGAAACCTGGCTTAGTGCCCCAGCTTTACTTTTTTACCAACTGAGTAACCTTGAGCAAATTTCTCAATCTCCCTGAGTGTCATTAGAGCTTCTGTTAAGTAAGCAGGATAGTTCCTACCTCACAGGCTTGTACGAGGACTAACAAGATGACCCATTAGTGCAGAATGCATAGTGGCTAAAAAGCAAATCACTTCACCTTCCTGTGCCTCAATGTCTTCACTTGGAAAATTAGGATAATAGTAGAATCCATGTCATACAATTGGTGTAAAAATTAAATAACAGCACATTCAATACTCAGTACATTTATTATATGGAAGTGTCATATGCACTATAAAAAGTTAGCTGAAAGAAAATACTATTAACTGTTAGAGTCGAGCTCAGTCAAAAGGAAAGTGTTAGAAGCAGAGCCATTCCAATGTGCTACAGCACCAAATGTTACCCTCGGAGCTCAAACGTTTAGGCTTAGCATATTCTAGAGGCCAACATGGGTGGTTCTGCTTTGTCTATAATATCATGTCTCTCTCCAGCTAAGCATATAAAATAGTAACCTCCCCCCTCATCTTCTCTATTTTATTTTACCTTTTTTAAAAAGTTACTTTACAGAGCATAATTTTTTTAAGTCTCAATTTTAAGCATTTCCATTAGCTTCTTGTGTCTATAGATAAAGAAGGTAAGGTAACCCAGAGACTTCCCATCCTACAGGATGTTTATTCTTCCTATCCTTTAAAGCAGCAAGAATAATTTTTTCCCATCTTTGAAAGGCCACATCCTCCAAAATGAGTCAGACCAGCATCAAAACAATTTGAAAACTGAAGGTTATCTTGGTGGAAGGGATGTAATTACCTACTGGAATTTGAAATTACAAGAAGACGCAATATCTCTTTTTCCCCCCTCTGGGTTTGAACCTACCACTATATATGGGTCCTGAAGAATTTAGTGAACATCGAAAATTGAGTGTTAGGCTATCCTAAGCCCAATTTCATTTTTTTTTAATGGTTCAATTCAGGTAAAAACAAAAAAAAAAATGTTGGTTATTTTATTTTGTTCATGTAAATGACCATTTTCAAAATAACCAGATCTTTGTTAGAATTCATTCAGTTTTTGTTTGCTTGTTTTCTAATGCAGTAGTTTGAATGTGGAGGCAACACTTAATATCTCACTCTATGGGAGAAAATGAGCATGACTAAAATATTAGCATTCCTCATACCCAGACTTGCTCAGCCAATAATAAGGAAGAATGTGTGAAAAATCATGGGAATATGGCTTAAATACACTCTTAAAAAATGACTATCCTCACTTTTAAATTATTGGTCTTCCAAATTTTTCAAATAAAAAAAAGAGAGAGAGACCGAGACAGAGAAGAATCTTGTTTCAAAGTACATAAAGATGCAAATAAAATCAGGTGGGAAACTCAGCTCTAGTAATCCTAATGTACGCTCTGTGTCTGTTCAATATTTAGAAGAGAATCGCCTTGACTTTTACATTTTCTAGTAGAGAGTGGGCTTCTGACTTAGCTGCCCTGTTGTGTAATATTGATGAACTTGAGCTGGAAGCCTCCAGCACTGTACCTCTCTCTATGAATAATAGGACATACATAAATGATTAAAACAAGACAACCGGAAACCTGGTATTGCCAGTCTTTCCTGGGATCCAGTTCATTCATCAGCCCACCAAGGTCACTGACCTCGATTACCCAGGGACTAGCTACTAAAATGATTAATTGATCTATTCTCTCATTTCACTCATTTAATTTGAAGGGGAAAAAAAGGGGAGGGGGCATATTTTCAATGAATTGACGCGTAAACAATTGCATTTAGCTTGCTGCATCTGAGAAAACACATATTAATACATTAATGGTAGTGAGAAGCATCATACATATACAAAGAGGGGTGAACAAAGAAACTGGCATTTTTGTTTCTTTTATTTGTTATGCTTTAAGTGTAAGTTTACGAATCAAGTCAGTCTCTCATACAAAAACTCATACACACCTTGCTATGTAGTCCTAGCTGCTCTTCCCCTAATAAGACAGCACACTCTTCCTCTCCACTCCGTGTTCCCCGCGTCCATTCAACCAGCTCCTTTCCCTTTCCACCTTCTCATCTCACCTCTAGACAGGAGGTGCCCACATAGTCTCATGTGTCTACTTGAGCCAAGAAGCTCACTACTCACCAGTATCATTTTCTGTCCCACAGCCCAGTCAAATCTGAAGCCTTGGCTTCAGAAATAGTTCCAGTCTTAGGCTAACAAAGGGTCTGGGGACATTGACCTCTGGGGTCCCTCTAGTCTCAGTCAGGCCATTAAGTCTGGTCTTTTTACGAGAATTTGAGATCTGTATCCCACTGTTCTCCTGCTCCATCAGGGATTCTCTGTTGTTTTCCCTTTCAGGGCAGTCAGCGGTGGTAGCCGGGTACCATCTAGTTTTTCCGGTTTCAAGCTGATGGAGTCTCTGGCTTGTGTGGCCCTTTCTGTCTCTTGGGCTCATCTTTACCTTATGTCTTTGGTGTTCTTCATTCTCCTTTGATCCAGGTGGGTTGAGACCAGTTGATGCATCTTAGATGGCTGCTTGCTAGTGTTTAAGTCCCCAGATGCCACTCACCAAAGTGGGACACAGAACATTTTCTGAATACATTTTGTTATGCCAATTATGCCCCTGAAACCATGGTCCCCATACCCCTATCCCTGCTACTCTGTCCTTCCAAGCATTCAGTTATATTCAGGAAACTTCTTTGCTTTTGGTTTACTCCAGTTATGCTGACCTCTCCTGTATTGTGTGCTGTCTTTCCCTTCACCTAAAATAATTCTTGTCTACTATCCAGTTAGTGAATAACCCTTTCTCCCCCTCCACCCTCGTAACCATCAAAGAATGTTTTCTTCTGTTTAAACTTTTTCTTGAGATCTTATAATAGAGGTCTCATATAATATTTGTCCTTTTGCAACTGACTAATTTCACTCAGCAAAATGCCTTCCAGATTCCTCCATGTTATGAGATGAGAAACTGGCATTTCTTATAAGTCTTCCTGACATTAATTAACTTGTTCTCACAAGTTTATTCTTTCCCTGTAGTTCACACTATTCAAACGGTACAGGTATCTGATTTGGAAAAAAATATATAAACTGGCAGGTATGGAAATCTAATTGGATTTCTGTGGAGAAAATATTTAAACAATTTTTTAAATGTGTTTACATTTACAATCATCAATGGAGAACCATAATGTCAAGTAAAACACAGTTTCCTTCAAAGCAACGGGACTAAAGTTGCCCACTGGAAGTATCCTGCAAATGATACTGCCCTCCTGGTGAGCATACAGAGAAAATAATAAGAACATACCTATAAACTAATTTATTATTCATTGTAGTGACCAAATAATCAAACAATTAATCCATTCTGCTCATCTGGATACCAAAAAGTCGCTGTTGGCTCAATTCCAACTCAAAGTAACCCTATGGAACAGAGTAGAACTGCTCCATATGGCTTCCAAGGAGCAGCTAGTGGATTCAAATTGCCAGCCTTTTGGTAAGCAGCCAGAGCTCTTAACCACTGCGCAATGAGGGCTCCAGCACTTGGATGTGGTTGTTGATGTTAGGTGCCATGCAGTCGATTGCGACTCGTGGTAACTTTATACACAACAGAACAAAACACTGCCATGTCCTGTGCCACCTTCAGAATCCTTGCTATGTTTGAAACCATTGTTACAGCCGCTGTGTCAGTCCACCTCCTTGAGGGTCTTCCTCTTTTTCACTGACCTGCTATTTTAGCAAGCACGATATTGTTCTCCAGGGATGATCCCTTCTGATAACAAGTCCAAAGTATGTGAGACAAAGTCTTGCCTTCCTTGCTTCTAAGGAGCACTCTGGCTAAACTTCTTCCAAGAAATATTTGTTCACTCTTCTGACAGTCCATGGTATATTCAATTTTCTCCACCAACATAATAATTCAAAGGCATCAATTCTTCTTCGGTCTCCCTTATTCATTGTCTAGCTTTTTTTTATATGCATATGAGGCGATTGAAACACCATGGTATGGATCAGGCACACCTTAGACCTTAAAGTGACATCTTTGTTTTTTAACACTTTAAAGAGATTTCTGTATAGCATCATTCAATACTTAATACTGTAAAATGGATTATACTCAGTGTTATGCTGATAAACATTTAACAACTGATTAAGGGTTAGGAGCCCTGATTTGTAGTATTTGCCAATTCTCCTACCATGGATGATTTCAAGCTACCAATGTAAAGTTATTGAACATGGAGTTAGGAAGGGATGTGCTTCAATACACCATTATATAGTATTTTCTCCATATAGAATCTGCCAGATATAGCAACAAAAATAATGTCCAGTTAAATGTGATTGTAAATAAATAACAATTGTTTTAGTATGTTTTCATTGCAATAACTGGGTTTTACTTATATTAAAAACATTATTCACTGTTTATCTGAAATTCAAATTGAACTGGGCATTCTGAAGTTTTTATGGCCATTTTAATATAGACACAGTAGATACAAACAGGGAGCACTGGTGGCTCAGGGGTAGAATTCTCAACTTCCATGCAGGAGACCTGGGTTCAATTCGAAGCCAATGCACCTCATGTGCAGCCACTACCGACCTGTCAGTGGAGGCTTGCCTGTTGCTATGATGCTTGAAGTGATCCCATTGGCACATTCCAAAGGCCAGCAGGGTCACCATGGTGGACAAGTTTCAGCAGAGCCCCCAGACTGAGACTGGTGATCTATTTCTGAGAAAATAGGCCAGTGAAAGCTACATGAATAGCAGCATTGGAAGGCAATCAAAATATGACTTGGGAAGAGAGCTGCCTTCTCAAATAGAGTTGATTTTAATGATGCAAATGGAATAAAGCTTTCAGGACATTTATTAGATGATATGGCATGACTCAAAATGAGAAGAAATAGCTGCAAACAACCATGAATAATCAGAACGAGGAATGTATGAAGTATGAATCTAGGAAAATTGAAAGTTTTCATAAATGAAAAGGAACGCTTGAAGATTGATATCCTAGGCATTGGGGAGCTGAAATGGACTGGTATTGGCTATTTTAACTGATTTAACAGAGAGCAATCCTATGGTCTACTATGCCAGGAGTAATAAATTGAAGAATAACAGCATCACATTCATTGTAAAAAAGAACATTTCAAGATCTGAAGCACAATGTCATCAGTGATAAGGCAGTATCTATACGCCTACAAGGAAGACCTGTTAATACAACTATTATTTAAATTTATGCACCAACCACTAAAGCCAAAGATGAAGAAATTGAAGATTTTTACCAATTTCTGCAGGCTAAAATAGAGCAAACATGCAATCAAGATGCATTGATAATTACTGGTGATAGGTATGTGAAAGCTGGGTACGAAAAAGAAGGATCAGTAGTTGGAAAATATGGCCTTAGTACTAGAAACAACATAGGACATTGCATGACAGAATTTTGCAAGACCAATGGCTTATTCATTGGAAATACTTTTTTCGACAGCATAAATGACAACTATACATGTGGGTCTCACCATTTGGAATACACAGGAATCAAATCAAATATTTTGTGGAAAGAGCCAATGGAGAAGCTCGTTATCATCCATCAGAGCACGACCAGGAGCCAACTACAGAATGGACCATCAATTGCTCATATGCGAGTTCAAGCTAAAGCTGAAGAAAATTAAAACAAGTCCACATGAACCAAGGTACGACCTTGAGTATATTCCACCTGAATTAAGAGGCCATCACAAGAGTAGATTTGATGCATTGAACACTAATCACCAAAGACCAGATGAGTTATGAGGTGACATCAAGGGCATCATACATGAAGAAAGCAAGAGGTCATTAAAGAGACAGGAATGAAAGAAAAGACAAAAATGGATGTCAGAAGAGACTCTGAAACTTGCTCTTGAACATTGGGGAGCTAAAGCAAAAGGAAGAAATGATGAAGTAAAAGAGCCGAACAGAAGATTTCAAAGGGCAGCTCGAAAAGAAAACTATTATAATGAAATGTGCAAAGACCAGATGTTAGAAAACCCAAAGGGAAGAACATGGTCAGCATTTCTCAAGCTAAAAGAACCAAAGAAAAATTCAAGCCTTGAGTTGCAATAGTGAAGGATTCTATAGACAAAATATTGAATAATGCAGGAACCATCAAAAGAAGATGGGAGGAATACACACAGTCACTGTACCAAAAAGAACCAGCCAATGTTCAACCATTTCAGAAGGTAGCATATGATCAAGAACTGATGGTATTGAATGAAGGAAGAAGTCCGAGCTGCACTGAAGGCATTGGCAAAAAACAAGGCTTCAGAAATTGACAGAATACCAATTGAAATGTTTCAAGAAATGGATGCAACACTGGAAGTGCTCACTTGTCTATGCCAAGAAATTTGGAAGAAAGCTACATGGCCAAGTGCCTGGAAGAGATCCATATTTCGGTCTATTCTAAAGAAAGGTGATCCAACAGAATTCAGAAATTATCAAACAGTATCATTAATATCCCATCCAAGTAAAATTTTCCTGAAGATAATTCAAAAGTGGTTGCAGAAGTACATAAACAGAGAACTGCTAGAAATTCAAGCTGGATTCAGAAGAGGACATGGAACAAGGGATATTATTGCTGATGTCAGATGGATCTTGGCTGAAAGTTGAGAATATCAGAAAGATGTTTACCTCTGTTTTATTAACTGTGAAAATCTTTCAACTATGTGGACCATAACAAATTATGGATAACATTGCGAAGAACGGGAATTCCAGAACACTTAATTGTGCTCATGAGTAGCCTGTACCAAGAGGCTGTGGTTCAAACAGAACAAGGGGATACTTTGTGCATTAGGGTTGTATCTTTTCACCATACTTTTTCAATCTGCATGCTGAGCAAATAATCAGAGAAGTTGGACTATATGAAGAACGTGGCATCAGGATTGGAGGGAAGACTCATTATCGATTGGCGATAATGCTGATGACACAACCTTGCTTGCCAAAAGTGAAGAGGACTTGAAGCAATTGCTGATGAAGATCAAAGGCTACAGCCTTCAGTATGGATTAGGCCTCACATAAAAAAAATAAAATAAATCCTTACAACTGGACCAATAAGCAACATTATAATAAACAGAGATGATGTTGAAGTTGTCCAGGATTTCATTTCATTTGGATTCACAATTAACATCCACGAAAATAGCAGTCAAAAATCAAATGATGTATTGCTGGGCAAATCTGCTGAAAAAGACCTCTTTCAAGTGTTGAAAAGCAAACATGTTACTATAAGGACTAAGGTGTACCTGACCCAAGCCATGCATTTTCAGTCACCTCATATGCATACCAAAGTTGAACAAATGAAAAAGGAAAACCAAAGAAGAATTGATGCCTTTGAATTACGGCATTGGCAAAGAATATTGAATATACCATGGACTGCCAGAACAACAAACACATCTGTCTTGGAAGAAGTATAGCCAGAATGTTCCTTAGAAGCAAGACTTCATCTCATGTTCTTTGGACGTGTTATCAGGAGGGACCAGTTACTGGAGAAAGATATCATGGATGGTAAAATAGAGGGTCCTTGAGAAAGAGGAAGCCCCTCAACAAGATAGATTGACACAGTGGCTACAACAATAAGTTCAAACATAGCAACGATTTCGAGGATGGCACAGGACTGGGCAGTGTTTCATTCTATTGTACATAGGGTTGCTATGAGCCAGAACCAACTCAATAGCACCTGACAACAAAAACACTATGATGCTGAACAGGTTTCAGTAAAGCTTCCAAACTAAGAGTAGGAAGAAAGGCCTGGTGTTCTACTTCCAAATATTAGTCAATAAAAACCCTATGGATCACTACCGTCTAATCCCCAACCAATCATGAGGATAGCACAGGATCAGGCAGCACTTCATTCCATTATCCATGGGTCCCCATAAGCAGGGGCCCACCAGATAGCAGCTAACAACGACAGACATAAATAACCTTAAGTGCATATGCATAGATAATAGCAAAATGTAGTCATGAGTTTCGAGCATTTATAACCTTTCTTTAATTAATATAATTTAAAATTGTACATTTGTATAATTTTTTTTTAAATCATAACTGTTTAACAACCAGCATACAAAATTCTGGAAAATTTAACAATTGAGTTTTGCAAGCCAGCTCCAGCACACCGCTGATAATATACTTACATTTAATAGTTCCATACCAGAGATTTAGACTTTGGAAATGCAAGATGAATGTAAATTTTAAAGCATATTTCAGCTCATAATATTACTGTGATTTTAAAATAGCTTATAAACATAAACATGGCTTCACTAAATTTCCCATGAAGTGAATTTCACAGTGTTACTGAACTCTCATCCCCCTAGCCCCCTAAAGAAATTGCTCTTTACCAAGAAAGAATACATCTTTATTCTTCTTCCTTTTCATTTTTAGGGATTTGTGGGGTAGGCAGATTTTACTGAAAAAGCTGTAACATCAAAGCTTTTGCCAATTTTGTATGACGCTGAAGGGCAAAGACCTTGAGTGAATGGCCCTTTTTTCCTTTTGTTTAGCTGAATATTTTAATCAGACATTGGTAGTGCGAAGATAAACCTAGGACTGCGTTTAGGGGCAAAGGTGACAAACCTGTATTGTAATGGGAATAGGCATTTGTAGGCTTGCAGTTAGAGAGAAAACACAATTAAGACGAGTCCTGGAGGGAAGAACGCTGAGGAGGCCCAAGCAATAGTCCGCATTTTTTTTTTTTTAATTAGACGAATAGAGGCATCCCACACTTTAGTCAAATATTATGCATCAAAGAATTTTCCAAATCAATTAACGTTTATGACACTAACGAAACAAACAAGCAAACCAAACAAAAAAACCAAACCAGTTATCACTGACTACACTCTGAATCACGGCAACCCTGTGAAACATTAAACCAGAAAAACCAAACCCACTGACATGGAGTCAATTCAGACTCATGACAATACTGTAAGACAGAGTAGAACTATCCCATAGGGTTTCCAAGACTGTAAGCAGAAGAGGATGCCATGGAAAGATTTACAGCCTTGGAAACCCTATGGGGCAGTTCTACTCTGTTCTACAGGGTCACTATGAGTCAGAGCCGACTCGACAGCACCTAACAACAACAAACAGGGTTTGTTGACTCAATGTCAAATTTGACAATTGAGTTTTGCAAGCCAGCTCCAGCACGCAATCTGAACTGACTCAACAGCAATGGGTTTTTGGTTTTGGGAATCTTTACAGAAACAGACTGCCACATCTATCTCCTGCAGAGCATCCAGTGGGTTCTAACCACTAAGCTTTCAATTAATAGCCAAGTGTGTAACCACTGCACCACCAAAGCTTCTCATGTGGCATTAGGGGCACTTTTATTTTGTGGAACAGCTTTTGCAGTATGAATTATTACCCTACATATTTAAGTTTTATTTTAGGTTTTCTACAAGCAGGAGAAATCAAAGGATGCATTGGATTGGGCAAATCTGCTGCAAAAAAACCTCTTAAAGTGTTAAAAAGCAAAGATGTCACTTTAGGAATTAAGGTGTGCCTGACCCAAGCCATGGTGTTTTCAATCACCTCATATGCATGTGAAAGCTGGGAAATGAATAAAGAGGACCTAAGAAGAATTGATGCCTTTGAATTATGGTGTTGACTAAGAATATTGAATGTGCCATGGACTGCCAAAAGAAAGAACAAATCTGTTTTGGAAGGAATAGAGCCAGAGTGGTTGTTAGAAACAAGGATCATGAGACTTTGTCTCACATAACTTTGGATATGTTATCAGAAGGAATCAGCCCCGGAGAAGGACATCATGCATGATAGAGGATCAATGAAAAAGAGGAAAATCCTCAGTGAGATGAATTGACACAGTGGCTGCAACAATGAGCTCAAGCATAACAACGATCATGAGGATGGCACAGGATTGGGCAGTGTTTCGTCTGTTCTACATAGGGTTGTTATGAGTTGGAACCTACTCGACGGCATCTAACAACAACAACGTGCATAATCCAAATGTTGGTACAGTGATTCTGTATATTCCTTCCTTCTTTTGATGCTTCCTGAATCATTCCATTTTTTCCGTATAGAACCCTTCAATATTGCATCTCCAGGCTTGAATTTTTTCTTCAGTTGTTTCAGCTTTAGAAATGCAGAGTGTTCTTCCCTTTTGGTTTTCTAACTCCAGGTCTTTGCACATTCCTTTATAATACTTTACTTTGTCTTCTCAAGATGCTGTTTGAAATCCTTGTTCAGCTCTTTTACTTCATTATTTCTTCCATTCACCTTACTCCTCTACATTCAAGAGCTACTTTCAGAGTCTCCTCTGACATCCATTTTGGTTTTTTCTTTCTTGGCTGACTTGAATGATCTTTTGCTTTCTTCATGTATGATGTCCTTGATGACATCCCACAACTCAACTGGTCTTTGGTCATTAGTGTTCAATGCATTAAATCTGTTGTTGAGATGGTCTCTAAATTCAGATGGGGTACACTCTAGGTCTTACTTTGGCTCTTGTAGACTTGTTTTAATTTTCTTTAGCTTCAACTTGAACTTGCATAAGAGCAAATGATGGTCTGTTCCACAGTCAGCCCCCAGCCTTGTTCTGACTGATGATATTGAACTTCTTCATCATCTCTTTCTCTTTCTATAGATACAGTCAATTTGACTCCCATGTTTTCCATCCAGCAAGGTCCATGTGCATAGTCGAAATTTATATTGTTAAAAGAAGGTATTTCCAATGGATAAATCATTGGCCTTGCAAAATTCTATTAAGCGATCTCCAGGGATGTTTCTATTACCAAGGCCTTGTTTTCCAATTACTGAGCCTACTTCTTTGTTTCCAACTTTCCCATTCCAATCATTGGAAATTCTGAATGCATCTTGATTACACATTTGATCAATTTCAGACGGCAGAAGTTGGTAAAAATCTTCAATTTTTTCAGGTTTGGCATGAGTGATGGGTGATTAATTTGAAAAATAATCATATTAACCTGACTTCCTTGAAGGCATATGAATGTTATTCTATCACTGACAGTGTTGCACTTCAGGATAGATCTTGAAATGTTCTTTTTAACAATGAATATGATGCTGTTCTTCCTCAATTTGTTGTTGTTAGCACAGTAGATCACAAGATTGTCAAAACGGCCAATACCAGTCCATTTTACCTCACCAATGCCTAGGATATTGGTCTTTATGTGTTCCATTCAATTGTTTTATGACTTAATAGTAGGCGCTAAACCCTTATTCCTGATGGGGCAAAAGGAGAGAGCTAAACCCAGAAGGAGAGAGTATGGACAGTGTCACCTTGAGAGAAGTTGTGACCTTTAGTGGGAATTATGCAGCCAGCCCAAGACAGATCTGCAAGTTTCCATCTCGCTCTCCTTTTCTCTGTCCTCTTGCTAGGGCTCCCCTTTGGGTAAATCCAACTGGAAATCTGAGGGCAAGCAAGCCTGTCAAAGTAGTCCATGCAGGTCTACCTCAGGGATGTAGAGCTTGCGGAAGGATGTGGAGAAGCTCTTGGGAGTGAGGTATGGAAATGGTAGATAGCTTGCACAGTGAATACAGCACTCATTGTTTCATATAGTTTCCCTTATCCCATCTTTTTCCTGCTAATTACCACATTAAAAAAATACTTCAATACTACAGAAAATTGTCCACAGCCAACTAGTAGGAATTAATTAGGCCAGGGTTTGCAAATCAAATTCCTTCAAGGAGCAGGCAGCTAACACAAATGTGTGCATCTGGTAGTCAGAAGAAAGCCTACAAAAAATAGTTAAGGCCCAAAGCAAACTAGAGGGAGCCTACTGGCCTGAAGGCATCCAAACTCAAACTCTGAAAAACTCTGGGCTGGCCAAACAAAAGAGGTCTACAGCCAAAGACAGCAGAAGGACTGGCGTGCTGCTGAGGGATTCAGGCAAGAGAAACAGCAGAAGCAATGGCCCTGGGGCAGGAAGGAGCTTATCTGTTTTGAGCAACTTAAAGAGAGCATGTGTGCCTGGAGTGTAGAGTCCAAAGAGAGAGAAAAGCTCCCATGGAGAGGTGAGGAGACAAGAGCCACCTCACTTAGGGCCCTATCAGCAAGTGAGGGTTTTGGTCTTTGTCACTGACCAAAAAAAAAAACCAAACCCACTGCTGTTGAGTCAATTCCGACTCGTAGTGACCTTGTAGGACAGAGTAGAACTGCGCCATAGGGTTTCCTAGGCAGTAATCTTTACAGAAGCAGACTGCCACGTCTTTCTCCCATAGAGCAGCTGGTGGGTTTGAATCACCAAATTTTCTGTTAGCAGCTAAGCACTTAACTACTGTGCCACCAGGGCTCCTTGATCTTTGTCCCAAGCATCCTTTTTCCCAAGCACTATTGGGTGCATTGAAGGATTTTAAGCAGGGAAGTGAGTTAATTAGACTTGAATTTGTAAAAGCTCACTGTGCAGAAATATAGGTAGGGTGAGAAGCAGACCAGTTAGGAAGCTGTTACTGTAGTGATTCCCCAGCTTTCCTTCAGCTTTTTATTTACATTTTTGAATAGCTGTGTTTATCTTTGTGTAGTCTTACCCGTTTCACTCTAAATGACAAGCTGGAAGCTTCCTGACTCTGAAGAAGGAAATACAGGTGTCTGTGACCTGGAATGGAAGAGCCTGAAATTAAAACCTGGCACCCCATATACAAAATCTTCTACTAACTGCTGGCTGATGTTGACTTTAGTTCACTCACGGAAACCCAGATGGGTAAGACAGCCCCTATCCTCAAGAAATTCACATGATTGGAGAGAGAGATACTTAAACCAATGAATATTAAATGCTGTCTACAAGCAATGGTAATGCGAATCCTAAGGATTGTGGCATCACTGAGAACAGGTATCTAACTCTACCAGGGTCAGGTGACCCTTCTCCAGCAAAACTAAAATCTGTTGCTGGACACTATCATTTGGTTTAAAATTAAAAAAAAAAAATCTTATTCAATGGTATTGTTTAGAGATTAGCTTATGTAGAGTTTTGTCAATAAACAGCCATAAATGTAAATGATTACGTCACTTGTGTATATAAATAACTTGTGTTCTCAGTTTGTCTTCTCTCTTGGCTGCGCCCTTCTTAGTCCTGAAAGAACCAAGGAGAAGGGGAATTTGTCCTATAGGCAGACTGTGAGTCAGCAAGTTGCCTGTAATATTTATTTAAAGGTGAAAAGTTGAAGTTAGGAAAAAAATTGAGTAAGCCAAACGCATTTGCTTCTCCTTTTAAAAAATGGAAATGACAAGCTCTTGCGAATTTTATACATAGCTCAACATGATGTATTTTTGTTGTTATTGTGTAAGACAAATTGGGAGAGCATTCTGATATTAAAATTAACTCTCTTTTTAACTTATTTATTCATTGGTATATTTAGGTGCAATATTTATTCCCCCCCTTTTTTTGTCTCCCTACAACTTTGTATTTTTTTTTTTTACAACTTTGTATAAAGCATCTTCATATAACATTAATTTACAAATAAAACACTGGGATTAGAAGTCATTTCCTTAGTGAAATTACCTTCCTTGATGTAGTAATCGTTCCTCTTTATGAGGTCTCTAAATCTAGATGCAGCACTCTTTAGGCTTGCCTTAAAGTTTCATTTTGTCTTTGGATAATTGACACAAATTCTTGTGGTGCAGGAAAATTAATTTTTATGCAGAGATCATTTATTTCTGTTCACGATCAAGGAAGGGCTCTGTGCTACAGTCTCTGGGGAGGAAGAGGACTTCCAGTGCTCTGCCTGGTGAACTGTGTACATGGAAGCTTCTTTAACAAAAGAATGTGTTGTTCTTTTGAACAACAGTCAAATACAGCTAAGGGCTGGCTGATTAGTCCAAAACTCAGCCAAGTTTGGTATCATCAGGTCAACTGATTTGTTTTTAGGGTATTGCTCTGATATCTCAGACACAAGTCCAAATGCCTACCAAACTTCATTTTCCTTCTCAGTGACAAAAAGAAAACAAAATGACAATTGTTATTGGTGCACTTCTTACCCTGATTCTACACAGTCCTTAGCAACTGGAGTATCTACATTGGGGTGCATTGCAATGATTGTCGTAACTTTGAAGAAACCAATCTCTGACTTCTTCCAGAGAAGAGGTCAACGTTTTGATAGTCAAAAGCATTAAAACCCAAAATGGAGAGGCAAAATATGTCATATTCCACTAAAAGCTCCTTAAGCCAGATAGTTGACAGAGTGTGTAATTAATAAGGGTAATAATAGCTACTAAGTACTGTATGCAATGTATTAAGACTTCTAAATATATTATTTCATTTATGCTTGCAACCGTAAATGGTAATATAAGGGAATTGTATTTTATTTTGATGTTAAATATGGTATTGTCTCACCTACGCTAAAAGTTGAAAAGAATTAATAATGAGATATGTGGCTTAGTAGGTTGTCTATGTTATATCCTATAGGAAGATTTCAATGTATTTATTTATGCAAAAAATATTCAAGAATGAATGCCTCAAAGGTGTCTTTCAATTGCTATTTCTTCTGATACTGCTATTTAGTTGCTTAAAGCAAAGAATGGGGTCCCTGGGTGGCCCAAACAGTTAAGCACTGGGCTACTAACTGAAAAGTTGGCATTTCGAACACACCCAGAGGTTCTTTGGAGCCCTGGAGATCTGCTTTCAAAAGGCCACAGCCTTAAAAAGCCTATGGAGTACAGTTCTACTCTCACACACATGAGGTCATCGGGTGTCAGAGTTGGCCCGATGGGCAACCGGCAAAGCAAAAACATGTTTTGAGAAAGACTAAGATGAAAATTCTTCCTTCCTAGCTCTTAGAGGGCTACATATATAATATAACAAAGGTCTCATTAGGAAAGTGAACCATGGGAGGCAGCTGTGGTCAAGTAGAAAGAATCAGAAGTACTGGTTTTGAAACATACACCTACCTTCTACCCACAAGTCTTAGGCAACAGTTGGCAGTTGAGTAGACGAGAGTGGGACAAGAATATTTTCCCCCAACAGAGGCAGATGTGGTACTAGCGTCACATCCCAGGGTGCAGAGCTCCAGGCCCATGGGGAACACCCAAGCAGTGTATTTGGGTGTATGGCTTTGCAGATGTTGACTTAGAACAGCCAGGTCTTGGGAGCTCACTGCAGGCACATCAGGTCCACCACGGGGAGGGCTAAATCTCCAGGTTATTCTCTGTCCAGGAAAGACTTTGCTCAGTGTGTCTCTCTGAACTTGGGCATCTAAACTGGTAAAATTCAAACTCCTTAGCTTGCTATCAAAGAACTCTTACTATCTGGCTAAACTAAGTGGTTTGAATCATATGCCCCAGAATTCAGGTCCACCCAGAATCTCAGAATGTGACCTTATTTGGAAATAGGGTTTTTGCAGTTGTAATTAGTTAAGATAAATGGGGTCATACTGGATGAGAGTAGGCCCTAAACCCAATGACTGATGTCCTTATAAGAGGAGAGGTACAGAGATACACAGACACACGGGGGAAAAGACCATGTGAAGACAGGGGCAGGAATTGGAGTGATACAGCTACAAGCCAAGGGATGCCAAGGATTGCTGGGAATCACAAGAATCTAGGAAGAGACGAAGAAGGATTCTTCCCCAAGAGGCTTCAGGCGGAGCATAGCCCTGCCCACATCTTGATTTTGGGCTTTTAGCCTCCAGACTGTGAGAAAATTAATTTCTGCTGTTTTAAGCCACCCCGTTTACAATAATTTGTTTCGGCAGCCATAGGAAAGGAAAACTCCTTCGCTTGACACCCAGTGACTCTCAGGACCTCACTCCAGGAGAACTGTCCTCTCACCACTCTCAGGCATGTGCTGTACAGTACAACTCATGGGTTTATAGGTCTAGAATGTGCTCAGCATTTCCCTAGGGCTGTGCACTTGCTCTCATTATTCTCACCTCCTCAAATGCCCCCTCTCACCCACCCACCCTACATCCAAACCCTCATCTCCTTCAGAGCCCAGTGCTGAATGCATCCCCTTCACAGAACATCCTTTGACCCCCAAATCAGACACAGTGCTATTATCCTCAGAAATCTCACAACACTTTTTGTATTTCACATTTGCCACTTTCTACTTTGAATTAGTTATTTGTATCTGTGGCTTAGTCGCTCTTACTACGCTAAAAGCCAACAAGAGACTGACCAAGTCCTACACATTTCTGTATTGCCCACAGTACTTGAGCTCAGTGTCTTTGATTAAGTGGTCACCCAATAAGTGCTTATTGGCTTGATCATTATCTATATTGCTGCCTTGCCTGTTCTACTGACAGTGAATAAAATAACCATGATTTGGTGATTCATACAGTACGCAAGTTACTGGGAAAAATTCCAAAAGTGGAGAAAGCAAACTATTATACTACAAATTATAAATGGTGGTATATGCTTGTGTGTATATGAATATGGATATATGTTAGTTGTTGTTGCCATCAAGTAGGCTCTGATTCACAGAGACCCTCTGTATAACAGAACAAAATATCGCCCAGTCCTACGCCATCTTCATGATCGTTGGTAGGTTTGAGTTCATCGTTGCAGCTCTTGTGTCAGTCCATTTCATTGAGGGTTTCCATTGTGTATAAATCCATATACATAAGTTTAACTGATACGAAAATATATCTACGCTTACTATATATCTGCCCTTACAAGATGGTACTAATACATCTATTTATCATTAACTACAGCACAGATTTTCTGAAAATCTCAAAGGAATAAGAGGAATGAAGCTAATAGAGGGCATGAAGATAGTAATTTCATTCCTCTGGGAGTAGGCATGCTGAGAGGTGAGGAAGCCTGATTCTCTCCTGCAGTGGAAATGTGTCCATATTATTCCATCATGAAAGTTATTGCTTCCTGACTTGGTGGAATAGTGATTAAGTGTTCTGCTGCTAACAGAAAGGTTGGCTGTTGGAACCCACTAGCTGTTCCATGAGATAAAGATGTGGAAGTCTGGTTCCATAAAGATTATAGCTTTGGAAACCCTATGGGGCAGCTCTACTCTGTCCTACAGGGTTGCTATGGGTCAGAATCGACTCAACAGCAATGGATTTGAGTTTTATAGGACTTTCGTAATTCCTGCTTTACTGAAGGCAAAGGAGTGACAGATAGTGAGAAAGCCTGTTGCCTATTTCACCCCTTTCCTGAGTCCTCTACTGAAGCCACAACTGGGCCTGCTTCTCTTTCTCTCCCTTGGAAGTTCCTGCCTGGCATACCTGCTCTGCCACACTTCCTACTTTCAGTAGAAACACCAAGGCATGTAGGAATTCACCGGCCTATCCCTATTAGGTATGACTAGTTGGCTCTGTGTATCTGACTTTTGTGATCTGGATAAAGTTACCTGTGTGATTGTACAAGACTGACTTTCATGCTACAAATGAATATTTCACTCTTGCCTGTTGTGTTCTCAAAGTCCCCTTGGCTTTTGCCATCAGGAGTGTTGGATGCCCTTGAGTAGCTATACCCTGCAGCACAAGTAATGCAGGCTCCCATAGCGACTAAACACCCAGAGGCTCAGAAAGCAGAGTTTTTTTCGCTGCTGCCTGGGACAGCAGGGGAATCGCTGGGTGATGCCACTGGTTAAGGCACTCAGCTGCTAATGAAAAGGTTGGAGATTTGTGTACTTCCAGAGGTCCTCAAGTGGAGGGCTTGGCAATCAAATCCAAAAAATCAGCCATCAAAAACCCTGTGGAGCACCGTTCTACTCTGACATACATGGGGTCATCGTGAGTGGAAATTGGCTTGACAGCACCTGGTTTAGAAAAAGTACCAGCTAGAGTAAAAGCTAGAGCTTTTAAAGTCCATTCAGGTGTTTTCATTCTATGGCTCAACCAGCCAATTAAAGAGATTGCCTTGGAAAGACCCAGATCAGCTGATTTGCTTGACACCGAAGGTACAGCAGGGCTTTCAACGAGATTGTCCCGGTATAGACACTAGTAATTTGCATTTCTAACAAGTTGCCAGGTGATGCTAAAGCTGCTGGTTAGGGACCAATTCTGAGAACCACTATGAGAACCACTAGTAGAATAAAAAAAAAAAAAAAAAAAACTTGTTGCCATTGGGTTGATTCTGACTTATAGCAACCCTAAAGGACAGAGTAGAACTGACCCATAGGGTTTCCAAGGAGCTCCTGGCAGATTTGAACAGCTGATCTTTTGGTTAGCAGCTAAACTGTTAATCACTATGCAAACAGGGTTTCTTGCTAGTAGAGTAGTGGTTCTCAACATTTATCATACAGAAGAATCACCTAGGAATCTTATTAAAATATAGATTCTGATTCAGTATATCTGGGGGAATACAAATTCTAAGCAGGGGTATGAACCAGAAGGAACTAGTTTGAAGTCTTGGAGTACAGCAGGACCCTGAAGGAGAGGTAAAGAACAGATCTCCACTGCTCCTTACAAGGAGAAATTTGCTTATTGAGTAAAGGCCAGGGATTAAAAGCATAAATGGAAACACAGTTAATTTAAATGAGATAATCTAAATGGGTTTAATCTAAAGTATAAATCTAATTAAATTAAGTAAATCAAATCCCACACACTTTCATTCTAAAACTCTATTTCTATTAAATCCAATTACTTTCCCCTTTGACTTTGGCTTTCAATAGATGTCATCAACGATCATTTTGAATTCCTGCCCACTTTCCCCCCAACCGCTTTCACGGTAAAGGTGGAGTTATTAAGTGATTGCGGCTGCCAACAGCTAGCACCTCCAATTCCAAACAAGACAGAGATACAGACACTGGCTAAGGACACCACCTAAGTGAGGATGTACTTTGAAATACTGGGCTTCTTATATTCTTTTTGCCTTCTTACTCCCCTCCCCCCATCACTATACAGAAAAGGTTTGTATATTTGTGTTCTTCAGACATTCCAAGAGGTTAGCAACTTAACTTTCATAAATTCTTCACATTTATCTTTTACCAGCCTCAGAATCCAGCGATCCAACTCACAAAAGTCATTGCATCAAATTGAAGGGAGTGGCAGAGGTCATTAAGTAGAAGGGGCAGGCAGCTCTCCTCTCAGTGGACTCCACATATTTCCAAAGAACCAGCCCTGCTCCTCCTCCCTCAAATGTCCTCAGAAGTCGAACCACCCTTATCCTTGTCAGCTGTCACTCTCATGAAAATTATGAACCTCACTTATTAAAGGAGATAAAGATATGTAGCAAGCTAGAAGTATTACAGCTTTGACTGGTCCTATAGACAAAGATTTGCTCCCAACTAAAGTCCCTAACCAAAAAACCAAACCAAACCCATTGCCATTAAGTCCATTCTGACTCATAGCGACCCTATAGGACAGAGTAGAACTGCCCCATAGAGTTTCCAAGGAGCGCCTGGCATATTCGAACTGCTGACCCTTTGGTTAGCAGCTGTAGCACTTAGCCACTACGCCACCAGAGTTCCCACTAAAGTCCCTAAAATCAATTAAATGTAAACTCGGCTGCAAAAACGTCACAGCTGATTGTGTTACACTTGTTGGACTTTATAGGGACTAAACACTATAAAAAATCGATGTTTGAAATTTTATGGGCAAATTGAGAAAACAAGCTTTCTCTGGCAATTATTTTACCTGAATTTCCTGCTGAATTCTGCTTCTGAGCAGTATAAAAATATGAATTTGGGGATCATTATTACTATTTCATGATGCATGAAAAAAATCTCCCCTCTTCTTTTTTGGGGTGCTGAATCATGAGTTCTACTTCTGTCACTTAATATTGTAAAATGCAGTCAAATCTCCAGAAAACTCTCTATGCTGAGGATAATATCTGAATAAACTATTCAACTATTAGGATATTTTCAAATCAAACCGTTTTTCATTGTTGTTGGTCAGTTTTAATAGACTTGACTTGTGTGAGGCAGGTTTGAGGTTTCTCGGGTTTTTATGTGGAACAGACCATCAATTGCTCATACGCAAGTTCAAACTGAAACTGAAGAATATCAGAAGAAGTCCACGAGAGCCAAAATATGACCTTGAGTATATCCCACCTGAATTTAGAGACCATTTCAAGAATAGATTTGACTCACTGAACACTAGTAACTGAAGATTAAACAAGTTGTGGAATGACATCAAGGACATCATACATGAAGAAAGCAAGAGGTCATTGAAAAGACAGAAAAGAAAGAAAAGATCAGGATGGGTGTCAGAGGAGACTCTGAAACTTGCTCACGAACTTCGAGCAGCTAAAGCAAAGGAAGAAATGATGAAGCAAAAAAAACTGACCAGAAGATTTCAAAGGCTGGCTTGAGAAGACAAAGTATTATAATGACGTGTGCAAAGAGCTGGAGATAGAAAACCAAAAGGGATGAACACGCTCGGCGTTTCTCAAGCTGAAAGAACTGAAGAAAAAATTCAAGCCTCAAGTTGCAATAGTAAAGGATTCTATGGGGAAAATATTAAACGACACAGGAAGCATCAAAAGAAGACAGAAGGAATACACAGAGTCATTATATCAAAAAGAATTAGTCAATGTTCAACCATTTCAAGAGGTAGCCTATGATCAGGAACCGATGGTACTGAAGGAAGAAGTCCAAGCTGCTCTGAAGGCATTGGCGAAAGACAAGGCTCCAGTAATTGATGGAATATCAATTGAGATGTTTCAACAAACAGATTCAGTGCTGGAGGTGCTCACTTGTCTATGCCAAGAAATAATGGAAGACAGCTTCCTGGCCAACTGACTGGAAAAGATCCATATATAGGCTTATTCCCAAGAAAGATGATCCAGCCAAATGTGGAAATTATTAAACAACATCACTAACATCACATGCAAGCAAAATTTTGCTGAAGATCATTCAAAAATGGCTACAGCAGTATATCTACAGGGAACTGCCAGAAATTCAGGCCAGTTTCAGAAGAAGACGTGGAACCAGGGATAGCATTGCTGATATCAGATGAATCCTGGCTGAAAGCAGAGAATACCAGAAGGGTGTTTACCTGTGTTTTATTGACTATGCAAAGGCGTTTGACTGAGTGGATCATAACAAATTATGGATAACTTTGGGAAGAATAGGAATTCCAAGGCTCTTAATTGTGCTCAAGAGGAACCTGTACATAGATGAAGAGGCAGTTGTTCAGACAAAAGAAGGGGATACTGATTGGTTTAAAGTCAGGAAAGGTGTGTGTCAGGGATGTATCCTTTCACCATACCTATTCAGTCCGTATGCTGAGCAAATAATCTGAGAAGCTGGACTATATGAAGAAGAACAGGACATCAAGATTGGAGGAAAACTCATTAACAACCTGCGTTACGCAGGTGATGTAACCTTGCTTCCTGAAAGTGAAAAGGACTTGAAGCACTTACTAATGAAGATCAAAGACCATAGCCTTCAGTATGGATTGCACCTCAACATAAAGAAAACAAAAATCCTCACAACTGGACCAATGAGCAACATCATGATAAGCGGAGAAAAGGTTGAAGTTGTCAAGGATTTCATTTTACTTGGATCCACAATCAACAGCCATGGAAGCAGCAGTCAAGAAATTAAAAGATGCATTGCATTGGGCAAATCTGCTGCAAAGGGCCTCTTTAAAGTGTTGAAAAGCAAAGATGTCACCCTGAAGACTAAGGTGCGCCTGACCCAAGCCATGGTATTTTCAATCACATCATATGCATGCAAAAGCTGGACAATGAATAAGGAAGATGGAAGAAGAATTGATACCTTTGAATTGTGGTGTTGGCGAAGAATATTGAATATACCATGGACTGCCAAAAGAATGAACAAATCTGTTTTGGAAAAAGTACAACCAGAATGCTCCTTAGAAGCAAGGATGGATAGACTGTGTCTTACATACTTTGGACATGTTGTCAGGAGGGATCAGTCCCTGGAGAAGGACATCATGCTTGGCAAAGTACAGGGTCAGCGGAAAAGAGGAAGACCCTCAACGAGGTGGATTGACACAGTGTCACTATGAGTTGGAACTAGCTCGACGGCACCTAAGAGAGAAGAGAAGATGTGGAAAACAGAGAAAACCTAAATTAACTAAACTAATATCATAATTAATTGACTTGTGTGAGTGTCACATCATAAAGCTAGCAGTGGTTCTCAACTTTGGCCACACTGAGAATCATCTGGGAACTTGAAAAAATATGACTTGCAGACCCCAGATCAATTAAATCAAAATGCTTCTTGGGTGGGGCCTAGGCATCAGAACTTTCCAGAGCTCCTCGGATGACTCTAATATGCCGCCAGAGTGAACCGGCAAGCTATTGCCTGAAATACAAAATTTAAGAGCCCGGTAGCACAGTGGTTAAGAGCTTAATTGCTAACCAAAAGAAGGTCAGCAGTTCAAATCCACTGGCTGCTCCTTGGAAACTTTATGAGGCAGTTCTACTCTGTCCTATAACATTGCTGTGAGTCAGAATGGACTCGATGGCAACGGCTTTGTTTTTGTTTTTTATGAAGTCATATGAAACAGGAACTGCTGTTATCTCACTTTAAGATAAGGCACAAAGAGGCTAAGTAATTTGCCCAAAGTCCCACTGATATGAAATTCTAATAAGCCAGGCAATCTGACTCCAGAGACTGCATGTTAACTACTCTGCTTCAGAGCCGAGAAAAAGGTAACTTGCAGAAGGAGGAATGTACTACTTTATATGCATGTTACTGTACCCCTGCTTTCAAATTCATAATCATACCTAAGGCACAAATAAACAGAGAATTTATAAATAGCTAGTGATAGACTTGGGTTTTAAATGTTTGGATCAGCAGGACCTGGCAGCTATTAATTAAACAAAACAAAACAAAGAGACTGCTTGTCACATCCCAGTAATTTAAAATGAGGGAAGAGATACCAAAACCTGAAGTGGGATGCATTGCTTACCCAGCTATCACTAACAGAGTGAAAACTAGCCCTGATCTCTCTAAGTGTTCTGTATGTCAACAGCAAATGGGTGCTGTCCTTTTTTTCACTCTGAATAAGTTATTCATGGGGGTTTGATTGATGTGATTTTTTTTCTTAATATTTTACTATAAAATACTCAAACATCTAGCAAAGTCAAAAGAATTTTACAGAGAACTCTGGTATGCTCAGCACCTAGATTTTCCTGTGCTTATTCAGCCAGTACATACCTTAGGGACAGCATTCTTGACTGATCTTCAGCTTCATGGCTGAGTCGCCTCACAGTGCCCAACTTGACACTTGTTATTAGTTGAGTCGTTTGGATGGGTGCTGATAATTCACTATGCCTTAGGCAGGGATAAGTGGTGGGCAACTGATCGAGTACAGAATCCGATAAAGCAAAACAAAGAATCCTTTGTATTTTGTACATGTTTTTACTTGTAAACTCCCCATGCACACTTATGATCAACAATCATCTGGTGGTAAAACTTTGGAAATATATCAAGGTGTATAAAATGTATATGTCAAGCTAAGATTTCTCAGAACTCCCTTTCTCCCTTATTTTCACTGTTTCACTTGTTTTTCAATCACACTAGGTAATGGAATAGTATGGAACTCACATGGTACACACAGGGACATTTATTCTCATATACACTGGCCAAGTAACTCCAAGTGAACTTGAACTTCCATTCCAACAATACTCCCCCCTGCAGCAGCCACTTGAACACGGAGACCACATCACGCTACATTTATAGACATCTCAACCTCCTCTCTTTAGAGGAAGTCAACCTCACTAAGATAGCTGGACATCTTGCAAGGATGACTTGTACTTCAAACCACAGCTGTGAGAGCCATTGCTTGCCGTTCAAGGCAATTATTGGCTAGGTATAGATAGGAATGTTGGCAGGAGCTTTTTGACCATTGTCTTGGAGGATATCACATATAAGACTAAAAGCAATGATAAGGTAAAGAATCAGAGAAAATCTAATTATACGAATTTCGTCTCGTCTAAATCCTAGTATTCTAAAGATCTGTGAAAGGAAAAATGTTAAAAATATTTTCTGAAGTGAGCTTCTAATCATTTTGTTACCTCTTTGTTAATTGTGGCTTCTTTCTATTTTGTTAATTGTGGCTTCTTTCTGTTTTATCGGAATATGCAAATGTGCAATGTTTTGTCATAGGATAACTGACTAAGTCCCACAGAACATGGATGTGTCATGGATGTGTAGATCTGGGTAGGAAATGCTGCATTTTTCCTTTGCAGCTCAACAGTGTCGCTGTTCTTTTCTTCTCACAGCATATTAATAGCAACACGCAAGAATGCTTTGTTTTTGAAATAAGTGTTTCTTCTCCAAAAATTTAATTCCCATTTTCCCTCTACTTCTAAGCAGAGAAATCAAGAAAAAGGGAGCAACTGTAGTGGCTAATTCTTTGAAACTGTAAAATCTTATGGCCTTTGATTATTACCAGCCACTTCAGATGAATCACAGTCCTTCTAGTATGACCCAGAGAATCCAAGCTCTTTCTTCATTCCTTTAACCAAAACTGTAATTGCTGCTCAGTCTCCTCCCTCCTCCAGTTCCTGTGTGCCCCAGCCCACAAGTAATGAAACCTCATTCAAAGTTATCCAGCTTTGAATGAAACAGAAAGTGACTTTAATTTCACAGGGTGCCCTAAGATGGCCAGATTGTCACGATGTCATCTGATGTCATCCTGGCAGGGGTCACAATGAGGACATGTCCAAGGGAAAGTCAGAGACTTCATCCAGAGAGCCAAAACTATATCTCATACATACAAGAAGACACTCTCCTAAAGCCCGTCATACTCATATGTTATATGAACTAGGTGAGAATTCACTAAGCTTCTACTGACTATAACAGTGAAAATAATTTCAATAATTATTTGCCTTTATGTCTTTTTTAATTGGGTATAAAATTATATCTCATTTGTGTGTGTGTGTGTATGTACATATTTTAGCTTTAAAAATAAAAGTAAGCTCAATATTTTGCTTTTGATTATCATATGATAGTCAATCAATCAGCAGATAGTTATTAAGCCATGCGTACAGCTCAAAGCTAGGCATGGTGACAGATATAAAAGAAGAAATAAAGAACAGTTTCTGCCCTAATGTAGAATTTGCACTAATTGAATAGACAAGACTAAGTAAGACTCTTGTCACACTCAAAGAGCAATTATTGTCAAAATCTATGGTAAGTACTGTATAGAAGTATTTAGCTCCAAGTATAATGGAAGCCAAAATAAAAAGTTGGCTTGACTTCAGCAGCCAGTACAAACTCTATTAAGTACAAACTCTATCAAGGACATCTGCTGAGAGCCACCTTAAAGGAGAAAGTTATAAAGCCAGGCTGAGAGGTGGGGTTTGACGTATTATAGTGTGCAGAACACAGAAACAAAGACATGGAAATGGGTCTGGCCATGACATGTGTTGGGAAGATTAGTGTGTCTGGCCTGAGAAGGCTCCAGGTCTAGATGCCAGCTGGAATAGGCAATAGGGAACAGGTAACTCTCAGAAGATATTTCTCTTTATTTAGTTCTTTATACATATTTACTTCCTTCAACAAATATCTATTGTTAGGTGCCAGGCACTCTTCTAATTGCTGGAGATAGGGACAACATTTACTGATACGTAACTTACCTTCTAGTAGACAAACAATAAAAAATATATATATAATGTCAGACAGTGATAAATGCTATGAAGAAAAAAATATCAGAGTAAGATGATAAGGAGGGAGTCTGTTCTTTTTTGGATAGGATAATGAAAGGAGGTCCCGCTGAAGATGAGCTATTTAATCAGAGATCTGGATGAAACGATGAGGTCAGGCCATTAAAAATCTGGAGGAAACGTGTCATTTAGTCAGAGGCAATAGTAAAAGGGCAAAGGATGTCCAGTAGGAAAGAACTTGCGTGCTTAAGGAACAGCAAAAATTCCAGCATGAATGGAGTGGAGTGAGTGGAACTGAGATATTAAATGATGAAGAAACTGACAGGGGCTAGATCATACAGGGCCTTCCTCACAGACCATCGCGAGGAATTTGGAATCAGAATATTTCGAGTGTGATAGGAAATGATTAGAGGATTTTGAGTAAGGAAACAGCATGAATTGTTTTACAATTTGAAAAGAAGTCTCTGGTTGCTTGTGTAATGAATTTACTGCAGGCAACAAAGAGATCAGTTTGGAGGTATTTGCAATATTCTAGGTGAGAGATGATGGATTCTTGGACTAGAGCGGTAGGGGTATAAGTGATGAGATGTGATCGAAGTCAGGATACATTTTTGAAAGTAGAGTCAACAGTACTTGTTGATGAATTGGATGGGAGAGAGATGAGGCAAAGACAGAAATTAAGGATAATAAGTTTTGAGGCTGAGCAACTAGGTCAATAAAAGTGGTATTGACTGAGATGGAAAGTCTGAGGAAGGAGCAGGCCCCAAAGGGTGGAATTAAGGGTTTAGTTTGGGAAGTGTGTAATGTGAGACGCCAAGTAGAAGTCAAATAGGGAGTTAGACAAAGAAAAGGTCAGAAGTGCAGAGATATATTTAATAAAAAATTATATAAATATAATTTAAAGCCTTGAGATTACCTAAAGTATGAGATTACCTAACAATGAATTTAAAAAGAGAACAGAAGAGGGCTTGAAGCCTGAGTGCTGGGCCATCAAACATTTAGAGATCATGAACAAAAGGAAAAGCCAAGAAAATAGATTGAGAAGGAGGGGCCAAGAAGGTAGAAGTATGGACTCCCAGAAGCCAAACAAAAAAGAAAAATGGAGTGATCAACTGTTTGAAATCCATTGAAGGACAGAATTCAAAGAATACAGTTTGGCAAGAAAGGGTTTGCTGTTAACTTGCGATCTAAGGAGGGCTTGATTTTTATTTAAGGTTGGAAACATTACAGCATGTTTCTATGCCAAAAGGAATGATGCAGTAAACAAGGAGAAACTATTATGTAGAAGAGACAGGAGATTCTTGAGAGAGCAAGGTCATGAGTAGGAATGTGAAAAAGAGGAGCTAGTAGCCTTAGGTAAGGGCAAGAACTGGGGGTCCCTGGGTGATGCAAATGGTTAACACTTTCAGCTGCTAATCACTGAAAGATTTGAGATTTGAGTCCACTCAGAGGTATCTCAGAACAAAGGCCTAGCAATCTACTTCTACATCTAAAAACTCAGCCATTGAAAATCCTATGAAGCATGGTTCTACTCTGACATGCATGGGGTTGCCATGAGTCAGAACTCACTTGATGACAACTGGCTTTAGGGGCAAAAACCATTCCTCTATTGTATAAAGGGAACCAGCTGAGAAAGAGAAACAGGGAGAGGTGTTGGAATTTTGAAAAGAAGAAAGGCCTAAAACAGCTGCCTTACAGAGTGTGAAAGTAGAAATTTATTAGGGTTGCTGGGCAGTGCTAAGGGTCCACCTGAGATTTTGGTCATAAATTTTATGTGAATAGAATCAACATGGTTCTATGGTTTTCTCTTACCACATTCTGCTCCTCTGGTGCAGGAGAGAAGTAGGCAGAGAGTTGGATTTACATAGGAGTGAGGTTTGAGAGGTGAGTAAATAGAAGAGAAAGAACCAAGGGATCTTAAGCTGGATATAGAAGGAAAGCAGGACAAGTTAGAGATAAGGGCTAGTGAGAAAAGGCTCCATTGGTGTAGAGGAATTATTTGACCCATGGTACTAACGTTAGAAGTAGCCCTAGTGGCACAGTGGTTAAACCCTTTCAAGGCTTAATTATTTCCTGCTTTGAATTCTTTGTTGATACCATGTTTTCATTAACAGAAGCATGCTGAATCATTGACTGTTACTGAATTTTTGGCAGGTAGTAGGGATTTTTTTCTTGCCCCCTTCCACAAGCCTACCTTTAGAACCCAGAGGAACATATATTGTCTCACTTACTCTACTCCTAGAGTGACCTCCTCCCTGAGTCCACTGGAACATATGTGTCTCTCCAAAAAATTTCAAAATTTCTATTTTTCTTACCAAAAATGCACACATCTCATACAACATCCTGTAGAAACAGTAATTTGTGGCACACCCCCATTTTTTTTCAGTTTCAAACAGTCATAAAGGCCCCTGCCTTGCAGCAGCATTCACTGTTAGTGGGAAATCAACTTCCCAATGAACCTGAGCGGCATAAAGTGTTGGTGGGCAACCATATATCCCACCAGTCATGAAAAGGTGTTTGGCTGCTAACTGAAAGGTTGGCAGTTGGAACCCACTAGCTGTTCTGTGGGAAAAAGATGTGGCAATCTGCTTTCATAAAGATTCATAGCTTTGGAAACCCTGTGGAGCAGTCTTATCCTGTCCTATAAGGTCACTATGAGTAGGAATCTACTCGATGGCAAATAAAGTAATGGAATTGGAGGGAAAGATATCTTGGCCAGATGGGGATTCTTGACAATGAAATTTTAGAGTTGGTGTGGTTGTAGATAATGAATGAACACAGAGTGGGCAGCTGAGGTGGTGGTGGGGAGAAAAGATCATAGCAGAAAATAAGCTTAAGAAACTTAGAGAATAGGGTGTTAGTTGGGTCATCCCTGTAGTTATTAGAGTTACTAAGGGGATAATGGGAAGAGAAGCGGCAGAGAGATAGTGAGTGAGCCAGGTGACAAAATCACCACTGAATGATAAGGAACACCTGGAAGGCTGATGGCAAAAAGAATTGCTCATAGGGCATATGGAATAAAGGTGCCGGGTTTTTTGAAGAAAGAGGAAGGATAAGTTGTCTAGAAATGACAAAAAGGATTAAGAAGCACCTCTTTCTTCTTCATGTCCGAAGGCAGTGGCATCATTAAGGAGGTTCGGGGGGTGCGGACTGTATCAGATGACACTGCCAGAGGGAGTGATACCAAAATGACTGTCTATGAAATTTTTGTGCAGTGTTTTGGCAGAAATCTGTTCTTTTTTATAAAAATATCCCTGTAGTTAGTTACACAATGAAAACATTTTTCATAAGCCCAGCTTATATGTTTCAATATACCTACAAGGCCAAAACTCTCTGCTAATTTACTGTTTGAACCTTCTAATGTGGAGCTATCATTATCACCCAATTACGATGACACTTGGAATCCCCTGATTTCATCTGCACGTGCTACAAGCGTACACCGTTGTTTTCGCTATCAGTGTTTTTATATCAGCTGATTTTGTCAAGTTTTCTGGCTTTTAGCTACAGTATTATGGTAATTAGTTAGTATGGGAGGGTGACACCATGAGTTATTGCACTGGGTGACACCAACCCTAGTGATGCCCTACCCAGAGGTACATGGGGCGTGGCAGAAATGACCCCAACTTGAGAGGAATGCTTAAGAATCAATGTCCTGAGGGGAAAGCAAAGTTTCAGTTAGATCTGGAAAGTAAAGAGAATATTCTGAATAGAGGTCAAATATATAAGGTGTTTTGCTAATGACAGGCAGTGATTTATAAAGCACAGATTGGAGGTGTTGGAGGTGTTCGGGAAAGGGTACGAGACTGGATCAATCTCATTATTTTGAACCAAACAGGAAAAAAAAAAAAAAAAGGCATGGGATGTGGTGTGTGTTCAAAACTGATTTAGATAAAAGAACCTCATTTGTGTCAAACATCTAGTTGTATTCCTTAAATGTGTTTTTTGCTCTTTATTCTTTTGCAGAAGGATTGCGCCCCAGGCAACTGCTGAGATGGTATTCATCTCCCTTCATCATTCACTGTCATTCTTTCCTCATTCACCTTACTCCATACCGTACCTGCCAGCAGCAAAGACTTCATTCTGAAGTCCTTCAGTCCTACTGAAATCCACCCCCTCCCCACCTTTGTGAGTTCCTTCAGACTTGGGAAGCTTTTCTGCCTCCAAAGAAAACTCCATCAGGCTGCATCTAAAGGGACCAGTACTAGCAAACAGATGGGCCGTCTGAAGAGATTGGAACCAAGTCCTAAAACCTTCAAGTCCCTCCTCATGAGGTCCACAAAGCTTTTTGTCTTCTGCTGCTTCTGGGTTTCTGGGAGTGCAAAATTACTTGGCAAAAACTAAAGTTTTTGTTGTTGTTAGTTGCTATTGATTTGATTCTGACTCATGATGATCCCACATGCTCAGACTAGCACTGCTTCTTAGGGTTTTCAAGGCTGTGACATTTCAGAAGCAGGCTGCTAGACCTGTCTTCTGAGGCGTCGCTGTGTAGGTTCAAATTGCCAACCTTTCAACTAGTATTCAAGCACTAAATCATTTGTGCCACCCAGGGAGTCCTTAATGTTAAATTACACAACAGGAATAGAAGTTACTATCCTATACCTTAAGCTTTTCAATCTACTCACCAATGTGACCATAAATTTGAGGTTTGTACTGAGTAATCTACAGAATAACTGAGTTTGTTCTGTTTAGGCTATTCCATGAAATAGAAGGCTGTGGAAACTAAAGCCAGAGAGTTAAGTCACTTGCTCAAATTTGTATAGAACCATTGGTGGATTTGCTGTGAAACTAATGAATGTTAATCATCAAGGTTCCCCTCTTTAATGGACCCATTCTAAGATGTTTTCCATTGTCATCGAGTAGATTTCCTACTCATATGTTGTAGAGTAGAACTGTTCCATATGGTTTCTTGGCTGCAATCTTTATGAAAGCAGATTGCCAGGCCTTTTCTCCCATGGTGCTACTGGGTGGGTTTGAACCACCAACCTTTAGGTTAGTAGTTGAGCACAAATCATTTGTGCCACCCAGGGACATTTCTAAGATGTTAGAGGAGGAAAACAGGCCCATGAATGGTTTACATAGTCATATGTTTTTATAAAATTTGTAAGAGTGAAACATTTTAATCATAACTGGTAAATATCACTGTTTGTTTCTACTCCAATTTCCTCTCCATTATATTTTCCATCATGTTGAGTGGTCTTGAGCAATTTTGGGATCCACCTAAAGGAAAGTTAAGTTGGGAAAGCTTAAGTTTTATAGGCTCCATCTATGTGGTCCAAAGTCACTTTTATGTATAGCTACATGATTACAAGCTTTTCTGGTGTAGGATTGGCTTTGAGGAAGATCCACCTCACCTCTCCTTCCACCCTACCTCTCCACCTACCCTTCCTGTGCCACAAAGATTGTGGGGTTACAGGTTGTCCAAGAGCATCCAGCACTGGAAGTAGGTGGGTATAGGTAATGAGAGAGAAACAAGGTTTCATATATGAGGATTAAATTGTCATTCTATTTCCTCTATAGAAAATGTTACAACATTGTTATCTTCTGAAGAGGCGGTTGAAGAGTATGCAGCCAAAATATGTTGGAAAAAAAATTATAGAAATATGTCAGGCAGTTAGTTGGTTTATAAAAATATTGTGCTGTTTTTATGGACTTTGTTATAGACATATCGTTTGCCAGCTTTTTGAAATTTGTAATTCTTTGTATTTTCTCATTATAAATAGATATTTACTTTCATTAATAATATCATAGTACTAATTTGTACTCTTTTTCTTAAGGAGGACCTTCGCCAAGTTGTATAAACTCTCGCAATCTTGCAAAAAAAAAAAAAATGTAGACAGGCAGGCAGGCAGACAGACAGACAGATAGTCTAACTCTTAGATGGACCTTGTAGTCTCTTAAATCCATCCGATCTGTATATACAGTGTCAGAAGTTAGAGTGGAGAATCTGACCAGTGGTAATTTCCACTAAGAGTGAGTTATTACATATTTTTTTTTTCTTAATGACTTGTCCGGGTTGAACATTTTGATGCCATGAAATGATTGAGAAATCTCCCCTTCCCCCACCTTCCAACCTCACCCCAGTAATTTTCCTTTTCGTACACGCCTCATTTCCTGATTCTCTGGCCTGAACTTGAAGCAAAGGTACCTGAATTCAGCCAGAAGAGCTGTTATCCCAATATTTTGGCCTAACATGGACAGGAAATACCAACAACCTTATGTGAGCCTTTCCCCAATGGAAAGCTAACCTAAATGCTTAAACTTGGGATCCTTGCATAATTCAGGTGATGCTCAGATAAGGTCAGGATATCTGGAAATGTCTTTTCTCCTAATCATTTGAGACCACTGGAAGGTATGAGTCCCCCAGAATAAAATGCTGTAATCACATTTTTTTTTTTTTTTTCTTATTGCAAGTCCGTAGGGAATAACAACATTTCTACTAGGAATAGCGTATCAAATAAACCAAAACAGAACCAAACAGGTTGCCGTCAAGTTGATGTCCCTATGAGTCTATCGTATCAAATACTAACTTTAATTGCCAAACAGATAGAAAAAAAAAAGAAAGAAATACAATTGCCAACCAAAAACAGAGAAGATTCAGGTTCTTCCTTGAGAAAAAATGATTTTCAGTTTCATTGTGCAGTCCTTGCACAACTAAGTAAGTTCATATCAATCAGTCCGCAGGTAGAACAAAATAGAGTCCCTTTCTCAGTGCGTTACAGGCAGAAAGAATGGAAGGGAAGAAGCAAGGGAGAAAGGCAGAGAAAGGGAGAAGGAGATTATCCATGAAAACGGCCAGATACTCCCCCAAAAACCCAAAAAACCGTAAACTAATTCACAGACCACATAAAGCACACACAACAACCCACGGTGTTAGCCATCTTTCTTTCCATGAGCCCTGTCACTAACAAAATGAAGTTACCAGTACCTGAGTTATAAAATCTGAAATGTAATCCTGCTCTTCAATGGCACCTTAAATCTCTGACTACAATGTTTATGATAATCTGTCTTACTTCCACACTGGGCGATTTTGAAATAGTTATCGTTGTTTACAGTATTTTACATAATTGTTTTGTAGTCCTGTTTACTATGCTAGTCATGTCATTCAGGAGAAGCAAACATTTTAGATTGTAAATTGGCCTTGTTGTGACCTGCCTGATGAATCATCCTAATACCAAACCGTGTTTTCCCGGCACTGACACAAGGCTGTTTTTCAGCATTAATTGGTGAACCCTGTTTACGGTAATTCAAATACATGCCTGGACTGTTTGAACTGCTTCGGGGAAGGGCTCTAAGGCAAGGCCTGTAGGTAGTTAGGTCTCTCCCTGGAGTCTTAATGGTAGAAGAGGGTGCGGCATGAGAAAAACAACTTCTTCAACAGAAGGCATGAGCTTTGTTTCCTTGTATGGTTGGTTCTGAGCAGAATTCCATGATTTCCATTCATTTTGTCCCCTAATGGCGCAGTGGTTAAGAACTCAGCTGCTAACCACCAGCTGCTCATTGGAAACCCTACAGGGAAGTTCTACTCCATCCTATAGGGTTGCTACAAGTTGGAATCAACTCAATGGCAACAGGTTTTTGGTCTTTTGTATTGGTCTTGATACATCAACAGTTGGGAATTGTCATTAAATAGAGACAGTGGGGCTGGGCGAAAGCACACCTTGGTGACTGGAGGAGGCTCAGCCGTTGTACAGGTCCTGCAAAGTCATTCACACAGAGTAAGAACCCAGGCCTGTATTTCTGAATCGATGCCTGAATTAACGAATGAACAAACTAAGGATTGTGCTGAATTAAGTAGGGTAACTAAATTTTACAGGGAATTAGGTCCTTCCAACATCAGAGGCTCACGTAGACAAAACCAGTTGCCATTGAACTGACTCATGGAGACCCCATGTGTGTTTTAGAGTAGAACTGTGCTCCATACAGTTTTCAGGGGCTGATTTTTTGGGAAGTAAATCAACAGACCTTTCTTCCAAAGAGCTTCTGAGTGGACTAGAATCTCCAGCCTTTCGGTTAGCAGCTGAGCATGTTAACCGTTTGCACCACCCAGGGACTCCTTAGACAAAGCCTGCTAATTGTAATGGCATCTGATTTAATGTTTTTCCTGGCACTTGATCAGGCCCCACGAAACAGCCCAGGTCAGAGGTAAAAAAAAGGACATGCCTCTTCATTGTATTACTGATACATTAATATGACGATTATTAACCCTCAGCTCTACTGAGGGCTCTATTGCCCACTTCATCAGTTATTCATGCCCCTGGGTGTTTTTTCTCCATTCACTTACCTCTTAGCCTTTTGACTATTCATTCAAGCACCTCGGCATTAAAAAGGTTAGGGGGAGGTCTTGATATAGTTTTTCTCTTATTAGAAATTCTTGTGAAAATTAGACCAGGTGGTGATGGGATAAAGAGAAGAGGTTGAAAAGCAATTTTGATGTAGCTGTGGATTTCATTTTGTCTTCTCTCCAAAGACCAGGTGAATTGAGACTAGAAGAGGAAAGGCATATATTTATGTATATATATGTAATATATGCTATGAGTTGGAATTGACTTGACGGTAACGGGTGTTTTAGACTGACAGGCAGACAGACAGACAGACAGATAGATAGATAGATGACAGATTACTGACTTCAGTAAACCTAGAGCTCACCTTTCAGTCAGGATCAACTGATCATACACTCAATCCTATCTTAACACTCTAAACCTGGGGCCGGTGGGGGTTGGGGTGGGGATACAAAAAAGAATACTGACAGTAACAAACGAACCTCACTGTATTACAAAATGAATGGCTGACAAAACCTAGTGGAAGGAGGTGGGGAAGAAAAGAATTAAGCCCAGTAACTTTGGGAAACAGAATTTTGTCTATATTCTGAAAGGCTAAAGTCAAAAAGAACTATATACAAATATATTCTCTAGGTAAGTATATCCATGTCTCTCCGGGGCGTAGGTTAGCTTTTCTGAAACTATTTTGTGTGTATTCTAGGACTGAATGAAAAGAAAATCTATTGTGGATAATGAGGGCCAGATTACTCCTCTCTGTCAGAGAAAGGAGTAACAAATAAGGAAAGGGGGAAAGCTAGAATGAACCCTGTGGTGGTTTGTTGGATTAGAAACAGAGATTATGTTATTTTTTTTTATGTATATATATATAATATATATATATCCCTGGGGGCCCAATGGTTAAGTACTGGTTGCTAGCTAAAAGGTTGGCACTTTAAACCCACCCAGTGGCTCCTCAGAAGACAGACCTGGCGATATGCTCCCATAAAGATTACAGCCTAGAAAACCCCATGGGGTTACTATGAGTTGAAAATCAACTCTACAGCACCTAGCAACAACAGCAAATATACACATAACACCAGGGATGGATTAGCCAATTAGCAAGATAAGCACGTGCTTAGGGCATCAACAAAACAGGGGCACCAGCTGCTCAAAGCAAAGACCCATAGATGCCAAGCAGACAGGACTCAAGGAAAAACTAGTACTGCAGTGGAACGGAACTGGCAGGGCACTAAATGAAACTGATATCAGTTCCATTTGTGTGAGAATGTGCAGGTGGAAAATAAAGTTCATGAAGGGTCACAAGGGTGCCCATGTGCAAGGTGGTTAAAGCTATGAGGCCCCTACAATTTCAACGCCTTCATTAACATCTGTCTCCTATGGTCCCCTCTTGTGTAACTGAAACTCCTTATCTTGGCGGTTCTCTTGGGAGTATACCATTTCTTTCTAATAAACACAAGGTGAGGGTAGTTTGTCGAGTCTAACTCTTGCTATAGTCACCTAATATGCAACTGGATCCAACATGAGTGGTTACTGGGCAAAGACAGATTATATTAATAAATAACAGGTTTCTGAGCCATTTTGAGAGAACCATCTGGCACATTCATGTCTGCTGATACTGCAACTCCACTGGGAGGGCCAGCAAAGCTTTTTCCCATTGTACATACAAACACAAAGGTACGCTCTTAAGCACATCCTGGTAAACAATCAACGGGAACTTCAGTCCCAGATGATGTACAAAAGTGAGGGAATTCAAATAAGCCAACCAATGCAATGAATTCAAGTTCCTTTTTAACTGTATAGCTATTTGCATACAGGGTTATGTTCTCAGTTTTCTAAATAATATTTATACATTTAACTTTAAAATGTTTGGCATACACGAGGACGCAGTGTAGCATACATTTAATACAATACTAACATGAGTAATAAGTCAATATAATACTAACATATCAAATGGTCCAAAAAATACTGGAAATATTTCTCTAACACAGAAAGTTTTAATTCATGTATAGAGTGAGTTTTATTTATTGTCTGTTGTGTGGGACACAGTGTTTGATATTACTCTATATATTCTAGTAAATGAGGTATTAGGCACATAAAGAGGATGCAAAATTCAAAATTTATTAATCGTGCAAAATGTATTTCGGATTTGCAGCAATCTGTGTGTTTCTAAATTCATCTTCCAAGAAAGCAACAAAGGGAGTTTATCAGAAGATTACATTTCTATTTTATTAGAATATTTAAGTATCTCTGTGTAAGAAAATTGAACAATTCCTCGAGGAAATAAATTAAATAAATATATCCCAATGACTTAAATACAAACTGTTAAGAAGCGCAACGATTTCATTCTTATATGAGAAACTAATTTATAGATTCAAGAAAGATAAATTTTACTCATGTAGGCATGTATTATTCCATAATAGAAGATAAAATACACTACTTCCCAATGTTGAAACTGCCTTATCCATAGTCCTAACTTTAACGATCACAAACTGCACAACAGAATGCTCATTTCCCTCCCTGAAGAGACTCAGAAACACTCAGCATACAACAATGATTCAAGAAAGACTCGATTCATTATCCTCATCATGTACGAAAGTAGATATTGTCCGGCAGCTTAATTGTGAAAAAACCGTTGAATAATTTGTAAGAGCAAAGAATAGAAAGAAAGCTTTTTAACTATAACACGTTAGAGATGAAAGACCTATCTAAAAGTAAAATATAGAAATGTGTTGTAATATTTGTTTTCTGATCATTAGATTTTCTTTCATGACATCTTTTCATTTATAATCCTAGCATTTATTATGAAACAAGCATCAAAAGTGAAGTATGAGCTGTTTAAAGCAAAATTGGTGAAAGTCAATTTTTCGTTGTAGGAGATGAATAAAATTTTACATTGACTGTTGAAACAACTAAGTTCACTGACTCATTTTCTTTGTTGTAGAATATGTGGAATATTCTTTTTGTAGAAAATGTGGTATATAGTAAAAATCTTAGTACTCCCCATGCACTAAAATTTTAATAATCCGGTTCATCTCATTTCACTAAAATGGCATACTGTACTTTTGCATTTAATGGCTAATATTACAGTCACATTTAAAAAGAAGACACAAATGTGTGAGTAAGCAGAGGAGGGGGCACCACAGGTTATCAGTGTTTAGGGCCCTCACATGCCTTAATTCAGCCCTGTGTAATATACATAGGTGTATTTATACACAGATGGGCTACTTTTAACAGTGATGACCTAAAGCACCCCCTCCCTTTTTACAGGGCTCATCTAAAGTCCTCAGAATGGAATATATGTATACATAATCTCAGAGTTTTTAAAAGAAGTATATGCCAGGCTCACATGAGAAATGCCATTCCAGGTGGGGTCCACAAGGGCGTTACTAACCCAAACCCAAAGCCCAGCACTGGTGGAGAACCGTACAATGGGAGAAGAGGGTAAGAAAATACTGATAACAGCTAAGAAGGACCTTGTTCCCAAGGTGTCTCAACTCAGGGCCCATGCACCACCTACAGTAAACACCATTTAATCCATTTCAACTCTTATGAAATCCTCACAAATTCAGAGGCCATAGGTACTCTTGGTCTGTAAAACTTACGTAAAGGGGGTGGGTTCTCCTGTTTAGAATCTGTGGCTTCAAAGTGGCCCAAACATTTGGGCCACTTTGAAGCCATTTTTAAACTAACAATGAATGATGAAAAGGAAAAGCACAGCTATTCAGGGTCTGATCTCAGGGACTGATCACACAGGCTGACTCAAGAAACTTAAAAGCAGAAAAGTTACTTTCTCCAGAGAACTTTCCCATCTATTACTCAAAAATCCCATCTATTAGTCACTTGCATATCTTATATGAGAGATTAGTCAAGCAAAGAGGCTCGATGCCACACGGAGTGAATCACTCCCAGTTCAGCAGTCTCTGTGGGGCATTGACAAGCAAGCCACTTCTCATTTCCAAGGAAAGATTTATTTGTGCGGAAGTTCAAGAAGGAGGAGGGAAGATGACTGTAATACTTCACATCAAACTGAGCCTTGAATCAGAGAATTAGCAGTATCCAGAGACCTACGGTGATGAAGATTGCAGTGGCCATTACTCTCTACAACACACGCTATGATTTCTCTGACCTAGGATTGTTTTTATTTTACAACTGAGTCGTTTCACCATTGTCTGTGGAAAACCAATGCCCTGCTAAGTCTCCCCGTCCCTGTAACGTCTGTTCTAAACTGACTGGCAGCTCTAAGGGACCAGTTACCAGCTGCCATTGAGTCAACTCCGACTCATGCGACCCCACGTGTGTCAGAGTGGGCTGTCAGTGGCTGGCTTTTTTGGAAGTAGATTGCCAGGCTTCTCTTCTGAGGTGCCTCTGGGTGGAATTGAACCTCCAACCTTGCAGTTAGCAGTTGAATGCTTAACCATTTGCACCACCCAGGGATGCCTCAAGAGACCAAGTAGGTTTAAAACAAGCTTCAATGCGTTTTGATTGTAGCAAAGCTACCTGAGACGTTTACAACAGGAATATAATAGAAATTCAAAAGATACACTCATATGTAAATTATAGGATAAAAGGCCTAGCTAGGAGCTAAAACGGTTGTGCACAGCCATGCTATGATCTCAAAGACGCGGACCTAGAAAGAGCACTACTATTTATAAAGTTCACCCTAACACACAAGTGGGAGCTCAGATTTTTGAAACTGAATACTTTACACTTTTTGCTAAACCTAAAATCTAGAACTCATTCATCCAACAAATACTTGTTTGTTTTTTATCATAGAACCTGCCTAGTTGCTGTGGAAATTGAGAAGAACAAAAAGATGAACCCTGTCCTCAGCAAATTGATAGATGGAAAGAGTGCATGTGAAGTCCCCCCATAACCTGATATGATACTAAGTGTGAGAAGGATGCAGGGATGGCGCAAAGGAGAGAGCTCTTAGCTCTGGGATGTGAGGAGTGGTCAAGAGAGGGTCCTGCAAAAATTGGCATCCGAATTGGTTCTGATGGAGAAACTGGAGGTCACCAGGCAGCCTACAGGGGAACGAAAGGGAGGGGAGAGCAAGGGCTTTCTTGAGAGCAAAGAAAACAGCAGGTGCAAAGTAATGACAGCATTATATAGTATCTTGCCCTCATAAAACTTGAATTCGGTATTATTGAGGAGTTAGACATGTAGGGTGATTGGAGGCAGGGAGCGCCTGGGGCAATGGAAGCAGATGGGGTGGGAATGTCACCTGGGGCCAGGGCTCCTTGGATAACTCTCATGCTCAGACTTAATCCAGCAGGGAAAGGTTTTCAGAAGAGAGAGGGTCAGATACATATTTTGGATAGATATCTCCGGTAAAAATGAAATGAGATACACTATGACAGCATGTAGTTTATACAGTCAGGTAAGAAATGTTTTCCACCAGTATATTATCATCAAAAGGAAAGGAAGATGGTTTTAAAAACTGCAGTTTATAATTGGGAAACATAAATATGATGCATTCTGACTGTTAACTTAGATTTATCAGACTTTTAGATGCTAGGGTCTGTACATTCCAGGAGTCTTTCTACTCCAGGAGTAGACTCCTGGAATTCAACTAAACTTTTTTTAAACTGCTAAGTTATATTTAGGAAGCCCTGGTGGCATAGCGGTTAAGAGCTATGGCTGCTAACCAAAGGTTCCTGAGAGCTACTGCTGCCAACTAAAAGGTCGGCAGTTGAAATCCACTAGGCGCTCCTTGGAAACCCTATGGTGCAGTTCTACTCTGTCCTATAGAGTCGCTATGAGTAGGCATCAACGGCAATGGGTTTGGTTTGTTTGGTTTTTTGTTTTTGGTGGAACCCTGGTGGCATAGTGGTTATGAGCTATGTCTGCTAACCAAAAAGTCAGCAGTTTGAATCCACCAGGCACTCCTTGGAAACCCTATGGTGCAGTTCTACTCTGTCCTATAGGGTCGCCATGAGTTGGCATCAACTCGAAGGCAATGGGTTTGGTTTTTGGTGTAGTAGTTAAGTGCTACGGCTCTTAACCAAAAGTTCGGCAGTTCTAATCCACTAGGTGCTCCTTGGAAACTCTATTGGGCAGTTCTACTCTGTCCTATAGGGTTGCTATGAGTAGGCACTGACTCAATGGCAACGGTTTTTTTTTTTTTTTCTTTTTTTCTTTTTGGTGGCTAAGTGGAAACCCTGGTGGCATAGTGGTTATGAGCTATATCTGCTAACCAAAAAGTCAGCAGTTTGAATCCACCAGGCGCTCCTTGGAAACTCTATGGGGCAGTTCTACTCTGTCCTATATGGTAGCTATGAGTCGAATCAACTTGACAGCAACCAGTTTGGTTTTTTGGTTTTGGCGGCTCAATGGTTAAAGGGCTCGCTGTTAAAGAAGAGGTCAGCAGTTCAAACTCACTAGCCGCTTCCTGGTTGGCAATCTGCTTCCCTAAAGATTTCAGCCTAGGAAACCCCATGGGGCAGTTCACTTTGTCATATAAGGTAGCTATGAGTCAGAATCGACTTGACCGCACACAACAAGAAGTCATATTTAAGAACACTAGCCTGTCTTTTCTTCTAATCTATCATACTCCAGGCCAATTGCTAGTTATGTCTTTTATTCCAAACACAATCGGTGGCAGTGATATGGAGAGGCCTGCCCTAGGCTGCCACCCTCCCCCATTTTTATCTGCTCTTTCGGCTACTCCAATAAACATCTCATCTAAGTAAAGACATTGGGCTTGCTCTGCAAAGGCAGCTTCAAGATAAGGCCCTGAACCCCCCTTTCCAACTAGACTGCCTCTCTAAGCCCCTCCATATACGAATTCTGGAGAATCTACTGAATATCAGTAAATGGCTCTTAGAATCACCCATGTCCCTTAGATTTCCCAAGTCCTTCCAGATCATATAATTCATTCTCGTGTAAGGCCCTATGTGAAATCTCCAGAACCCCACTGATCTGCAATGGCCTGGAGAGGCCTGAGGGGTGGGGGTGTGGGGGGATTTGGGAGAAAGTCTCCATTCTTCTATGATTAGTACCATTGCTCCTAAAACTGCCAACAAATGGTTTGGCCATTGGCAAAATCCTCAGGTGAACTTCCCAAGAGTCTTTTTAGGTATGGGCTGCCACATACCATATTCCATCTGAAAAGCCAAAAGCCTAGAACAACTCGTAGAACACAGAGTTCGTGATTATCTCCAAAACGAGAATGAATTTCCTATAGTGCTTTCAAAACATAAAACTTTGTTTCATACATTTTAAATAACTTTGGCTAGGTGCAATCTGAGCACTTCAGTTTATCTTTTTGAGACTATAAATATCTTGTACCTGTTTTTTTCTTTTTTTGGTTCTTCTTTATTTCTTATTTCTTTTTCACTTGTGTTTTCTACTTAGCTATTACCAAGTTGTAGACTGCTAATTATTATAATTATTATTAACACTACTATGTTCTTTTTGGAAAAAAAAAAGTTATCAATTAGGCAAGGTAAACACTCCCTTCTTCTCGTCTCATTCACATTGTTGCCAGATTTAGCAAATATAAAATATAGAACAACCAGTTACATTTCAATTTCAGATACACAGCAAGTAATTTTTTAGAGTAAGTATGTTCCATGAGGTGTTTGGGACATACTTATAGGGTCGCCATGAGTCAGAATCAGCTCGAAGGCAACCGGTTTTTGTTTTTTAATACTAAAATATCTCTTGTTATATATTCCATTTTGAAAGATGTTTGTGATAAGTGTATCCTAACAAGGGAAAAAAAAATGCATATTATAGGGTAATTGAAAAGAGCAGGATGCACAATTATATAATAATAATTAACATGATATTACCTAGCATTTATTGACTGTTAACTATGTAACAGCATATTCCGTCGTTTTGCATTAACTTGTATAATATTCAAACTATAAGTACTATTATTATCTCCAGCGTAAAAATGAAAAAATCGAGGCCCCAAAAGGTTAACTTGCCCACTAAATATTATATGTTCACACATATCTATAGTGTATTACCAAAAAGCTACACAAAGAAAGGAAGAAAATATAATAAGCTATAATGCTCATTATTGTAGCTATTTTAAGAATCTTCTTCCTTCATTTTGTCTATTTGTCTCATAAGAGTATACATAGCTTCTCAAATAAAACAATAATAAAATTTAAATAAAAATTGATCGCTTGGAAAAACTTTCTTCCCATTTTGTAAAGCCCTTGTTACCATCCCAAACTGCATGTGAATGAATCTCATTTCAGGGGGATTATGTCACTCCAAGTTTTAATCCACTCAACTGCAGATGCAGGCCTCCCATTTAAACCCATTGCCGTCAAGTCGATTCCAACTCACAGCGACCCTATAGGGCAGAATAGAACTGCCCCATGCGGTTTCTAAGGAGCGCCTGGTGGATTCGAACTGCTGATCTTTTGGTTAGCAGCCATAGCTCTTAACCAGTATGCTACCAGGGTTTCCAGATGCAGGTCTACATGTTTTAAAATTGAAGGGCCCCTTTGTAACCAATCAGCTAACGAAATTGCATGATCCCAGTGGTCACTACACATTCCAAAGTTCTCTCAAACAAGTCCTGCTGCAGGGGATATCTATCAGCCCTCCCTTAAAAAAAAAAAAAAAAAAAATTTGCATTACTGTGGCTTTTTGTAGACATTCCATTAGATGGAGCAACACTGGCTTTGCAGCCAGCAAGGAAAAGTACAAGTAATTTATACATGTCTCCAACTCATCCTCTCATCATATTCTGAAGAATCGTTCAGGTTTCAGAGAATTACAGACTTGTTCAAGGTGAGGTAATGATGTTGGTGTTGGTGCTCTTCAGGAGTAGGTTCTGTCAGCCATGTATCAGAAGAGGACCTCTGAAGGGCTTGGTACAGGCTCCAAGCTAATCCTGAGTAGAAAGAGATGGTTTCAGTTGCTTCTATACCATCACTAATAAGGGAGTTATTTTTATAGGACATTGTCACTAGCAAAACATAAGCTTCTGGCTTTTACTTGAAAGGAAAGGTGCCAGCTTCTAAGCTCATCCTTTAATTGCCTGGTACGTAATAGAAGAGGTTGTTGGTGTAGTGAACAAGCCAGGACAGGGGTGCGGAAGCCAACTGTTTTCTAGTCCTACCATGGAAAGTTCACTGGGAGGTGAGGTCTGAAGCCAACCAGAGGCTGCAGGAGATTGGAGAGGAGAGCCTTTTCCATTCAGGCCCACAGCAAAATGCTTTTCCCTCTTTTCCTTGCATAGTAACCACTGGGTACCTCTCAGAGAGAAGCTACAGAGATGCTTCAGCCCAGAACAAGAATGAGTCATAGTTTGTACAACTCAATGGTGCTGCCAACACGCCTCTGCTCTCCCTCACAGTTTTTGTTTTCTTGGTATGATAATTAGTTGTTGGCACTATGCATGTGTCTTCTGAGGGAAAAAAATGTGGACACCTGTTATTTTTGGAATGAGTGTTCTATGCATCTTATTGAAGTAAGCTATCCACTCAGACTCCAGATGCTAGCCAACGTGTGGTCACCTAACCCCAAGTTCCATTGCCCTCACGCTAGGTTTTTACTTGCACAAAGTAAGGGAACATGATTTCCAGCTCCTACCTCCTGCCTTCTGCTGAGTTAAACAAAAAACAAAGTCTCTTCAGAAAAAGCAGGAGTTTTATAGTTAGCAAAAACTTGCAGGTTATCCTCCAGTGATTCCCAACCTGGGCTACACATTAGAATCACCTTGACTCTCCCCTAGACCAGGTTAGACAGAATCTCTGGGAGTGGGGCCAGCCAGGGCATTAGGGTTCTTTTGAAGCTACCCAGAGTGCTTCCTAAATGGCCAGTCAATGTTGAGAACCACTGATCTCATTCATCAAGGCCCTCTGGATGAAACTGAGAGCCAGAGAGGCTGACAGATTGTACCATTGTCCCAGGCTTATTAGTGCTTCCTTGCCTGTTTATGTGTCTGTCTTCTTGTAGACTGTGAGTCCCTGAGCACCTGAGCCATGATGTTGACCTTTAAATCCACAGTGCCTATGATGATAAATATTTGAGGAGGGCAAAGAAAGTGGAAGGAAATCATAGATCCGGAATATCTTCTTCCCTTTTCCCCACAGCCTCTCACTGAGAACAACTGTTGTTGAGATAAACTTAGTGTGAAATTTTTAGCCCCAAAACTAAGTCATTAAATATCCCATTTACCAAACTTATGATTCATTCATTTCTGAAAAAAATTCCATGAGTCAGATTGCCCCTCAAATCTCAAACCATATGATTTTACCCTAATTAATCCAGCTGTTTTAAGCTAAGTGTTTGACCTTATTTGATATCCCATGTCTCAATAAGCTCTCATTTTGTGAAGTCTCATTTATTTCTCTATTTAAACTTGACACTTTCCAATTAATAGGCTGCTCACAATGGCTCATTTTCCTTCAGGATCAAGATTCCAGAGTGAAAGGAAGAATTATGGGAAGTATGTGCTGTGATTGAGGAGACAGAAGCCGAGAGTCTGAGGGGTCGTAGAGGCCTCAGCACAGAGTTCCAGAATGCTTGGTGGTTTTACTGGCTCTGCCTAGCACTATCCTTCACCCATCAGCTAGGTGGAATTCAAGTCAAATGTAACCAGTAACATGTAGGCATTCAGAATTGGGGCTCAGATGTCCCAGGCCCTTAAACTACAACAAACATTGTGGGATTCCACACATGTCCCCTTGCCCTCACCACTTCAGTGCCTGCTGACCAGCCTTCCAAATGCCTGCATCTCCAAACCTGGATTCCTTTGCTGGGGTGGGTAGTGGGGGAGTTTCTCTGGATGTCCGAGTCTGCTTTGCCCACCTATACATGGCAGGCTGGAAGTGCCAGAGAATGTGCAGTGTCTCCCACCCCTACTGTGTCCTTCAACCCAAAACTGACTCAAATAGAAGTTTTCTGTTCCCCTTGTCCCTCAGATGGAGTATCTCTAAGGCATATATTGAGTTTCCACCATCAATTAGGCTCCAGTTGTCCACAGTGTTATCTGACTTGCTGGTGTTTTGTTGTGTGTTGTCAAGTCGATTTTGACTCATAGTGACTCCGTGTGACACACTAGAGTTGCCTCATAGGGTTTCCTAGGCTGTGATCTTTATGGGAGCAGATCGCCAAGTCTTTCTCCTGAAAAGCCTCTGGGTGGGTTCAAACTGCCAACATTTCAGTTAGTAGCCGAGTGCTTAACCACTGTATCACCAAGGCTCCTTCCTGGCTTGCTACCAAAACTTTTACCAGCTGTCTTTCCTTCCTGTTCCCTTTCTCACTACTTTGCTGGTGTTTCCTCAGCTTATCCCCCAAATAATTGACTCCTTGTGTCAGGTCCTGCTTCTGGAGGAAACCAAAGAAGACAGGGTAGTCCTGTCAATTTATGGCCAGCCCTGGCAGCACAGTGGTTAAGTGCTACAGCTGCTACCCAGAAGGTCAGCAGTTCAAATCCACCAGCTGCTCCTTGAAGCCCTATGGGGTATTTCTACTCTGTCCTATAGGATCCTATGAGTTGGAATTGACTTGATGGCAACGGGTTTGGTTTTTATGGTTTTTCATTTTAGGAAAGCCATTTAACCTTTCTGAGAGTCAATGTCCCCAAATGTAAAATAGGGAAAGGATTTTGAAGTCAGACATGGTCATGATAGTAGGCCAGAGCTTCTTCCTGTGACTGTCGCAGGCACAAGACCTGGCCCCAATCTCCTTCCCACCCTCGCCTCATCTCTGAGTGTTCTCCTCCCCCACGCTCCAATCCAGCCCTAAGGAGTTCCTTTAAATTCTTACAAAGGGCCTGGCCGTGTTCTCACTTGCCTTGGGGACTGTTACTCATGCGTCCCTCTGCCTGGAACACTCTTCTTCCTTCTGTTTGCCTGGCTTACTCCTACGGATCCTCCAGCTCTCAGCTTAAATGTCACTTCCTGTAGGGAAACCTTTCCAAGGTTCCAGTCAAGGATCCTGTTCTTTTTTGGTGCTACCAAATATGGTGTTACCATCATCGCATTTCACATGCTTTATGGTAATTCCATTTGCTTCCCTGTGTCCACTTCACTCCCCAAACCACCATCATCCCTTGCCTTTATGTAACTTGAAGGCAGGACCCCAATTTATCTTGTGCCCCACTGCATCCCTGATACCTAGCCCAAAGCCTGCCCATGGTATCCCCTACCCATTGCACCCCAATCACTCTGTAAGCTTCTTGAGGACAGGATCGAGGTCTTATTTGCCTTTGTTTCTTTAGACCAATCACAGTGCCCTACTGAGTAGTCAGTCAATAAATATTTGCTCAAATATACTAAATAGTATTTTTTTTTTTTTTTTGCATAATATAGCCCTTGCTTGATCAACAACAGGTATGTCTTAAATAAATTGCTGAGGATTGATTTACTACTAAGTGGTAGGTAAAAAGTTTTTGTTATGTGTCCTTTAAGTGGTATTGCTGTTAGTTGTCATAGAGCTGATTTTTGACACATAGTGACCTCATGTGACAGAATAGAACTGCCCCATGGGGTTTCCTAGGCTGTAATTTACACTAGATCACCAGGTCTTTTTCCTGCAGAGCCGCTGGGTGGGTTCGAACTCCCAGCCTTTCTGATTAGCGGTCTAACTCTTAACCATTGTGCCGCCAGGGCTCCTTTTATCTTAAGTACGTTTAATAAATGTATACAGATTGGAAGCAGAAAACGGCTTGGCTTTAAAAAAAAAAAAAAAAAACCCGTAACATTCAGAGGCTCTCACTTTGAGTGCCGTTATGGAGACAGCAGTCCCGGTGTGAAACACCTGGGAGAAGGAAAACCGTTCGAGGCATTGAACTGTTGTTGATCATTGCTCAGAAGACCATTTGCTATTTTAATCAAACGGAATACAAGTCCTTTGTTAAAATGAATGAAATCTGCAGTTAGGCAATGGAATTCATATCCGAGGGAGGGATTATCCAAGAAGCCCTGCTCCAGTTCCACCCTGGCGCCGGCCTGAGAGCCACCCGAGGCCAGTGCGTCCACACCCGAGCCAGGAAGGGCAGGGTGGCCAGCAACGGGAGCCAGCAGCAGGATGCACCGCCCATTCCAGGTTCAGTTGCAGCCCCTGGGGACAGAGGCTGCGACACCACTGCACTTGTCCTTGGCTTTCAGCACAGCTTGAGGTCACTGATCCTGGGTTCCAGAGTTTGGTTTCTGGGGCTTTGGCTTGCTCAGACTTTTGGCCCACTCTCCAAATCCCCTGCAAGCCATCAATAGCTATTTACGGAGCTGTGGCTGACAATATGCTAACATTTGCATAATGCCTATCCCCCTTATGTAGGTGAAGTAATAATTTTTCAAATAATTTTCCCAAGGTCACACAGTGTTGGGTGAACACCTGGGAAATCTGTCTGACTCCACTCTTGATGATCAATGTATTAAAACTGTAATAATACTTAGAGCTTTTATGGTTTTCACACATATCAACTCATTTTATCCACAAGGAAACCTTTTAAGAAATACGTGTCCTACACTAACTGATGAGAAAATTGAGGCTGAAGAGAAATTAAGTGAAATATGTCCCCTCTGTGCTCAAGGCCCCGCACCTCATTTGAAACACACACACAGATGCTTCATTCCTGGGGAAAAGGGACAGGTGGGAAGGGAGCTTGAGAGGAGCCAGACGTGTGATTTACATAACACAGGCCCTTCATAAAAATGCTAGGCACCATGGGAGATAAATTACAAAATCACACACCAGTAATTTAAAGACCACAAGTTCAGGGGTATGGTGGAGCCTAAAACTGACTCACAGCAAGAATGACTGAGTTCTGCCTTGGTTTCTATCCTACCTTGCTCTGAAGTGTAGACTACAGTTCCCATAAGACAAACGTGTTTGCAATTTTAGCTCCGCGAATCAAAGCTTTCAAACTGAATTCCCTACAAGTACCAGGAACATGGCCTTACGTGAAAACTTACTATCTTCCGCTGTGAAGCAGATGTCTCTAGATATGTGAATATCTCAAAGGTCCACTTAGCCAGAAGCTCAACTATTATTCAAGCATAGTAGGAGGAGTAAGGAGTAGGGTTTGAAGATGGCTTTTGTAAAAAGGAGCTATTGGTCTCAGGAGACTCTTCCAGGGAGCAAAGCACACAAGGGATGAGTCATCCCTGCAAATCAAACATGTCACCTTGGTCCAGGAAACAACAAGGTTGGTTCTACTGCTTGCCCTAATGTGATAGCTCTTCTTCCTGGATTGATATCACATTGATTAATGATGCCAGTTATGTAGCAAAGCATACTGAGTGCTGACCACCATGGAGAATTTCAGAGCTATATAAATCTAACAGGGGGCATTGGAAAAAGAACATGGCACTGGAAAGAGTCTACTTGATATTCTCATAGTTAAGAATTTGCATCAGAATGAGGTCGGGTCATGACATTTTCTGTATTATTTATCAAACCCATTGTATTTGGGTAGATTCCGACTCATAGTGACCCTACAGAACAGAGTAGAACTGCCCCATAGTGTTTCTAAGGCTGTAATCTTTACAGAATATGACTGCCACATCTTTCCCCATGGAGCAGCTGGTAGGTTCCAACCACCGACATTCTGGTTAGCAGTGGAGCACTTAACCACTGTGCCACCAGGGCTCCTTCAGTTTGTCAATAGGCAATCAGAACTGTAGTCATTGACTATCACCACCAACTTCCTAGTGCCCAGAGCCACATACCTTTCCCATATTAGAGAAACTACCAATTCTGCAGGAATGATTTAATACTGTATTTCCAAACAAGAGCATACCAAACCAAAAAATCCATTGCCATCGAGTCCATTCTGACTCATAGCAACCATATAGGACAGAGCAGAACTGCCCCATGGGATGTCCAAGAAGTGCCTGATAGATTCTAACTGCTGACCTTTTGGTTAGCAGCCGTAGCTCTTAACAACTACGTCACCAGGGTTTCCAAACAAGAAAATAACCAAATCAAACCTCTTGCCTCTGAGTTGATTCCAACATATAGTGACCCTATAGAACAGAGTAGATCTGCCCCATAGAGTTTCCAAGGAGCACCTGGTGAATTCAAACTGCCAGCATTTTAGTTAGCAGCCATAGCGTTTAACCACTACGCCACCAGAGTTTCCAAACAAGAACTACATTAAAAAAAATAGGCCAATATTTAGCTTAAGCCTCTTCTGGCTGTAGGTAAGCTCAAACATGGAATGGTTGTAAATTTGCCTTGACCAAAGACTCATCATGTGTCATTTGTTGTTATAAATTTATCAGAGTCACTGAAATTCTGGAAATTTCAGTATCTGCTACTCATACAGCAGCAGGGCCTTTGCATTTGCTAGTCCCCTGCTGAAATACTTCCTCCAGTTATCCAGGTGGCTCATTCTTTGGACTCCTTTAAGCCTTGGCTCAAAGTCATCTTCCCAGAGAGGTGTTTCCTGACAATTCTTTTCAAATTTAAGCTTTCCTTCCACTAATGCTGCCTTTCCCCATGACCCTTTCCCTAGTTTCTTTTTCTCTATGGCCTACTATATTTTATAACTATTCATTTTTCTTGTCTATCTCTCCCCACTAGAATATAAATAAGCACCACTAGAGCAGAGATTCGTTCCCTTCCACCCCACCCTCATTCCCCCTTCCACTGACAAATCCCAAGAAAGATATGGCAACCTGCTTCTGTAAAAATTACACCCTTAGAAATGCTATGGAGCAGTTCTACTCTGTCCTACAGGGTGGATATGAATCGGAATCGACTCATCGCCAGTGGGTTTGGGTTTAGGTTTGGATAAATCCCTGCTCTTAGATAAATTCCAAATATATAGGTAGGCATTCAGTAAATACACATAGATGGTGGGATGGATGGATGGATGGAGGGATGGAGGGATGGGGGATGGAGGGATGGATGGAGGGATGGATGGATGCATGGATGGAGGGAGGGAGGGCGGGAGGGAGTGAGAGATGGGGGATGGAGGGATGGAGGGATGGATGGAGGGATGGATGGATGCATGGATGGAGGGAGGGCGGGAGGGAGTGAGAGATGGCGGATGGAGGGATGGAGGGATGGATGGAGGGATGGATGGATGGATGCATGGATGGATGGATGCATGGATGGATGCATGGATGGATGGATGCATGGATGGATGGATGCATGGATGGATGGATGCATGGATGGATGGATGGATGCATGGATGGATGCATGGATGGATGCATGGATGGATGCATGGATGGATGGATGCATGGATGGATGGATGCATGGATGGATGGATGCATGGATGGATGGATGGATGCATGGATGGATGGATGCATGGATGGATGGATGCATGGATGGATGGATGGATGGATGGATGCATGGATGGATGCATGGATGATGCATGGATGGATGCATGCATGGATGGATGGAGGGATGGATGGAGGGAGGGAGGGAGAGATGGGGGGATGGAGGGACGGATGGAGGGATGGATGGATGGATGGATGGATGGATGGATGGATGGATGGATGGATGGATGGATGGATGGATGGATGGATGGATGGATGGATGGATGGATAATGGGTAATCACTGGACCTAAGAACCTTTCAGTTGGCTAGAAATGAACAGAGAGTACAGATCCAGCAGTAAATAAAAGGCAACTCCTCAACTCCTCTCTCTCTGCTTAATGGCAGTTGTTACACCATCTGCCAAATAAGCCAAATCAACCATTTCGCTCACGAATCCTTGGGTTGATCATATAACTACATGGTAATTAATTCACTTATCCAGGAGAGCCATGTGGTAATAACACTTTGGGGAAATCTTAAAAGTATAGTATTTTCTGGTTTAGTTAAAAGAAGGGGTTAAAGTAGCTACAGAAAATGTGTCTATGATGATGTCAATAGTAAGAATAAACTTTAACTATTTATTATGTTTCAGATACTGTTCTAAATCCTTTACATGTATGAACTAATTCAGTCTCCCAAGAAATAGCCCGTATGATCTACATCCATGGAGAAAACACTCATGTATTACATGAGTGAATCGATTCATTATGAAAGAACAAAATATAAATTGAAAAAGGCTAAGTTTCCAAGTTAGTGTCATTTTCCCATTAAAAGTCTTAATTCTCACCCCAGGGAAACACCATATTGCATGGTATTAAAGGGATTTTTTGTAGTACTCTAAAGCACTCCATTACCAAGGAAAAGGATTTCCACTCTATTAGGTCACTACACAGAGGATTATGCAGTTTGAGTCCCAAGATGTCAAAGACTTGAGAGACTGAGTGTAGGAAAAAAAACTAATTGAAGAGAAGAAAAGAGGATGTGTTATGAAATATGTGGACTCCGTGGCACTGTCCCTTATGAACAGTCAAGGTATTTCTCTTCCTTTCTTCCTCCATGTGGCTGCCCTGAGTGGTACAACCCATCTCCAGTAGAAATGAATTGTGCATTCTCAAACTGGATGTGGCTAGCTGAGCCTAGAGCATTTCGGTCTGTTAGTAGCACACATGCTTACATCAGCTGTTGTGCTGTGTTTACTTATAATGTAAATTAAAGTCTTGAGCTGGTACAAGCAAGTAGGAGACGTCAGGCTCTAGCTGCTATGGCAGGAAAAAGTAAAACACACTGAATCTTCATAAAACATATAAAAGATGTAAATTTGGGTAAGAAAAACACTGGCATTATTATTGATTATTAAATATTGGTATTTAATCTGATTTTTCCCAGCAATTGGAAATGGTGGAAGTATAACATTCAATGGGATAAGGACAAGCTGAAACAAGTGATATTAAATTCTCAACCTGTTTCAGCTGTTGATTTCTCATTAGCCCCTAAGTAAAATATTCTCTACTGGAAACGTAGTATTAAAATTATGGTCAAATCTCAGGAATTTATTTTTCCAAATGAGTCTTCGTGGATTGGATCATTTGATAAAGCTATGGAGCTCATTAGGACAAGGTTGCACACCCCGAACTCCCATGGGCCTCTTTGCTTTCACTGTCGTACACAGCTTCCCAACAAATTCACACTGCTGGTCACAAGGAGAAGCAGATAAAAGGGAGTGAATAAAGCAGCATGTAGTTGGTGCTCAATAAATACTTGTCAGATGAATGATGGTTGAATTTATAGCCTCAAATGGTACACTTGGCAGCAGTTACTGATAAGCTTCATTCCTTTTTAGCTGAATTTGCTTCTCCCATATTGTAGATACACATCTGAGGCTGAAGCAATAGGAGTCTGAATGATACTAAAAAGTCATTTGCATGTGTGCGATGGTTAATTTTATGTGTTAACTTGGCCAGGCTATGATTTGATCATATGCTAGACCAGTAACTATTCCATAATGTAATGTAATATAATCACTTTCCATAATATAATCTAGAATAATCAATCAACCAGTTGGAAGAGGAGTTTCCTTAGGACGTGGTCTGCCTTGAGACCGTAATTAGATGTTTTGCCCGAACTCGCTATCTCTTTCTGTCCGCTCCTCGCTCTTACCATCACCTAACCTGTGTATCTTGGGACGTAAACGTGCAGAAGTCTCCAGCCTGCTGTCTGGCCTACAGATGTCATATTGGCCAGCCCCCCACAATCCTGTGAGTCAGCAGGAGTCTCCAGCCTTTTACCTGACCTCTCAGTTTAGGAATTTCCAGTCCCCACAATCACATGAGCCAATTCCTTGAAGTAAATCTCTCTCTCTCTTTATATATATATATATCTTTCCCATATATATGTATGGGAAACCCTGGTGGTATAGCGGTTGCTGCCGCTGCTAACCAAAAGGTCAGCTGTTCGAATCTGCCAGGCACTCCTTGGAAACTCAATGCTGCAGTGCTATGCTGTCCTATTCGGTCTCTATGAGTCCGAATCGGCTCGACAGCAATGCGTTTGGTTTTTTTAAATTTATGTATGTATTTTTCTTCCTTTGTTATTTCATGTAGCTGCCCTGACTGGAAGGATGTATGGATGGACGGACGGATGCATGGACGCATGGATGGATGGACGCATGGATGGATGCATAGATGGATGGATGATCCATCCATCATATATCTCACTGGTTCTGTTTCTCTACAGAACCCTGGTACAACATGTAACCAACGTAAACTGTTCCATGACACTTAAAGTGCAGTAAATGTCACCATCTGTGGTACAGTCAATAACCCAGCCTCCAACCACAAAGACACACAGACATTTCCAGGTCTAAGTGACACCCTACCCCAGGGTGCATGATACATTAAATCTGCCCATTTTAGCTACCCCAGGGATCTAGACTTGAGAAAATCCCAGCCGGTTTGAAATAGTCTTCCCAGAGTCCAGATTTCTGGCTCTCTTTTTGATGGGGAAATTGAAAGAAAATGCCTTTAGATATTCCCTGAGGCAAGGAGAGCCTAGAAGAGGATTCAAAAGGCTAGATCCAGTCCACAGGTAATTTTTTGTTTGTCTTTTAGAGAGTTTCAAAAATTAGGAGGTTTTACATAAATACATGGTTTTTCAGGCTCTTTTGCTGCTTCTCTTGAAAAGTCAGAAGATCTGGCAACAATGGACCCTCATTTCCATGAGGCAACAATTGGCTGGTGCTGAGTAGCATCCACCCTTTTCAGAGGGCCCCAATTGTCTCAGCTCCTTACAGTTTCCAACTGTCTCACTCATTTCCTTGCCCACTTGGTCCCTGAAAAGTTTTCAGTTTTTGACCCCTGGCCTAGATGTTGAGGGTGAGCATGAGAGGTTTATACTAGTGAGAAAACAAACAAACAAGAAATTAATGTGATTGTAGTGAGACAGATAGGGTTAACTGTGCTGGCGGAACAAAAGAGCTGTTAAAAGATTACCATCTAGAAGTTGGGTAAACAAGAACCACACCCTGTCTACCTGAGAGAAGATTGAATTACTATCTCCTCCCTAGTGTTTTTTTAGTCCCTTCCCCCTTTATAGGCTTCCGCATGTGCAGAAGAACAAAGTGTGACTGCTATTTAACCTTCCTTAGCCCTCCGAAGATGGCGATGTAGTGCTGAAGATCAGTGCGCTTGTGCTATATCCCATAATAAGTGATGCCAAGGGCTGCCAAGAGGACTCCATCTTGAATATCAGCGGGTTCTGTCTTGGATTCCAGATGAGCGTGCAACCTAATTGACATGTACCGCCATTCTGAGAAGTACCTGCCCCTTGAAAGAAGCCCACTAAATATTCATTATTGTCTCCACTAAACACATGTCAGCCCTAGCCTTGCTTCTCTTTTCGAGTCAGCCTTTTGGAGAGGCTGAGTCCCCCGCCGACTCCTTTTGCTTGACTCAAGCAAAATAAAGCTTGCTGAAGATAAAGTTTGTCTTTTGTGTGTATTCTTACTCGGGAAAAGACAAGGACCCTTTGTGTCAGATTGGCGATTGGTAACAATAGCATCAGCTCCTTCAACATCTAGTGTATTAAAAAATTAGCCCTCACAATTTCCTTCTCTTTCAGTTTCCCAAAGCAATAAGCAAATAATTGCAAAGGGACAGTTTTGTGTCAGGCACTGCTTCTGAATGCATACCTGTTCTTATTTTAATACTGACAATAAGGTAAAATTAGATACTATTTTATCCTGTTTTCAGATGAGGAAACTCAGGAAAGTTACAGAAATTAAATAACTTGCCTAAGGCCCCACTGCTAGTAAGCAGCAGAGCCAGGAACTGAACCCAGGTAGTCTGACACCAGAGTCTTTGCTTTTAGCCATCAGGTCCTGCTTCTATGCACAACAGCCCCTCAGATAAAAATTTTGTTTTTCAAAGCACCTCTCCATGTCCATGAAAAGTTCTCTGAATCTCCAAAGTTGGTTTGGTTTTGCTTCCAGTGTGCTCCCAGACACCCTGGGCCTACTGCAGCCATGACACTCATCACACAGATCTAGAATTGCCAACCCAGCTTTCTGCCTAGCTTTCAGCCAAGGACAGTATTTTATTCATTCTCATGTGGTATATAGCAGGCATCCAATAAGTGTATGTTAAACAAAAATAAATAAATAAAATTGATGCTTTTGAGTTTTTCTACTGCCACTTTCCAGAACCAAATTATCATCATCTCAAAATAGGAGCAGTGAACAGCCTACCGAATGGCTTCATTTTCCTTGGCTCCCTGCCTCTCCAATGCAATATCCTTCTGTGCAAACGTGGATAATAATAGCTTGGATCAGAGATTAAATGAGATAATGTTTATAAAATGCCTAACAGTGTAGAGCACAACATAAACACACTATAATGCCTACTGTGGTAGGTGTTACTAGGATATTTCATTAAACATTATTTTTATGAAGTTACTCTCAGGCCCAACTAAAACACCTGCCTCCAACTCTGTACATGACTCCTTTCTTGTTTTTGAGAGTGCCAGAAGCCACAAAATACATAGGGCTCAGCCCCCAGAAGCAGAAATTGTACTTGAGGATTTGGAATGCAAGGTGAAGAAGGTAACATTACCCTTTATTAATACCTACAAACATATATTGCAGCCCTAGTGGTATAGTGGTTAAAAGCTATGGCTGCTAACCAAAAGGTCAGCAATTCGAATCCTTGGAAACCCAATGGGGCAGTTTCTACTCTGTCCTCTAGAGTTGTTTTGAGGCAGAATCAACTCAAAAGCAATAGGTTGTTTTTTACAAGCACTTTATGGAGTCTAACACAAATTTGCATGAAGTTTTCTAAAGATGGAACGTAAGTTCTTACTTATAGGCAACTGCTTTGGGCTAATACCCTCAGACCCCTCTGGAAACTAGGTCTGCTGCCCAATGAAAGGACTGCCCAGCAACCAATAAAACAAACCAAACTAAACCCCTTGCCATCAAGTCGATTCCGACTCGTAGCAACCCTATAAAAAACAGAGTAAAACTGTCCCATAGGGTTTCCGAGGAACAGATGGTGGACTCAAACTGCTGACCTTTTGGTTAGCATCCGAGCTCTTAACCACTGCAACACCAGGGCTCCCAGCAACCACTAGGACACTCAAAACTCTTCCTGCCTTACAAGTTCTGCAGGCTCTTTTGTAACCCCTGCATTTTAATGAGATTCTCTTCTATGAATGTTTTCTGGTAACAATAGGCAACCCTTACTGGTCTTCTATAGTGTGGAGCCCTGGTGGCATAGTGGTTAAGAACTCAGCTGCTAACCAAAAGGTCAGCAGTTCAAATCCACCAGTGGGGCCTTGGAAACCCCATGGGGCAGTTCGACTCTTTCCTATAGGGTCGCTATGAGTTGGAATTGACTTGACAACAAGGAGTTTATAGTGTGCCATGCACCCTGTTAAGCAACTTACCTACATTATACTTAGTTATTTTAAGAAATTCAGAGACAGAGGGCCAACTATCATCTCTTCTAAAGATGGGGAAGCAAGCTCAGGAGACTTATGTCACGTGTTCCAAGTCCTATAGCCTGGAAATGGTGAAGGCAGGATTCAAACCCAGGCATCATCACTCTTAGTCATTAGACTACACTGCCTCTAGTCTAACAGCCCACTGTTCATTATTATTCTGATTTTATTCAAATATGCATACTGTATCTCTGAGATGAAGAGAGGAAAGTCATGTCTTTTATTTTAGACTCCTTTCTCACTCAAACAGTGGTTATAAACATATAGTAGACTAAGTAAATATGAGTTAACATATGTTGTTTTTAGTTGCCATTGAGATGATTCCAACACATGACATCCCTACGTGTCAGAGTAGAACTGCTCCATAGGATTTGCAAGGCTGTGACCCTTCAGAAGCAGATTGCCGAGCCTGTCTTCTGAGGTGCCCCAAGGTAGGTTCGAGCTGCCAATCTTTCGGCTAGTAGGTAAGCACTTAATTATCTGCACCACACACAGACTCTTGGTTAGCATATACCCATTGCCTTCAAGTGGATTCCAACTCAGGGCAACCCTACAGGACAGAGTACAATGGGCCCATAGGGTTTCCAAGGGGTGGCTGGTGGACTTGAACTGCTGACCTTTGGGTTAACAGTCACAGCTCTTAACCACTGCACCACCAGGGCCCCAGTTAACATACAGACCCTTAAAAATAGAAGGAAGTTTTATTTTTTATCTTTTCTTTTTCCTTAAGATTTCATGTTTGTCCATTATCTAGGACCTCTTACAATAAAATACGCATCTATATTATATTTTAAAAGCCATTCGATGGTCCATTCTATTCTAAAAATAGCACATGCTGGATAAAAATAAGAGTATTCCACCCTACGTACACTTTAAATCGTTCCAAAAAGCTAAAATAGTGGTTCTCTGTTCAGCCAAAGCTGAGAGGGAATTCTAAACAGAAGAACACGCTAGTGAAGCCCTATATTAAAAATTAAAAACAGAAATGTGTGACAGGCTAGACAAGCAAAAAAAATATATTTTTAAAATATAAATAAATAAACAAACAAGAGAAGGAGCACATCATACTGGTATCCCTCACTCATCTTACCAATGTCTGCCCAAATATCAAATTTGTATTTTAGTGACAAGGCAGTGTGGAAGGAAAACACATATTGGTTGAGAATCGCAGTCACTACAGTGTATTTAACCATTTGCAACATCCTACCTTTCACGATTTAAATGATTTCTGGTTGCACATACTTTTCCACAGTTCCTATTCAGAATGCTTTTATTATTTTTGACCAAAAATTCTTTTTCCCACTCCTTCTGGAAAAGTTAAAAATTTTTAATTGGCTTCTTACAGATCTCTTTAGGAACTAGAGGAGAGTTTCATGAAAACCTTATAACACACATTCAATCAAATTCCTAATCATACTCCAGAACCTTATTTGGATGAATTTACCTGTTTTGGTTAAGAAAGTTAGTATAGCGAGAGGTTATTTCACTGATTTTGTAATCAGTTATGGTAAAAAAATAAATAAATAAAAAGAAAAATAGTTACCAGAAGGATAGCTACAACCTCATAAGCAAATTTTGTTACTTAGGCTGCTATAAAAACAAGCCTTGGCAGCTGCCTTAGTTATCTACTGCTGCTATAACAGAGGAAACCCTGGTGATGTAGTGGTTAAGTACTATGGCTGCTAACCAAGAGGTAGGTAGTTTTAATCTGCCAGAAGCTCCTTGGAAACTCTATCAGCCAGTTCTACTCTGTCCTATAGGGTTGTTATGAGTCGGAATCGACTCAACGGCAGTGGGTTTGGTTTTTTTGGTTTGGGCTATAACAGAAATACTACAAGTGCATGGCTTTAACAAACAGAATTTTATTCTCTCACAGTCTAAGAGGCTAGAAGTCCAAATTCAGGGAGCCAGATCAAGGGAAGGCTTTCTGTCTTTGTTGGCTCTGGGAGAAGGTCCTTGTCATCAATCTTCCCCCAGACTAGGAGCTTCTTAGCACAGGGATCCCAGGTCCAAAGGACATGCTCTCCTTCCAGCTCTTCTTTCTTGATGGAGGAAGCTTCCACTTCTCTGTGCTAGCTTCTCTTTTATATCTCAAAAGAGATTGACTCAAGATATAACCTAGTCCTGCCTCGTTAACATAACTGCCTCTAATCCTGCTTTATTAACATCATGTTTTTGTTAGACACCATTGAGTTTGTTCCAACTCATAATGACCCTATAGGACAGAGTAGAACTGCCCCATAGGGTTTCCAAGGAGTGGCTGGTGAATTTAAAATGCAGACTTTTTGGTTAGCAGCTGAACTCTTAACCATTACTCTACCAGCGCTGCATTAACATCAAAAGATTGCCAGGTCAGCACACAGGCACATCTTAAATTTGTATAACTATTGCCCAAATATTTTTAAAAATATTCACACTCCTCCTGACTACATTATACTTTCTATTTTCCTAGAGTCTCACTTACTTAGAATACAACAATTTTTAAAAATATTTTCCAGTCTAAGTGAAAAATGGCATCTCGTTATTTTAAATTGTATTTTCCTGGCTACCGGAAATTTACCATCTTTTCATGTTTACTTGGATGTCTTTGTTCTTCTGCATTATGCCTTTATAGATTTGAGTTTTGTATCCTAGGCCTCTTTTCTATTAGGTTGTCTTTCTTATAAACTTGTAGGGGCTCTTTGTATATAAATTATTCCATCTCTTTGTCACAGGCGTTGTATCTTAGTCATCTAATGCTGCTATAACAGAAATAACACATGTGGATGGCTTTAACAAAGAGAAATTTATTTCTTCACAGTAAAATTGGCCAGAAGTCCAAATTGAGGGTGTCACCTCCAGGGGAAGGCTTTCTCTCTCTGTCTGCTTTCTCATCAATCTTCCCCTGGGATAGGAGCTTTTCCACGCAGGGACCCTGGGTCCAAAAGACATGCTCTGCTCCCAGCACAGCTTTCTTGGTGGAATGAGGTCCCCCACTCTCTGCTTGCTTCCCTTTCCTTTTATCTCTTGTAAGATAAAAGGTGATGCAGGCCACACCCCAGGAAAACTCTATTTACATAGGATCAGGGAAGTGACCTTAGTATGGGTGTTATAATACCACCCTAATCTTCTTTAACATAAAATTACAATCACAAAATGGAGGACAACCACACAATACTGGAAATCACAGCCCAGCCAAACTGATATACACATTTTTGGGAGGACATAATTGAATCCATGACAGGTTGCCATGAATTTTGAAAACTTTTTCCACCTTTACTTACTGAGTAAGTAATATAAGAGTATTCCTCTTTAGAACTGATATGAAATTGAGTGTGCATCAATACTAAAAATAGTTTCACATGACAAAATAACAATATGCAAAACTCAGATTACATTGCTTAAAAAAGAGCATCATCCTTTAGTTTCTTTACCAGACTGATGTCTAATTTGAACATGTCCAATGTTAAAAATTACTAATTGAGCATTTCATTTGGCATTAAAGGATTCCTTGTGCTCTTACTTATTGAACATGAGCCATGTTCCCAGGAGTGAGAGGAGGAGAGCAGGGGATACATATGCATTGCTATATAACAAATTACCCCAAACTTAGTAATATAAAACAACACCATGTTATTATGGTCACAGATTCTGTCTCTGCTCCATGAAATCTGGAACTTCCACCAAAAAGACTTAAACAGCTAGGGGCTAGAATCATCTGGAGGCTTTTTCGCTCTCATGTCTTATCCCTGAACGGTAATGAATTAAAGCCTAGGCATAGCTGAGACTGTTAATCGAAGCATCAACTCACGGTTTCCTCATGTGACTTGGGCTTCCTCACAGCATGGTGGTCTCGGGGTAATTGAACTTATTATATGATGGTCCAGGGCTCCCAGGGAAAATGTGTCAGCAAAAACGGCAGAAGCAGCACGGCTTTTTATAACCTAGCTTCCCAGTCTCGTAGAATCACTTCTACTGTACTGTATTGGTTGAAGCAGCCACAAGCCCACCCAGATTCAAGAGGAAGGATATAGTCACCATTTGTCAATAGGAACAGAATTAAAGAATTGGGAGTCATGTTTTTAAACTCTCACATGTAGATATAGACATATAAATAGATATGGATACATGAGCACATATGCATATGTATTAAATCTCATTTAATTCTCACAACAAACCTAGTATTTTGTCTCTTTCAGTTGCCCAGGATCACATAAGTAGTAGGTGATAGAGGGAGAATTAAAATCCATCTATGGCAAAGCCCATGCTAATTTTCTAAATGATACTGACTTAAGGAAGACTCCATCAATTTCAATGTTCATTCTTGTCACTCCAGTAATTTTGAGTTGATACTATATATTTGCTGATTTCTGCTGAAAACAAAATAAGACTGATGACATGGAATTGTGTTAAATTTAAATAAGCGTAATTTACAAAATAGATAAACCTCAGGTAAATTTTGAGGGAATTTCAAATTGAAGTCAATCATGTTCAGGGATTTACCCTCAAACACAGCATTTTCTAGACTCATAAAATGTGAGGCTCTTGGTTGCTTCTTTGTCTTTTCGCTGGGACTGCTCCTGCCACAGGACCTATCTGCCCAGCTTACTCTAACCTTCCCTGTAAGTCCGAGTTGATTTGAATTATCTGAGAAATTGACTCCGCTCTGTGTTTCATGGTGCACATAGAGAGAGAGAGACAAAGATCATGCCTGTAGAGAAGAAAACGGGACTGTGGTATTGGCTACTAATTTCCCTCTAGCATCTTCTCAATCAATACCAATCACAATAGCCTATTCCATCATGTGCACAGCATGGTGGGATGTTTGACAGGAGCAACCCTCCACGCCGTGGCTCATTTGTGCTAAACATAGAAAAGTAATTAATGAACGTTTTTTGGACGAGTCAAGTTGAAAATATGACCTCTGGCCTACCAGTTAAGGACCTACATTGAACCTGATCTCAAGGTTGGAATGTTGAAAAAAGAGGGGAATCACTAACAATACCCCCCAAAAGATTGCGCCTTATAAAAAGGCTATAAAATCTATTACCATCTAGAGTTTCTACTTCATTTCTCAAAGTCATTCATAGAGCAATCAAATTTATAGATGATATTGACCTTTGCAGAATGCTTTGCTGACCTGCTCTATTCATTCCCATTGAGTGTGCATATGGTTTGTGTGTGAGAATGTGTGACTATGTTTTTCAGATCTTTATTAATAAGATTTACACAATGGCAAAGTCTTGCCCTATTGCTGTCATGTCGATTCCAATTCACATTCATTCTATATGACAGAGTAGAACTGCCCCATACTGTTTCCAAGGCTGCAATCTTTACAGAAGCAAACTGCCACATTTCTCCAGCGGACAGAGTGATGGGTTTGAACTGCCAACCTTTTGGTTAGCAGCCAGACACTGAACCACCAGGGCTCCTAAAGTCTTGCTATTGAGTCGATTCTGACCCATAACGACCCTATAGGACAGAGTAGAACTGGCCCCATAGGGTTTCCAGGAGACGCTGGTGGATTCAAACTGCCAATCTTTTTGGTTAACAGCCTGAGCTCTTAACTACTGCACCAAGGTCTTGATACAATGCTGAAGATGTCCTGACTGAGGAGATAAGAGATCACTACTACAAGGAGAGTCAGGTCAGTAATGAGTCTAAAGGAATATATATTTTCTTGAAAATAAACAATCTTTGTGGGCTCTAAATAGTTTGCATGATTTAAACAGGGGAATAAAAATAAATGTATAAATGTTTAAATCTGGGAGAGCTGTAAATTCAGTGCTGGCATGGAATGAATTGGCACCAATCTTCAGATGAGCAATTATTAACAAATTGGTTTGCCCAGTTGGGCTACAAGTTGTCACATTGCCACAAGAGAGAGGATTTCATTATGCTTTTGCATCAGAGGGGTTATGTCATAGATATGTTTGGCATGAAGGAGCAAAGAATCAAAGACAGCGGTGTGTGTGGGGTGTGTGCCTGAGTGAGTGAGCAGGTAAAAAGAAATCACAGAGAAATATAGAGAGGCAGCATACATTTTTGATCAGCTGCTTCAGCTTCTCTTGAACTATGGAACTAATATTTGTAATTCCATCTAAAAACATTTCAGATAACAGAGGTAAATAGAAGCTCTTGTTTATTTGATGATCTGGCTAACACCATATCCCTGGAAAAAATACTGAATGCCTTAAATGTGGGTTAAAAATGATTATTAGGTGGGATTTGCCAAGACAAATATAGGTCTTTTTGTTGACCTTCTTAGAAGTAGGTTCTCTTTCTTATAAGCATAATGTAATGAGTAGCACATATTGACATTCAATAAATACTGTCAAATTAATTAACCCTGGAAATGTTTTTTGACCTTTTTTGCCAATTAGAGTAAGAACATATTTGGTAAATATTGACTCTATAAGGAATCTGCATATCCATAAATTGCATTTTTTTTTAACATAGTGAGAATGAAAACAAACCATAAGCATGGTACACTTTAATCCTACTTAGTCTTTTATCTACTAAAAGGGACACAATCCATTGCCATTTGCATCTTTTCTGGAAAGTGCCATAATTCTGTTATTAATTCTTTTGCTTTTACATAATTCTCTCAAAAAATAGAACAAACTGATATTTTAGGTTTGGTTTTTCTTTTCTAACTTTTCCTTGGATAAATGTATGAATTAAGTGAAAAACTCTAATTTAGTTAAACCAAAGGATTCTAAATTAAAACAAAACAAAAACTATGGTCTTTCACATGTACAAAAACAAATCCATAATGCCTAGTGGGCTTTCTGAGTTCTTAATTACATGTATCAGTGTCACTGTGGCTGGAGTTTTAAGCATATGATTAAGTTGCCAAGGCCGAAGAGGAATGTAAGACATTTCCCAGGATGTGGTCTATTTGTATCCCTTTTTCCTTAGGGACATTTGTCACTAGATAGATATTTTATTGTTTATTATCCTTTGTGTTTTCCAGCTTGCTACAAGAAAAAAAAAAAATCACATTCTATTTGACAACTAAATGCAATCATTCAAAAAAGCTTTAACCTTTGAAAAGATTGGTTTCTAAAAAGTATTGCAGCAGTCTATGTCTCTTGTTTTAGTAAAACAAACAAAAATGCAGCATTGTTTATTGTTTTGCAAAGTCCTTTCACAAATAATTTGGTATTGACAATTCCCATATAAAGTAAGTGAAGAGGTGTTTTATTAATTATTAATATTTTAGAGATGAGAAAACTGAGACTAGGTAAATTGAGGAGACTTGTTCAAGGTTATACTGAGACAGATAGGGTTAACTGTGCCAGAGAAACAAAACAGCTGTTAAAAAATTGCCATCTCGAAGTTGGTAAACAGGAACCACACCCTGTCATCATGAGATGAGGTTGAAACAACCTGCAAATTACTAACTCCTTAGTGTTTTCCTAGTCCCTTCCCCCTTTACAGGCTCCTCATGCACAGAACAAAGTGTGCCTGCTGTTTAACCTTCCTAAGCCCTCCGAAGATGGCGATGTAGTGCTGAAGATCAGTGCGCTTGTGCTATATCCCATAATAAATGATCCCAAAGTCTGCTGAGAGGACTCCATCTTGAATATCAGCGGGTTCCATCTTGGATTCCAGATGCACGGGGAAACCTAATTACCACGCACCACCATTCTGAGAAGTTCTCGCCCCTTGAAAGAAGCTCGCTAAATATTCAATTTGTCTCCACCAAACCCATATAAGCCCTAGCCTTGCTTCCTTTTTCGAGTCAGCCTTTTGGAAAGGCTTAGTCCCCTACTGACTCCTTTTGCTTGACTCAAGCAAAAGAAAGCTTGCTGAAGATAAAGTTTGTCTTTCATGTGTATTCTTACTTGGGAAAAGACAATGACCCTTTGTGTCAGACTGGCAATTGGTAAAAATACAATCAGGGAGAAGAGGTTAGTAACTAGATCTTCCAAATCTTAATATCCAAATTATTCCAAATCTCTTTCCACTCCAAATGTATACTGGTAGTCAGTTCTACCATGGCTACTTTTATTCCTTACATTATATTTTAATCAATACTGTTGGGAAGAAAAGTGAATGTACCACAAAAAAATTAATAAATAAATAAAGGCTCAAGGATTTCTTTTTTTTATATATAATTTTATTGTGCTTTAAGTGAAAGTTTACAAATTAAGCCAGTCTCTCACACAAAAACTTATATACAGCTTGCTACATACTCCCAATTACACTCCCCCTAATGATACAGCCCACTCCCTCCCTCCACTCTCTCTTTTCGTTTCCATTTCACCAGCTTCTAACCCCCTCTACCCTCTCATCTCCCCCTCCAGGCAGGAGATACCAACATAGTCTCAAGTGTCCACCTGATCCAAGAAGCTCACTCCTCACCAGCATCCCTCTCCAACCGAGACAAGGAATTCTTTTTAACATTAGAATTTTCCATAGAAAAGAAGAGTCACACAGGGTAACAATGACATTGAGGCTTAAGAAAGAAGTAGTGAGGATCGAAAGTCATTTATTCATATTAGAGCTCAGCACATTGGTCACGATGGGAGTTAATGGTTTCAGAATCTCAAAGGTATTTAATAAGTCCTGCAAATCGTCTGGAGCCTGGGTCACTGATATCAACTTTACTTAAAAAAAAAAAAATTGCCATCACGTCGATTCCAACTCATAGTGACCCTATAGCCTTTTATTTCATTTGAAAATCATTCATTAAGTGCCTAGCATGGCCCAGGCATTCACTGTGTGCTGGGTTTGCAAGTCAAAGAAGCATGTTTAACCAGAAAAAAAGGTAAGTAAATAAATTAATTAAATTTATACAAGTTCAGTGTATAAACTGGGAGTTATAAGAGTCCAGGGGCTATTTTTCTTTTTACCATAAGCAGTAGTCTATGCTCCTTTGTGGAAACCCTGGTGGTGTAGTGGTTAAGGGCTATGGCTGTTAACCAAAAGGTCAGCAGTTTGAATCCACTAGGCGCTCCTTGGAAACCCTACGGGGCAGTTCTACTCTGTCCTATTGGGTTGCTATGAGTCGGAATCGACTTGATGGCAATGGGTGTGTGCGTGTGTATGCTCCTTTGTAAGTACTAATAACGGACCTGCGAAAGGAAACATTTAGTAAAGGGCAGTCACTCTGGACCTACCTGCAGGGAGCTTTGTCTGTGAACAAAGAGGTAAGAGTGAGATGAGAGATGCCTTTTTTTCCCCCTAAGTAGCCAACACGGTACAGTTAACACTTTTCTCTATGATTGCATTGACCAAAATATCACCCAAAATAATGGGCTAGCCCCTCTGATGGGAACCAATTCTTTCCTTCACCTGGCTGAGCTCTACTCATGTTTTAAGGCTCTGCTCTAACAGTATCCCTTCCAGGAAGAGTTCCTGCCCCACCCCCATCCCACGTATCCTGTCTCCCCCAAGGCAAGGCTAAAAAAAAAAACAAACCCATTGCCAACACGTTGATTTATAGCAACCATATAGAACAGAGTAGAACTGCCTCATAAAGTTTCCAAGGAGCACCTCATGGATTTGAACTGCTGATCCTTTGGTTAGCAGCTCTAGCACTTAACCACTACGCCACCATGGTTTCCAAGCCAAGGCTTGTTGTTGTTGCTAGGTGCCATCAAGTTGGTTCTGACTCATAATGACCCTATATACCACAGAACAATACACTGCCTAGTCCTGTGCCATGCTCATAATCGTTGTTATGTTTGAGCCCATTGTTACAGCCACTGTGTCAATCGATCTCGTTGAGGGTCCCCCTCTTTCGCGCTGACCCTGTATAAGCCAACAGTAGGTGTATGCATATTTCTTACCATGATGTGTGTTTCTCCACTAGGTTGTGAGTTCTTTAGTAACAGGAACAATTGAAGTTTGTATTCACAGGACTTTTCACAGGACTTAACACACAGGTGGCATAGTGGTTAAGCTCCCATCATTTCAAACAAACTCTTTAGAAGAGCCAAAACATCTATCAATGTCATAGATTAAAGAATGTATCCTTGCATGTTGCACAACTTAATATATCGCTCCAAAATGAATAGTTAATTTCTCCTTGCTTTCAGTCCATCATTTGCTGTGTTATGTTCTTCTTTTGGAAACCTCAAAGCATTTAACAAACAAGATTTCATTGTTAATCTCAAAAAACCTGGTCCGACCGTAGAGATTAATACCCCAATTCAATAAAACCAATCTCTCTCTTCCTCCAATTAATCTATATGTATTTCTCTTCTCACCTGAACCTGCCGTATAAATATTTTAACAATGTTAGGTGTGCTGTTGTTTATGAAGTGGATATTAGTTTCTTCAAGTAGGCATTGTGCCTTTCCCTCAGTTACCAAGTATATTTTTTTGTGGTGACTGTGAAAAGGCTCCACATGCTGGAGACACTTGCTACATTTGATGGTTTAATGGAATGATTCAGCAAATGAGTGAATGACTAAATAAATGAATGAGTGAATGAATGAATGAGCAGTTGCCTGCATTTCATAGATGAGGCAGCGTCTGAGAGGCATGGTGAGGTCAGGCGACTGGCAGAAAGCCACACACCGAGGTGGCAGTGCCTGACCAGATGTCAAGAATATTTTCTTTGCCCTCTCCATTTAGCTATAAACCCTGCTTCGATTTTTTTTAAACCCATAAGCTATCAAAATTAAAGAGTGAAAAATGGAAAAATAAGCCACACACAAGCGGCTTTTGAAAATGAATCTAGTGTGCAAAGAATAGCATGAAAAAGGATTTTTTGCAGTGTATTTTCACTTGATAGGAAGAATGTTTTCCTTTATTTGCAGTCCTTCCCTCCGTCAAATGGACTCAGTAATACTTCTTGGTAATATTCTTTGGTTTTTGCATAAAATACATGGTACGTGTCCGTTGTGTTATTTTCACAGGCTTCTTTAGTGAAAAAGAAACAATTACGTTCTCTGTTGCCCGCTGTTATCATGACAAGAAGCCAGAAGAGGTTCCACGCAGTGATAGTTCATTGTTACATCTGCTCTTGCACTTTCTTTTCTTTTTCCCACGTTTGTGCGCAACAGGAAAAAAAAAATGTAATTAAATTTCATTTGAGAGGATTTTTTTGAAGGAATAGGTATCAAAAAGAGTTCCAATGAGCACAAAATAAAAACGGTCTGCATTTTATATGAAACTCTAAATATCTCTAACTGCAAAAAACAAAAGAACAAAGCTATTAAAGTAGCCCTCCCCAGGGAAGTCAACTGCTTTTCAGTTGGTCTTGAGCTTGTGTCTTCTCTTCCTCCGCTGCTTAGATATTCATGAGCCTCTGCTGCTTCTAGCATCGCTTTCCCTCTCCCTCTGCGTTTCTGGCGTGGCTCGCTCTCCCTCCCTCCGGCTTCTTCTCTTTCTTACTCTTTCTCTCAGCTGCTTAACTACAGCTCCCACTGGAACTTGCACAATCAAAAACAGCTCTCCTCTCCAGCAGCCTCCAGAAGCGCATCACCTGGAGCAGAGCGACTGGCTCGCCGCACCCGCCGCAGAGCAGCCAGGTAGCTGGGGAGCAGGGAAGGCACACCTTTCTCCCGCACGGTAGCTGCAGGAGCATCTCCCCCGAGCTTTCCTGCATCCGGCCGGCCAGTCCCGGGATCCTGTAGCGGTGATCCATACGTTTTGGAACAATGATGGAAAGAGAAAGCCCACCGCCGGTGGCCACTGAAGGTGGGGAGAGCTTGCTGCAGTAACTGGAGCTGCAGAATGTGCGAGTGAAGAGCTGAGCCCCGCTCGATTCTCCATCCCCCTCGGTCTTCATTAACTGTCTCCAGGAGGAACCCGGGAAAGCAGATGCGCTAAGCAAGCGGGTGCCACCCTGGATTTATAACTGTGAACTCCCTACTGTGGAAAATGGTAAACAAAGACATGAATGGATTCCCAGTCAAGAAATGCTCAGCCTTCCAATTTTTTAAGAAGCGGGTAAGGACAGGTTTTGTTTGTTTCTTTTGTTTTCTGCTCTTCTCTTAAATGCTTTTGAATGCTTGCCTGAGGTCAGCCTTAGGTTTGGTGGCTAAACCCTTCATTAAAGGTGCTTCTGATAGCAGTGGTCTGTCAGAGCAATATACCTGCCTGGATGCAAATCTGCGGGTGGGGGCTCTCAGGAAGAGTTGCTTTGGGGCGGGGGAGTTGGGCTGGGGTGCCTTAAAGAGAGTTAATCTGGAAATGGAAATTTCTCAAAGCCACCAAGATTACAAGGCAGTTTAAAAGAGAATTGGAACAAGTACAAACAAGGCTGGGAATTTAGTCAGAGATTACCTCAGTAGCTCTCTCTCTCTCTCACTCTAATCTTTGAAGGGTTCAACTTTTTCCACACATTTCATTCTCGCAATCTCAAATACTGCATTATCATCTTCACTGGGCAGAAACAGCAGCTCCTACTTTCCCAAACCCATCCTGGTTTCCCAAACCCATACAGCCAAGAATCTGCTGCGTCTCTAGCTATAGTATAAATAGCAAAGGACTGGGATGACCTTTTACAGAATGATAGAATCCAGCTTTTTAAACCCTCTTATTTCAAGTTTCCTCAATTTTGCATGGTGTGACCACCTTTCTTTTTGAAAAAAAATAAGAGCAGTGGGCGGTCTATTTGAGTGATAAGGGTTATACCACTGTATGCATTCATTTCTTAAACTCCTTGTCCCTCCATTCATAGTATTAATAATATTTCTTTGGTTGTAAATGAGGAGGAGGGGGAGAGCTTTCTTTTTGTTTGTTTCATGATTAACTCGGTTCATTGTAATGGCAACACACTGGTGGTCTGCATGTATCTGTAAATGTATACATAAGTGGCAGTTAAGAAATGAATGATTGTTAAGGGACTGATGACTGACACTTTTGGGAGAGTGTTTCGTAAACAACGGAAGCTTCCTCCAGCCTGCACTGCCCCCCTCCATCCCATTTAATACCCAAGGGCAATTCCATCAAAATGGTTCTTTCCATTCATCCTTCCTTCCCCTTCATTCAGGTCCTTTCTGTGCAGTGTCTGAAATGCAGCCCTTCACTTCAGCCACGAGTAGAACACAAGGAATCACAGCTGGGCTATACCAAATGGGCCAGCTGGAAGACAGGGCTGGAAACCTAGGCAGCCCAGCCCATCAGGCGCAGACAGAGGGCCAGCCAGGGCCCCTACCCGCTGTGACTGAGTTCTCATCAGTGAGGGTAAATTGTCCCTAATGTCCACAGGCTAAAATACATGCACCAAAACCAATCTGTGTTGGCCACTGCTTGTGGAGCAGAACATCAAGCCCCATCACTCACTGGCTCAGACTCCAAGCTGAATGAAAGCAAGTCCATGCAACTTCACAGAGCTCCACGATGTTTCTTAATTTTTCCCTGTGGCCCAAATATTTCTTTCCAAGGGAAAGGCCCTTTGTAAAAGCTAATTTCCAACAGTAAGCAAATGTTTGCTCATAAAAAAAGTTATAGGTCATTATTCAGTACTTTGTTTAGTTTAAGCCCTCTACTTCCTTTTTATTTCTTTATGTATTTGGTGGCACTGTACATAGATGGCATTTTAAAACTTCTCAGTCAGGTATCCTTAATCAAGTTGTCAAGTAGATTTTTTTTTTAAGTTGTCTCCTATTTTATTTGCTATGGAAATGTATGAATAGGAATACTAATTAACCATCTGGTTTCCTTCTGCTTAAAAACATAATTTACCAATAGCCTTCAGTTAGTGCCTCTGCAGACCTTGAATTTTGCAAACAAGAACAAGGTAGAGTACTGATGTCTTATCTGAGTGTTTGCAAAGGCAAAGAATTTATACCAAGATAAATGGCAGGTGGCTTCATCTGTTCTCTAACCTGGTTGGATCAGTTGCTGGAGATAGGATCAGAACCCCACCCCCTCCTGCCCCAACCAGCCCCTCAAGGACAGCAAACCCGAGTAGAATATGTGTTTATTTCAAGTCATTGACAGCCTGAGGGATAAAGTCCTCGATTCTCGTCTCCTTGTGGTAGGTTCTGCAAGTTCTCCCCACAATTTCTCCATCCTAAAAGTTCGTTTCAGTTTGTACCACAGCTGTGGTTTTGGTTTTGCCTTTGCTTGTTTGTTTCCTAACTATATAACAATATGTAAATAAAGTGTAAATTACAACAATAAGCCAAAACCAAACCAATTGCCATGGAGCTGATTCCGACACATGGCAACCCATGTGTGCAGATAGGATCACATTCCTTAGGGTTTTCAAGGCTGTGACCTTTCGGAAGCGGATTGTCATGCCTTTCTTTTGAGGTGACTCGGGATGGGTTGGAACTGCCAACCTTTCAGTTAGTAGCTGAGGGCTAACCATTCACACCACCCAGGCACTCCATTATAACGTTATTGAGGTGTATATAACCCACCACCTCTCCAGTCTTCCTCTCTTCCTCAGAGGTTTTGTTGTCCGTACTTCCCAGACCTGTTCTATTCATTTACGTACACATCATATACTATAATGTCTTTGTTCTCAGCTAAGAATAATCCATTTTTTCTATATTCTATTGTTGAAGTTCCACACATTTCTGCATATTTTCTTTTTAACCTAGCTAGACAGTCTTATAAAATGGACCTTTGTCTAGTGCCCACATTGAACCATGAACAGATCTGGGGAAAAAACAAACAAACAAAAAAACCAAACCATAGGGTTTTTTAGGGCTTACTAAAAAGATTGAGGTTTGGATCCAAATTTTGACTGCAGAAAGCTCAAACACTGCTACTCTGCCTCTGAGACATTCCACAGAAGGCATAAGAAGCTGGCCAAAAGACGAATATAGAGAATTCACCCTTGGTAGTGGTCCACCATTCTTTCATTTAAGACACTAAGCCTAAAACAAACAAACAAACAAACAAACCCATTGCCCTTGAGTTGATACCGACTCATAGCAACTCCATAGGACACAGTAAACTGCCCCAAAGGGTTTTCAAGGCTGTAATGTTTATGGAAGACCCTCAGCAAGATGAATTGACACAGTGACTACAACAATGGGCTCAACTATAGCAATGATTGTGAGGATGGCACAGGACCAGGCAGTGTTTCCATCTGTTGTACGTAGGGTCGCTATAAGTCAAACCAATTCGACTACAACAAAAAACAACAATCTTTATGGGAGCAGACTCTCACATCTTTATCCCACATCTTTCTCCTAAAGAACAGCTGGTGAGTTCAAACCGCCAACCTTTCCGTTGGCAGCCAAGCTCTTAACCACTGCACCATCACTTATACTCTTTCAAGAGTAAGCCTGTTGTTGTTGTCAGGTGCCATCGAGTCTGTTCCTACTCATAGGGACCTGTGTACAACAGAACAAAACACTGCCCAATCCTGTGCCATCCTCACAATTGTTATGCTCGAGCCCATAGTTGCAGCTACTGTGTCAGCCCACCTCCTTGCAGGTCTTCTTCTTTTTCACTGACCCTCTACTTTACCAAGCGTATTGTCCTTCTCCAGGAACCGATCCCTCCTGACAACATGTCCAAAGTACGTGAGACAGTCTTGCCATCTTCGCTTCTAAGGAACATTCTGGTTGTACTTCTTCCAAGACAGATTTGTTCATTCTTTTCGCAGTCCATGGTATATTCAGTGTTCTTCCCCAACACCACAATTCAAAGGCCTAGCCACCATTTATTGAGTGCATACCATGTTCTAGGCATTATGGGCAGAGTGCTTTTTTAAATTCTCACAGTAACCGTATGAAGTATGAAAAATTATCAGAAGTGCAAAGTACAGCTTAGAGAGATTAAACAACTGCCCAAGGTCACAAAGCTAAAAAGCACCAGAGCTAGAATTTAAACCTTATTTAACCCAAAGGAGTCCCTGGGTGGCACAAACTGTTAAGCACTCAACGACTAACCAAAATGTTGATGGTTCAGAACCTACCCAGAGAGCCTTCGGAAAAGAGGTCTGGAGATTTGCTTTCAGGTGGCCATAGCCTTGAAAACCCTATGCAGCACAGTTCTACTTTGTACCATATGGGGAATTAACTTGATAGCAATGAGTTTTTTTGACTCAAAGCCCGTGCTCTCAATCCAGACTTTTGATTTCAAAACATAGCCCTTTCCTCTTTCTACTGCAAAATCTTTTTTTTCCCCCAAGTGAAATCTTTATGCAATTTCTCAATTTATAAAAAGGAATGAATGGTGGAGAGCTGTTTTTTGGCCAGCTTCTCAAAGCTCCTTAGCTGTGACAGCGACTGAAGGCCACTCAGGGGCCCCAGGTACCTACGGACAATCTGAGGAAACAAAGGCCTGGTGCTAGTTCTACAAAATTTCTTGGGTTTATGCTTTTCACTCACATATTTTAAAAGCTCAACCAAACCAGTTTTATTTCATTTAGCTGAGAATTAACTATTAACACATTCTCTGTGTTAATGACAAATCAACATTAGGTGCCCATGGATTAGGCTTTATTCTTAGAGTCTCCAGAAATTCATTTGAGATGAAAGGAAAGATGCCCTTATCACTCTTAGTCTCACAATCCTAGAGCTTAAAAAATTATCTGTCATGCTAAATATAATCCGTTTTCATGGATTTAAAGATTTGGTTGTGGTGCAGATTTTTACATAATGCCTCAGAAAACATGAACAAATGACATTGACTTCAACTTGATTATTATTTCTGGAAATATTCTAGGGCTGTAAAAAGACTTCGAAAACCACAATTACATGACCTTTGGTAAATTTCCAAAAGATATCCAGACATATAGAATTTTGGATTTGGAATGAAGTTTAGAAATCCTTAGATTCTACCGCTCTGTGTTTTAAAGGTGAGGAAATTGAGTGCCTGGATAGTGAATCACCTACTCGAATTAAAATGAGGCTAAGCCTGGCCTCACATTTGGGGTTTTTCACTTCCAGCTTCCCTGTGCATTATGTTACCAGGTTAGTCCCGGGCTTCAGTTCTTATTCCTTCATTCTTTCAACCAACAGAGTAGGAACAAATTACAGTTCTTTGTCTTCATGGAGCTTAACTGCCTAGTGACTCCTAACTTTGACCAGATACTTCTGTCTTGACTCAGTATTTCACGATTAAGTGCATTTGAACAATTCCTTGTATTGTTCTTTGATAACAATAACTTTTATAATAATAACTGTTACTTACACAGGTATTCCCCAACTCACAACAGTGTTCCATTCCAAGGACTCCATTGTAAGTCATTTTTCATAGCCTGCTATACGTTTTAAACAGTAAATCATAACACTGAACATCTGCAAGTGAACAGCTGAGAATGATAATGTCAGCAAATGACATGCTGCAACATTGTATGTAGTTCATATTACTAATGATAAGATGTACAAAAAAAATGGAGACGATCATAAGGGCGGTTCGTTGTAATCTGAATACATCGTAAATCAGGGACTACTTATATAGACAAATGTCAGGGCCATTGGTGGTGGTTCAGTGGCTGAATTCTCAACTTCCAGGCACATGACTCCGATTCCAGTGCTGGTCAACGCAGCTCATTAGCAGCCACCACCCAACTGTCAGTGGTGATTGGTGTGGTGCTGTGATGCTGAACAGATTTCTACGGAGCTTCCAGAAGCTTCTGGAAAAAAAGTCAGCCAGTGAAAACCCAATGGATCACAACGGCCCAATCTGCAACCAGTCATGGGGATGGTGTAGGACTGGGCAGCATTTCCAGCTGTTGTGCCTGGAGTCGCCACAAGTCAGGGGCCAACACAACAGCAGCTGACAACGACGTTGTTAGGCACTGTTCTATGAGCCTAAGTGTATTAAAGCATTTCAGTCTGCACACACGAAAACCTGAGGTAGACATTATTATTGTCTCAATTTAACGGGTGAAGAGTTGAGTTCTGTGGAGGTTAAGGAGCTGTCCCTGAGTCATACAGCTAGTTAGTTGCAGACTCAGGGCTCGGTCCTAAGTACCTGGTTCCAGAATCCATGTCCTTAACCACTATACATTCCGCTGGGTTTGAAGTCAGAGGAGAAGTGAAAAGGAAAGACTCCCCTACCTTCCTGCTTTCCCTAGTAATGGAGGGGAACAAACCAAAGGGTTTCAGGATGATTGTAATGTTTACTCTAGCAGAGATGAGAAATGAAATCAAGCTCCTCTGAGGTGGCCATTCTCCACAGCTGTTCCATAAACAGCATCCTTTTTCATTATATTTCCCTTTACTCTTCTATTATGTCTGCTTAAGGCATCAGAATTGGAATGATAACAAAGATCCATTTCTTACGTGAAACCCTTGATGTCTTCTCAAAGGGCTAACATGTACTGAGTGCCTAATAAGGATCAGGCACTGTTCAAAGCACTTTACTCATGTAATCCTCACAATAACCCCATTATGCCCAATTTATAGCCAAAGAAACTGAGAGTCAGAGAGGCTAAGTAAGTTGGCTGAGGTCACAGAGCTAGTAAGAGATGTAGCCAGAATTCAAACTTAGGCAGTCTTTACATTTACATCACTAGAGAGTTCTGCTCTACTGGCTAACACTGGTGTTCCCTGACTGGAAAAGGTCCTTGTGAAGATGATCCAGAGAGAATTTTCTTTTTTGTTTTTTTCCCATAGTTATGCAAAGTTATTTGTCTGAGTGACTCGTGAGGGCAGTAGAAATTAGACATCTGTCTCTAATTTCCCTGAGATAAATTGGATCAGACTTTCTGGAACCGTCCTGGAGACACCAATGGCTTCTCTTGTGCTTTCTCAGTTGTTGTTTACCGTCGAGTCGATTCAGATTCATAGTGACCTTATATGACAGCTTAGAGCTTCCTAGGCTATAATCTTTACGTGAGCAGATCACCAGATCTTTCTCCTGAGGAGAGGCTTATAGGTTCAAGCCCTGACCTTTCAGTTAGCAGCCAAGTGCTTAACCATTGTGCCACCAGGCTCCTTCTTCAGCAGTAACTAAAATCTGACCAGTTCAGTCCTTCCTGTGGGGCTCCCATAGCTCAGCTCAACTCACCGCCCATTCACACTGCACTAGTATCTAGGAATGTTTACTTGGCTGTAGCTCCCCCAAGGTTGGAAGAACCTCAAGGGCAGACAACCGCTTACCTTACTCGTTATATCCTCTACTTGTTAAACTGTATGTGTTGAATGAAAGTGGGACTGAATGAATGAATCATTTTATTTACTTGTCCCCAAATCCTTGTCATATTTTCCTGCTTTTCTTCCTTCTCCTCCTCCTCCTTCTTTTTTGCAATGGATTAATGGTTTCAGAATCTAATGCATTTTAGTTGTCTCTATATCTGGATAAATGAATCTAATGCATTTTAGTTGTCTCTATATCTGGATATCTGGATAGGGATTATAAAATGTGTAAATTAAGACTTTGAAAAACAACTTAAATATGGTTCAAAAGCGAGTTGTCACTTTCTTAAGTACTGGCAGGTACTTGGGAACCTTGCCCTCAGTTTGTTTGTGCTCCTAATGCCAGTATTCTTTTCTTCCAACAGACCAGACCAAGTATTGTTTTGGTGATCTTTTTATTTACATCAATATAAATCACTGCCTTCAATGCCCTATTCAGTACCTGCCCTCTGTATTCTCCCAACTAGAAACCTAATACCATCTTTCAATTGCTCTTTTTCCTATGGTTTTAGGAACCACTAGGTGTGAAGAGTTTGAACTCCAAATGCTTATTCCACTTCCACCACTGAGTCATAGAAGGTTTGCAGTAGAGCAGGGGCCAGCTCCACAGACTCAGCTTGCTATGCTGGGGAATTACTCTCTGTACCACAGAGTGTGGGTGACAAGCTGTCTTAGTTATCTAGTGCTGCTAGAACAGAAATACTGCAAGTGGGTGGCTTTAACAAACAGAAATTTATTTTCTCACAGTTTAGGAGGCTAGAAGTCCAAATTCAGGGTGTGGGCTTGTAGGGGAAGGCTTTCTCTCACTGATGGCTCTGGAGGAGAGTCCTTATCATTTTGAACTTTTGCTCCTGGGTGGTCTTCAGGTGGCTTGGCATCCCTCTTCCCAGCTTTCTTGTTTAATATCCTTAATATCTCAAAAGAGGCTGACTCAAGAGACACCTATGCTAATCCTGCCTGATTAACATAACAAACACAACCCATTCCCAAATGGGATTATAACCACAGGCATAGAAGTCAGGATTTACAACACATATTTTGGGGGACACGATTCAATCCATAACACAAACCATTCTCGGGTAATAGATATTTTATCATTCCAGCAGCTATCAAGAAAGCCCTGTGATAGTTAGACTCTTACTTAGCTCATGTACTTGGGAAATATTTTGAGTAGACACTGTAACAGATTTCCTTGAAAGTTCTATTTTTTAAAGAGCAGGTGCTGGAGTGTTGGTATCATATATAACACTGGAATGAGAAATATTCTGAGCTTACCCATATTTTATGATCTGTTTTTTAAAAATGTTTAACAAGCAAAATTAAAATGGGGAGGAGGGTAAGCCACAGAAACACACGTGCGCACACACACACATCCTGATTGGGGAGTTCTGATGATAAAAGCATGTTATGGGAATTGGACCAATTATGGTTGTTAGTTGCTGTCGTGTCCGTTTTGACTCAAGGCAGCTCTATGTGTGTCAGAGTAGAACTGTGCTCCACAGGGTTTTCAAGGCTATGACCTTTAGAAAGCAGGTCACCAGGCTTATCTTCTAAGGTGCCTCTGGGTGGCTTCAGACTGCCAACCTTGTGGCTAAGGAGTCAAGAGTTTAGCTGTTTGCACCACTCAGGGACTCCTATTGCATCAATAGAAGATTTGATTAGTAATCTAGGTCAAGGTAAAGACAGTCCATTAGGGGAAATACTGTGGAGGCTTATCTTTAAAGTGTGATTTTTAAAATACATACCAGTTAATTTTTTAGAAACCCAAAAAGTTAAATGTATGTACAACATTCTTAACATTGGCAGACAAGAAGACCCTCCAAGCTTACCAGTGGGATGCTGTTTCCTGCCTACTAATCACAGCCTTGGTTCCTAGCTTGTCAGCAATCTGAGTGTGGAATCATTGGCTCCTTACCAAAGTGGGGATGAGGACTTGTACCTCTTCCATTGGGTTTAAGTAAGTTAAATTCATGAGCAAACAGTTTCCCAGAGGGCTTTAACTGGAGGAACAGGCATTATTATCTCTGTAAGGTTCCTCTTCCTTCCTGTTGGGAAAGCATGCTCTGGCCTTGGACAGTCTCAGTGCATCCTCCTGACCCAACGTGAAGGGCAGCTGCAGCAACCTACCTGGGTCCCTGGTATATGAGCAGGCTTGCCAGCTAATGGCCAGGTTTTTCCAGTGGAGTCCACAGAGATGTTGGCAAGTTTATAAAAGATTACGTGTAGGAGGAGGAGGAGAAGGAGGTGGAGAAAAGGAAAATAGGAAAAGCAGACAACAAGACAAGTTAGGAGCTGCTTTGACAACCTCCTCCAGTGACTCCTGCGTTTGGAGAAAGGGTTACAATTAGAGTTTGTTTACTCTCATACCTATTTCTTCTCAGCATTTTGAAATCACTTTGTAAGTATTGACAGCAAAGGGAAATGAAAATCAAGGACATAGCTAGGGTGGTGAGAGAGCCTTTCCCTCGGTAGCTCAAACTGCTGAAATATCACTCTAATTGCTTTCCAGAGCCTGCTGTGGCATTTGTCCGAGAAGAGTCCATTTAGCCACCTCTATAACATCGATGTCACCTTGGCTTCTTTTCCTTCCTAGGTCACGGTATTCGCCCAAACTGCCATTTGCTTAGGAAATGACAAGCCATGCGTATGGTTCTTTCTTTTCTCTTTTCTTTCTTTCCCCTTTTCTCTCCCTCTTGGATTCTCTGGAGGCTAAATTCACAAGGCAAGAGGGAGAAAAGTCTGAAGTGAAATGCCCTAGACTTGTGCCTCATGGAAAGCAAAGATGATGCTCTCCTGGTGGCTTCGGGTACCTCTGGCCATACCCAAGTCTGTTAGAGTGAGCTCCGCCAGTGTCAAAGACCTTGACCACGCAAAGATTTCTGTTTCTAGAAATAACAAGGTGGGAAAGTTTCCCCAAATAGTTAAAACATATTGAGACTCAAGTCTCTGTCAGGTCAACATAAAAAATATGCCAGGAAAAAAAAAAGTTAAAAGTTTGAGAATTAAAAAATAAGTAAGAATATTTGCTTTCAATATTTATTATCCCCAATATAATAATCTGTTTCATAGAATGATCTCTCTGAAAATTGATCAAATTTCTTTTGAACCCTAAATCTTTCTGGACCAGTGCTTATTGGACATGGGAAAGAAAACTATGAAAATATAGTTTTCAGGGCCCTTTAAAAAGACTAGGGTAAGAAGTAACAACCGAGAGTGAAAAGATAGTGTAAGTATAAAGATATTATCGAACTTTCTCTAGCTTCTCACATTTGTTGTTAACTGCCATGGAGTCAGTCCCTGACTCATGACAGCCCAGTACACAATGAAACAAAACGCTGCCTAGTTCTGCACCATTCCCATGATCCACAGGGTTTTCTACGACTGATTTTCAGAAGTATAAGCACCAGTCCTTTCTCCCTGTTCTATTTTAGTTGGGAAGCTCCGACGAAATCTGTTCAGCATCATAGCAACACATAGCACTTCACATAGTAGACACTCAATATTTGTTTAATGAATGGATGAAAACAATTTAATGAAGGGAGCTGGGAAGGAGGTATCACGTGTAATTGTAGTATTACTTGGTTAAATAGACAGGGGATTGAAGAGCGACAATAAAAATTTGAAGAAAATCTTTGAGTGATTGCTACTGCTTCAAGTAGTGCTAAATAATCTAACAAATAAAAAAGAAGAATATGAAACCAATGCCGTAATGAATTAATATACTAAAAAACAAGTAATGAATTACATTTTTGTTTGGGTAGGCTTAGTAGAAATGAGATTTCAGCCCTGAGTTCTAAACTGGGTTCTACTTTGATGACTAGTTTGGCATATTTATACTAAACCAGTGCCCTCCAGATGTAAATAATTAAAAAGCAAAAAAAAAAAAAACAAAAAACTTGTAACAAGTTGGAGGGCTTAACTGATAAAATACCCCTAAATTTTCCATCAACTTTAGTATGATTAACATGAAAATATTGATGATTTACAGGAGAATATATTCAGTGGAATTATAAAGCTTAAGAAGTTAGGGATAGCAAAGAGTGTTTCTATGGCATTTAATTCATGGAGGTAAATTACAGAATTTCTAATCCATCTTTTGGGTACAAAGTAAGAAAAGACTTCTGAAAAATGTCTCTGATTTTCATAGGAAAATGGTGGTATTCCCTTTTCTGACCATTGAAAAACCAGTTTAAAAAATAAAAACAGTTGCCAATTCTGACTCATGGTGATCCCATGTATGTCAGAGTAGAGCTATCTCCATATCAGGGATGGGTTACCAAATAAGCAGGGTACGCATGGGCTTACTTGTGCTTACTTACTAACCTGTAGCGCACAAATTCGCCAGTTTTTCACTACTATCAAAGATGTGGTGAAACCTATGTGAAACTGTGCACTACAGATTAGTAAGTAAATACTCTTCTTACGGGTTAATCCACCCCTACTCCATAGGGTCTTTCAATGGCTGATTTTTCGGAAGTAGATTGTGAGGCCTTTCTTCTGTGATGCCTCTGGGCAGACTTGAACCTTTAACCTTTCTGTTAACAGTCGAGCATGCTAAGCATTTATACCACCCAGGGACTCCATTGACTGTTTCCTGAAATGAAACAGTCCAGACAGGATGGGTTCTAAGGTAGAATGCTTTATTTTGTTAAACCTTGAATACTGCAGAAAATCTATAACACTGTAGAGCATCAGGTGGGACAAACGGGTTTGGCAGACAAGAATGTGTAAAAAAAAAAAGGGGGAGGATATTAATGCGGTAGGAGTGGAAAATGTGTAGTAATTGGAAAAAAAAATACCTCTAAAAGTTATTTAATAAAGCTTAAGAAGCTAGGTGGCTGATTTAATAAAGCTTTAAGCGCTCAGCTGTTAACTGAAAGGTCGGCAGTTGGAACCCACCAGCAGCCGCTCTGAGGGAGATAGATGTGGCAGTCTGCTTCCATAAAGGCTACAGACTTGGAAACCCTATGGGGGCAGTTCTACTTTGTCCTGTAGGGTCGCTATGAGTGAGTGGGTTTTTGAAGACCTGGGCAACTGATACGATGTTTAGCATAGCATTTAGGAGCTGGCAACTAATTAATAACGGCCTGCTTCTCCAAAGAATATCAATATAATTCCTTTCTCTTTCAACCTCAAAAATTAAATGTTACATAGCGTAACTAGGATATGGCACTCATTGTATTTGGTCCCTATTTGTAACTTTTGGTGAAGCAATCATATCTAATTTATTTGTCTATCATTCAGCTTTTACGTAAAAGGGTCCACACCTTCTCTACATTGCCACTAATAAGCTAATGAAGCCGTTGCTAATAATTAGTCTTTCAGCACAAGAACTCATTAAATCAGGCATTTGAGATTAACCTTTCAGGCCTAATCTCAATCAGATGGAATTGCAGAATGCATAATTTGATGATGCCTTGGCAATTACCTCTTGCATTATACATTTCATTCTATTCCAAAAATCAGAGCAATGCAAATTTCTAATAGTGCTTCCTAAAGTCAGTATCCTTCAAACAATGTATTCAGAATTTATTTCAGAATTAGTATGGAAATTATTTTCTTTCTCTCCTGATCATCAATTGTTGTTGTTTGGTGCCATTGAGCCGGTTCTAACTCATAGCAACCCTGTGTACAACAGAACAAAACCCCGTCGCCTGGCCCATCCTCACATTCTCATCCTATGTTTGAGCCCATTGTTGTAGCCACTGTGTGAGTACATCTTGTTGAGGGTCTTCCTCTTTATCCCTGACCCTTTACTTTACCAAGCATTATGTCTTTCTCTAGGGACTGATCATCAATAGCCAAGCTGAACTGAGCATCTAGGCATAATGGTAAGATAGAGATATTATAAGTTTTTTTTTCATTCTTCTTACCCTACCCCTTCCTCAGAAACTGGATCCCTTCCCCTTCTTATTTATAACTCCTTGTACTTTTTGTTTTTTTAATGGCACCTGGCAATTGTGATTATGTATTGGTATGGCTGTTTAATTCATGTCCTTAATATAATTAGTGTCCTACTGGACTATGGTTTCTAGGAGGGCAGGACTTTCTCTTGTTCTCGCCATTACCTCCACAGATCCTGTCTCCTAGTGGGTTACGACAAATATTTTCTGAAACAAATAAAAGCTGATCATTATAAAATCCTGATATATGAGGGAGAGATGGGAGAGTATAATCTAAAACCCACATAGATTTTTATATTTGGTAAATTTGGTTTTAAATAGGGGCATATGTAAGACCCCATCATCTGAGACACAACTATGTCTAAATGACATCTCTTTGGAACCCATTATCTCTTCTGTCATTTACCATGTGTGTTTTTTGTTTGTTTGTTTTGATAAAGGGATACACATAATAAATTGTTCCTGTAATTTAGCTGTAGATTAAAGATTTGTCTTTTCTGAAGAAAATCACATTTAGCATGGTATAATCTCTCAGTTTTGCCTCAGTTGCCAGGAAACTCAAAGCTAAATTTAAAAGGAAATTTCAGTGAACAAATTAGGCAAGTCTTTTGGAAATTACTCCTCAGTTCCTGAATTTGGTTTTGATTTTTTTTTTTTTTAACTCTCCTATTTGGCGTAGTGGTTAAGAGCTAAGGCTGTTAACCAAAAGGTTGGCAGTTCGAATCTGCCAGGCGCTCTTTGAAAACTCTATGGGGCAGTTCTACTCTGTCCTATAGAGTCACTATGAGTCAAAATCAACTTGATGGCAACGGGTTTGGTTTTTGTTTTGTTTATTATGTATATCTCATGGTAGCTGCCTCAGATATTTTTGAAAGTGAGGGAGAAAGCATATAATAGACATAAAAAAAAGCCAAAAGCAACCATCCAGGACTAGTTCCAAATATAAAAAGTAGATACTCATTGTCATACCGATGTACCACTACGATGGTAAATAGCATGCACGGAAGAAATGCAGTTCTAAAATATGAAGCGCCTCTCTCCTAGGTTTTCTTCCTGAAAATGCTTGCCTCCCATTCGATGAAATTAACCATGGACTAAAGCAAACTTTTAAACTGTAGGTTTATTATCTCCAATATACAGCATAAGTCACTGAAGTAAATCTATGGGAATGTTTTTTGCTTGTCCCACCAAAATATAGCATAATTTTCCAAATTGTATCCAAAGGTACTAAATTTTATGTTACCTATTGTATAACAGGAGCCCTGGTGGCATGATGGTTAAGAGCTCGGCTGCTAACCAAAAGATCGGCAGGTGGAATCCACCAGCTGCTCCTTGGAATCCTTATGGGGCAGTTCTACTCTGTCCTGTAGGGTTGCTATGAGTCAGAATCAACTCAACAGCAATGAGTTTTTTTTTTTTTTTTTTTTTAATTTTACAACAAGGAGCCCTGGTGGTGCAATGGTTAAATGCTCAACTGCTAACCAAAAGGTACAGGTTCGAACCCACTCAGTGCCTCCATGGAAGAAAAGACCTGGGGATCTGCTCCCATGAACATTACAGCCTAAGAAACCCTATGGGGCAGTTCTACTCTGTCACACGTGATCACTATGAGCAGGAATTGACTCAATGTCAAACAACAACAACAAAATTATATGACAAATTATCTGAAACTTAATGACCAAAGCAATAGCCATTTTATTTGCTCATGATTCTATGGGAATTTGAGTTGACTCATTTGGGTGGTGCTGCTCCATGTGACATTGACTGGGGTCAATCACTTGGCTGCATTCAGCTGGTGGCTGGGCTGGGCAAGAAAACCCAAGAAAGCTTTATTCTCATGTCCAGTGTCTCATTGCTTCTCTATTAGCCTCTTTCTCTCCGCATGTGGCTTGCGCTTCCTCACAGTATGGTGGCTTTAAGATAGTCAGATTCTTAGACAGCTGCTTTCTTGTAAGCGAGGATGTTTCAAGACAGCCGACAGAAGCTGCAGATCTAAGGCCCAGCCTCTGGAGTTATATAATGTCACTTCCACTGAGTTCTATTCATCAAAAAAATCATAGGGCCAACTCAAATTCGAGCAGAGGAGAATAAGCTCCATCTCTCAATGGCAGGAGTGGCAAAGTGAAACTAAGTGAATGTTTCTGTTTGTTGCACTAAAACTGTATCCGAACGTACTGAATTTATCTGTGACTTAAAAAAAAAATTACAGTTACACGCAAAAGCAGGAGAAACACCCAAAAGCTTATTGGAGAAACATATTAAGAACTCTTAATATGGGATCAGACAAACCTAGTTGGATTCTTAACTACATTACTTAAAACAAACAAACAAAAACAATCACCTGTATGAGACCAAATAGTCAAAAATTACTCTAAAACAAAGATGAGAAGGTAGAGGGCAGGGAGCCTGAGTACTGGAAATGGTACCATGAGAATGGAATGAATGAGAATGATGATGCGTTGTGAAAAATGTAGCAGATCACTGGATAATCTGTGTAGAAATTGTTAAATGGGAACCTAATTTGCTGTGTAAACTTAAACTGTAAACACAATAAAATATTATTAAAAAAAAAACACAGTGAGTCGGAGTAGAACTGTGCTCCATAGGGTTTTCAATGGCTGACTGGCAGGCCTTTCTTCCAATGCACCTTGGGTAGACTCGAACTACCAACCTTCCAGTTAGCTGCAAGTGTGTTAACGGTTTGCACCACCCAGGGACTCCTGCTAGATTGCATACCAGGTTTTTAACACTGGGCAAGCTATTTAGTATTCTAAACCTGTTTGCTTCTCTGTAAAATAAGCAACAGTAGCATCTACTTCATAGGACTGTTGTGAAGATTGAATGACATATAGAAAATATTTAGTCCAGGGTCTGGCACATAGTGAGCACTCAGCACATGTCCAATATTATCAGGACAGATCTCAAAATTATGACCTAGCTGTATAGCCTACTTTTCTAAACTTTTTTTGTGATAGAAGTTGTGATTTTACTCTTGAGTCTACATATGGCTATGCTGAGTTGAAATCTCCTTGCTTCTGTATTTTATTGTTGAAAGGTCATTTCTCAAAAGACCTCTGTATGGTCAGCAGGATAGTACTTTTATTGAGTTATTTAGTTATTTCCAGAGGGTCAGGAACCAGTGAACATAATCAATTTATCTTCTATAGATACTTGTCCCTAGAGCATCAGCAAAAGTCTGGCTACACTGCTGAAATGGTATTTCATTTCCACAGGCTCTCATTAAATCAAATGACGCCAAATACTCTGCTTTCTTAGTTACATAGCCCAAACCGCTGAGGGAGGAACAAACACACAAACCCTTAAGTTCCAACCTATAATCAGTTATCGATGAGATTCTATCCGAATTCAATGAGTTTAATGTGAAGTTTTGTTTTCTAATTTGCCTTTCAAGGCAAGACTTGAAATCCATTTAAAAATTCAAAACCAGAATCCTTGTGACTCATCAGCACTCTGAAATGATCTTTAAAACCCTTTTATCGCTCTTCTTTCACCAAAATATTTCTTACTAAAGGCTCAAAAACTCCTATTGGGAGGCATTTTATCCTTCCCGTGTGAAAAGAGGAAACCCTGGTGGCATAGTGGTTAAGTGCTATGGCTGCTAACCAAGAGGTTGGGAGTTTGAATCCACCAGGCGCTCCCTGGAAACTCGATGGTGTAGTTCTACTCTGTCCTATAGGGCCACTATGAGTCGGGATTGACTCCACCTCAGTGGGTTTGGTTTTTTTGTTTGTTTGTTTGCGTGAAAAGATGTTTTCTTCCAGAGAAGGCTGTTTCATTTTATACTCCTTTTGTTGTGTGGAGAAGTTAAATCTTAGCTTTACCTTTTGTGACATGCCTTGCTGTGGACCATTCCCCCATGAAAGCTCGGTTGTGGCTTCTAGAGCTCAGTGTTCTCCAGGTCCTCCTCCTACCTCGGGGCTATTTCTCAGTTTCTTTTCAGGGCCCTCTTGCTCTATTGTACCTCTCATATGGGGTGGTTCTGGCTCAATCCTTCACTAACTAACCACCGTTCCCCATCATCACTTTCTCTTTTCCTCTCGCTCTAGTTCTCGGATCTTTCTCACTTTCTCACACACTGTCCTCTCCCACACACATAAATTTATTCATTCCCATGCTTTAAATACAATTTATATATCTTCCATCTATTTATCATTCCCTGAATGCCAGATTCTTATTCCCAGGATAGATATTAAATAAATATTACCATTGAAATGTCTCACTGACACCTTAAACTAATCATATTCAAATCACATTCAAAACTGAACTCTAGATTTTCCTTCCTACCAAAGTGTGTTCCTTCCCCAACTTTCCCCATCTCAGTAAATGAATCTTTCTTCTGCAAATTTGTTAGAGCGGGAAACCTAGAAATTATTTCTCCTTCTTGTCTTCTATTCATCAGCAAGACCGCTTGAGTCTACTTCCCCCAAAGATCTAAAAATGCTCTTTTCTCTATTTCTAGGGTCTTCAAGGCCATTGTCCTATTTGCGTGAACTCTTGAAGAGAGCCTCTTTTCTCTTTTCTCCACACCCACCCCTACCCCCCTCTATACCCCCTCCTGCCTTTTCCCTGTGTGCCTTTCCTACGAAGAGATCACAGCACTTTAGACTGATCAACTGCTTTCCAAAGTGGTGAGGTTTTCCTGAGGAGACGAGGCACTGAGAGAGGAAAGTACTGCCCTAGAGTTATACAGAGAAATGGCAAACATGATATTAGAAGCTATGTTCCCTCTCTGGTGGCAATAAGCTTACCTGCTTTCTCAGGATCTGCTGTTTTATTCTTTCTTTCCTTTATTTAATTAAAAAAAAATATAGAAGCCTTTTATTTTATAAAGATAGAAGTATGTGGGCCCTCTTGAGAGTAACTGATGCTACTTGCTTTAGTTTAAATTACGTTGCCCATTCCCACCTACCTCAGGACAGAAGTCGCAGGAATTGGAAAAGCTCCCAGAGGCTCCAAAATCCTGTCAAAAGGAAATGCCCTAATTCTTTCCTTGAGACTAGAATAAACACACACATCTAAACTTTAAGTACTTCCAGATTGTGAATTTTTTTTAAGTGATTTACTCAACTGGATTATTTTAAGGACCGTACTTTTTATTTATGGGTTTTACTCTATCTCAGTTGATGACTTTAGCTTATTTTCAAAGCCCTCTATGCCCTGGACCCATCCAACATATCTTACCTTATTCTCTATATTCCTCGGCATATCTCCCTGTCTCTATTATTTCAGGAATATATTCCCTCCATATCATCATTCTTACTGTTCTACTTGAAGTGTCCTCTTTTGCCTCACGCTCCTCACTCTTACCCTCCTGCACTTAGCTAAATTCTACATATTTTTCCAGACCCAGCTCTAGTTCTCTGTGATCCATGAAGGTTACCCAAGTACTAGGAATTGCACAGCTTGCTCTCTTTAAATGTCTTTTCAGTTCTTAGTCAATGCGGACTTATAATAATAACTATCCTTTATTGGTTGACAATGTTATTCTAGCACAAGTCACATTTTCATAGGACGTAGTTTACATAATGTTGTATAATTTTTTTCCCTGTGTCTTGCAACTCAGAAATGCAGGTATCCTTAGTCTTTCTTTACCATCAAGAACACTGGGCTTCAGAAAGTTTAAGTAACCTCCCCATGGTTACACAGATAGGAAGATCCAGGTCAACGGACGGTATGAGTCAGAATCGACTCAGCAGCTTGGTTTGGTTTTTCCATTATATCACATCACTTTTGGCAACTACTATGGTTTTCCCTGGGCTTCCATGCTGACCATTTATTACTGTAGGAACTTCAGAGGATTGAAAATGGAGTTCTTTGTTCTCTTGCTAGTATAGTCAGATTCTCTGGTCTAGGAGTAGAAGCAGGGAGGGACCACCCAATAAGCAAGGTACGCACAGGTTTAATTGTGTTTACTTACTAACCAGTAGTGCACATTTTCACCTGGTTTGATGTGGTGAAAATCAGGTGAAATCGTGCATTACAGGTAAGTAAGTAAACACAATTAAACCAGTGCATACCTTGCTTACTGTAAACTGATGCATGCTATGTTTACTGGTTAATCTGCCCCGGAGTAGAAGAGAACACACTTTTTTGTTAATTCAGCTAGTGAAAACCCTGTGGAGCATAGTTCTATTTTAACACACTTGGGGTTGTCATGAGTCAGGATTGATTCAACAGCAAATGGTTTGGTAGTTTAGTTGATTTTCTTTGTAGTCCTATGCACTTTACTTTATTCATTAAAAACATAGTCTAGAAAGCAGCCATAGGCTTCACCAGGATTGTCAGAATTTAAGGCTCAAAAAAGTCAAGAGTCCCTGTAGTCATCCCCCTTCTTTGGTATGTTCTTCTGACCTGGAGCTCCACACTCTTGACCTGGCCAACACTCAAATCCCTCAGAGCCTGTTTAAAGGTGTACCCTTGGAGGTCATTTTCCCTGACCCTCCAAGACCATGAGCACCTCTCATGTGTTTCTTTAGCTCTCTGATGTTTCCTCAGTTATGACACTTACCACACTGTTGTACAATTACCCTTTCACTCCATTGACCAGCAGACACAAGCTTCTTGAGGTCAAGCCTGTGGCTTTATCCCTTTTATATCCCCAGTGCCCAGCACCCAGTGAGTGCTCAGTAATCCTCTGTTAACTGTTGACTGATTCTCAGCTCATTGTAGCACTGTGACCCATTCTGAACCATTCATTCACACAAATATTTATTGAGAGTCTACTAGGTCCCAGGGACTGTTCCAGACACTGCTCTAGACTGTTCTAGAGCAGTGAATAATGCAGACAGAATTACCTGGCCTAGTATGCTTACTTACATTCTCAAGGGGTGAGTTAGTCAATAAATAAAAGTTTAAAAGTAAAACACAATATATTAGATAGGAGGGGAAACTTGTTGGGGAATAGTAAAGATGAGAAGGGGAGAAGGGAAGGGCTGAGGGGTTGGAGGCTGGGGAAGTCCTCTCTGCTACAGAGTTTCTCCTGCATTTTTCTTGCTCTGGACGAGTGCTATATGCACAGCCAAATGCTCTGAGAAAGATTCAGAAAGACCTAAATCATCTGCCTGGTTGTAGGTGGGTACAAAAGTGCCGCCTCTCTAGCATATATCGCTAGATTCCCAAGAGCCAGATGCTTTCACCCCCCAGCACCTCCTGGACATAGCACATGGTCCATGAGTGACGTCCTCAGGAGGAATATTGGATCTCAAGTTGTTATTCCAGGCTTGTCATTTATCTTTCCATTTCCACATTTCAGTCTGACATAAGCAGTTTTCTGCTGTGCATTATCAAGGAATTATGAGGCCATGTGAGGAGATAAAGATGACTAGTTTTTCGAAAATCAGATAATTATGTCTGATTTATGTTTACAGTGTCTCCATAAATCACTTTAATATCCATGCTTCCTTGAATTTGGTTTCATATTGTTTACTTTTCTTAACTCACAAAAGACAATCAATGTGTGGAGTCCAAGTCTAACTGTAATCTTTTACTAAGAGGTCTAACTTTGCTTTTCTTTGACATTTAAATAGAAGTCTTTATGAAAATAATTAGTATCCAATCTAGAGGTTCAAGGGTTGTTATCAAAATTAGACCAAAAAACTAAAACCAGTGTCATTGACTTGATTCTGACTCATGACGACCCCATGTGTTACAGAGTAGAACTCCTCCATAGGGTTTTCTTGGCTATAATCTTTAGGAAAGCAGATCACCAGGCCTTTCTTCTCTGGTACCACTAGGTGTGATTAAACTGTCAATCTTTAGGTTAGTAATCCAAATAAACCATTTGCAGCACCCAGGGACCATCAAAGTTAGGCCTACACAATATCAAAACAACTGGTTGTAAAGTGAAACTTCTATCCAATCAAAGCTCTTTTAACTTTACAAAGTCAACCAGCCAGGCTAGCTGTTCTTTTTTTTTTTTTCTTTAAATGGTAGCTTTGCTAAAAGTTAAACACCGATCTTCTAATCTCCTTGTTTGCCTCAAATCTAAAGATTCTGTCATTTAGGGACACCATGATCAGCAAAGCCTCATGAAATATTAAGTCTAATGTTCCTTTGTAACGTTATCCAAATTCGTTGTAACTGTTTAATTAAGATTTTAAAACATTACAAATTATGTATTTTCAACAAAATAGTGAGGTTTGTATAGCTGATTAGGAAATGGCAAATTATGATCTACCTCCCATTATCTGGCTCCTAACATACAAATTTTATTTTAACATACAAATTGTCAGAGCTTAATTCTTCAGAAATTAAAAATATTCTCTCCTTTTCTCACCTCCTTCTTCTGAGACATTCAGATAAAAATGTGTTTAGCTGAGAATACAGTCTAGAGACAAGGGAGTTATCTAATTATGAAAATGACACACAACTTGAAAAATAACCTTCCATGACTATGGGACTGTCATTTAATTTTACTCTTCTGGCCTTTTTGTTTATTCTGTCAAATGGAAACCCTTTGACATTTTGATGACTATGAAGATGTTTTGTAAATACTTCTAAGATTCTTAGAAAATGGAAATATTTAAGTGGCTACCAAATTATCAGACCCCTTGACTGCATAAGTGACTGGCTTAAATGTTTTAAACTCAGTTATGTCTAGGGCTGAAAACATTTTAAAGCCATCTCTTTTATAATTCAAACATATTTTAGATCCTTTTTATCCCCACTTTACTGGAGCCCTGGTGCCATAGTGGTTAAGAGCTTGTCTGCTATCCAAAAGATCGTAAGCTCGAATCCATCAGCCATTCCTTGGAAACCCTAGGGGGCAGTTCTACTCTGTCCTATAGGGTCCCTGTGAGTTGGAATCAACTCAATGGCACACAACAACAAACTTCATGGAAGCAGACCGCCAAGCCTTCTCCTGCAGAGCTACTGGGTGGGTTCCAGCTGTCAACCTTTTCGTTAGCAGCGTAGCACTTAACCGTTGTGCCACCAGGGTTCCTATCTACTTAACGTTTGTAAAATTATTTCTTTCCATGTATAACATGTAACCTACTCTTGGACTTCATTTTCATAATGAAATCCATTCATGCAAAGTAATGGACTCTTTAAGGTTCAGTTAAAGGAAAGTATTTCAACTTCTCTGGGTCTCACTTTCCTCATCGTAAAATGGCAAAATGTTCTTTTAGCTGTAAGAGTGTACTATTTCTGTGAAGTGGTCTGCTCTCTTTCTGTAATTTGTAACTGATGGACATACCACCACTGTAGTTCAATACAGGACCTGATTCATTTTCATCTGGACTCCTTCAAAGCTCCCCTAACAGCCTCTCTCTCCTCACTAGAAACCATCCTATGAAGGCTGAGCTGTAGATAAGTCTTTCAATACACAAGTGACAGTGTAGAGCTGGCTTGCCCCCAGAATTTATTACAGAGCCCTCAAGGTGGCACACAAGGCTCTCAGCAACAGGACCCCAATTGGACCTTTCCTGCCTTACCATGTCTACATGTTCCCTCAATCATCTATTTGCTCATTTAAATGTATTTGAGGACTGGCTATGTGCTGAGCACTAGAAGCAATGATGAGCCAAACCAGGTAAGTTTCAGGCAGGCCACTGCAGGTGCAAAGTCCTGGGTGGGAAGAAGTGGCAAGTTTATGAGTGGTTGCAAATAGACCTGTGTGGCTGGAGCAGACAGCCTGAAAATAGGGGATGAGTTTGGAAAGTAAAAGAGAAACTAAACTAGACAGGACCTTGCAGACCTCCTCATGGAGTTCTGTCATTGCCTTAAGCTCAGTGAGAGGCTCCGTTGACTGAACCAAGCTGTGATTCTCTGTGATTTTCCTCCACCAAGTTGTTGCTTCTACAATTCCTTCAGTCTGAATCACATTTTTCATTCCCCCACCTCTACCTGCTCATAACCATTACTCAGAATACCAATTTCAAGTGTGTTTCTTCCATGGAAAATTCTCTCCTCTCCCTAAGCCAAATGTAGCTTGTACTGCAGTCAGCTGTGTCCTCATCTCTTCTATGTTCTAGACCTGTTTGATATGGGAGCCACTAGCCATATAAGTTGATTGTGAGGATGGTGCAGGACCGGGCAGTGTTTCGTTCTCTTGTACAGAGGGTCGCTGAGTTGGAAATGACTCGACAGCACCTAACAACAACAGCCATATGTGGCTATTGAAATGTGGCTGTTCTAAATTGAGATGTGTAAAGTATACACCTGAGGTCAAAGACTTAGCACACACACACAAAAAGAATATAAAATATCTCATGAATAATTTTTATATTGATCATCTGTTGAAATGATAATCTTTTGGATATATCGGATTAATTATATAATTATAATCAATTATATTTTTATAATATGTTATATTATGCAATTTTAGATATATTAATATACATCACATATTACATGTCATTATACACTGCTAGGAAACCCTGGTGGCGTAGTGGTTAAGTGCTATGGCTGCTAACCAAAAGGTCAGCAGTTCAAAACTACCAGGCCCTCCTTGGAAACTCTATGGGGCAGTTCTACTCTTGACAGCAATGGGTTTGGTTATACGCTGCTAACTGGAAGGTCAGCTGTTTAAATCCACCAGAGGCTCTGCAGGAGGAAAGACCTGTCAATCTGTTCCTCTAAAGACTTATGTGCTCTCCAGTCGACTCTGACTCATATCCACCCTATACTGACCCTATTACAGCCTAGGAAACCCTATGGGGCCATTCTAATAGGTCCTATGGGGTCACTATGAGTCAGAATTGACTGAATGGCACACAACAACAGCAACAATGTTAATCATATATTATATTTATATTATACAAATATGTCTATTATAAAACAAAACCCAAGTAAAAAAATTGTTTTTAGTCACCACTGAGCTGATGCTGAATCATGGCGACCCCATGTGACAGAATAGAACAGCCCACAGGATTTTCTAGCCCATAATCTTTACCAGAGCAAATCACAGTTGTTCATCCTGCAGAGACGCTGGGTGGGTTCGAACCACCAACCTTTCTGTTAGCAGCTGAGCTCTTAACTATTTCACTACCAGGGCTCCTTTATAAATTGTTGTGGTATGCTGTGAGGTCTATTCCGATTCATAGCAACCCCATATGACAGAGTAGAACTCCCCCACAGGGTTTCCTAGGCTGTAATCTTTACTGAGCAAAGCTGCTGGATGGATTCTGACTGCAGGCCTTTCAAGTAGCAGCAGAGCGCTAATCATCAGGGCTCCCTCTTTACAAATTATGAATAATTATATTATAATTAATTGTAATAATAAATTATATTATTAAAAATTAATTATATCTGTTTCTTTTTAGTTTATTTAATATGACTACTAGAAAATTTAAAATTATACATGTGGTTCACATTATATATCTATCGAGCCACACTCTTCTAGACCATACATTCACTGAGTAAAAGAGAATGCTTTTTGAATTATTCATCAGTGCTTCCCCCTAATAAGGAGCACAGTAGCTTGTCCATAGTAACAACTCAGTTAATTTTGTTTAAATTCAATGTCATTCTCTGAAGATTTTTAAAAAATTACTTTGCAATTTTTGTAGCCTATCAACTTGCCATCTGAAAAATGTAGCCAATGCTCCACAGTGAAAACTATGGGTGGAGAAGGGGCCACGAGTTTTTCCTAGGCTCCGGGGAAACATTAATCTATGGACCACATGGAACAACTAGGGCTAACCTAGTAAGCCACGCCAGTGATTCAATCGGGTTTCCCCATTTCCAAAACAGGAACTTCCATTGCAGTGTATGGGAAGAGCATGAAGACAAGAGGATCCTTATGGATTCTTGCTGTATGTGTGGAAAAAATCTGAGGTTAAGGTTTAAATGAAACTGATGTGAAAGGAGTCTTTGTAGTCACTATGTGTGTTTCAACATCTGTTGCCATAGCTAAACTGACGCCGATTATTATGAGTAATGGTTTGTGAGTGATGGCTAAAATGTGGTTTCCTGCTCATGGGTATTTTCTAGTCCTAGTTTAAGGAAAATTATTAAGAGTATGGAAAACATAGCACGAAAGAAAAATTATCAGGATACCAAGTAGTTTTGGTATGGGGAAAACATATCTAAGACTTCCCAATACGACGTTTGTAATTTTGTGGATGATCTTGTTTTGTTTTGATGAGCGAGGCTGGCTTCTGGTTTAGTAATTCACCTTATGGTTTATAAAGGCTCCTCTGTGGCAACGCTTCTCCCCATTCTCCTTTTTGCTAAGGGACCTTTGAGGATGAACACACTTACTCCTCATCATAAAACAGTTGGGGACACCACTTCACTAACTGGAAAATCTAATTTTGAGGATATTATATTTTACACCTGGAAGAGGTGTTTAGATATCTCTCCAGGCTCTTCTACCTCTCTCCACAGGAGGCTTCTGCTTTAAACCTAACTTGTCTCCTCATTGTCCCTTGAAATGCCAGCTGTCTTTTTAATGCTCCTCTCAACTTTCACCCTAATGCTGACTGAACGTTGTCTCTGAATATCTTATAGTCATCATCCTCTCAAAAGTTCGTCAAATTGCTATTGGAGATTACGTATGGAAAGAATTCTCACAGAAGCCCCTCTCAGGGCAATAGCATCCTATATCAAGCCGCCTCCAAGCCAGGTGCCTAGTTTTGATTCAATTGATTATGGGCACAGTAACAAAGTCACATTATTGGTTTTTCCTCAGAAGGGGCTGATGGTGTGGCAGGCATCCAGAGCTAATAAGCTCCTTTCAAATAGACCATGTGGAGCCCCTGGGTATGCAAATGGTTAATGTGCTCAACTGCTAAATGAAAGATTGAAGGTTCAAGTCCACCCAGAGACATCTTGGAGGGAAAACCTGGTGCTCCACTTCCGAACAATCAGTCATTAAAAATCCTCTGGAGCACAGTTCTACTCTGACACACAGGGGTCAGGTTTTACTCAAGAGCAACTGGTAATATACCACATACTATAATATAAGATTGCTATGAGTCGAATCAACTTGACAGCAAGTTTGAGTTTCTTCATATTTATTTACAAATCCACCAGCCACTCCTTGGAAACCCTATGGGGCAGTTCTACTCTGACCTATGAGTCACTATGAGTGGGAATTGACTCGATGGCAACAAGTTTGGTTTTGGGTACTTATTTATGTGCATGCCTTTTTTTCATTACTAAACTGAAAGACCATTTTGTTAGAGATAATTTATTTAATCATACTCAGCACATTGAACATGCCAAGTGCTGTTATAAACACGTGTTTGAATATTTGTTGCTGAGCTCCAGCACATTTTGTGGAGAGGCAGCAGGAGGTAGTCAATGGACGTCAGACCTGGATTCTGCATCTTGCTTGCTGTGTGACCTTAGGCCAATCGAGTGACTTCTCTGTGCTTCAATATTTTTCATCCATAACATGATGATGTTGACCTTATGGAATATTGTAAGCATGAGGAGATAATTGTACAATGTCTGGGACACAGTAGACAATAGAAAGTATCTTTCTTGCAGGAACCAATGGTAGATATTTGACATATGCAACATAATTTTTCCTGAAATAAGATTCCTTATTTCTACCGATTGCTGAATATTTATGAATCTGGGGTGGGGGAGAAATATCAAACTCAGGTTCTGTAACCTTAGATATTACATCATTCAGAAATTTATTATATTTTACACAGTCCAGTCATTGATTATACATGGCAGGAAATAACCAAGGAAACCAAACAAGACAACTTCCCAGTCAATCTTCTGGATTTTAGTATATTTAATAGCAATCATGACAGTCTTATGACTAATCAGTGTAGCCTTTAATAACAATGTACATTTGTATAACCCTTAACAGTTTACAAAGTGTTTGACAAACATTATCATAATTATTCCTCAAAATAACTATTCTATCCCGGAGGTAGGTGTCTGATAAGGATGATGACAGTAATGATAATAACTAGGGAAAAAATAATAATAGTATCACCTGGGTAGAGGATAGTTATATATACAAGAAAACACAAGCCAGGGAGATCAGAATTCTTGGCTCTAATCCTCCATCCAGATAAAAGGAGGAAAATAGAAATGAATATTGATCAGATACCTATTAACTGTCACATTTTATTTGGTCCTTGCAAAAGCCCTGTCAATTAGTTCCATTTGGTAGTACACTGAGGCTCAGAGAGTTCAGTAACATGACTAAGGTTACTGCAAGTGTTTCAGCCAAAATTCAAATCCCAGCCTGCCAGATTCTAAAGATGGTGTTCTTTTCACTATAATCAAGGTATGCCTGTGGTAACTTGGACAAGTTATTAGACCACCAAAGAAGCTTCTTGCCTTAGTTTATCATTCCTACCACTTTATCTGGAAGAGTCAATTGTTTGGACTGGGTAAAGAAGATGGCATAGTTGTTGTCTTAGTCATCTGGTGCTGCCATAGCAGAAATACCACAAGTGGATGGCTTTAACAAAGAGAAATGTATTTCCTCACAGTAAAGTAGGCTAAAAGTCCAAATTCAAGGCCGCAGCTCCAGAGGAAGACTTTCTCTCTCTGTCGGCTCTGGAGGAACGTCCTTGTCCTCAATCTTCCCATGGTCAAGGAGGTTCTCAGGCACAGGAACCCCAGGTCCGAAAGACATGCTCTGCTGCCGGTGTTGCTTTTTTGGTGGTATGAGGTCCCCAACTCTCTGCTTGCTTCCCTTTCCTTCTATCTCTTGAGAGATAGAAGGTGGTGCAGGCCACACCCCAGAGAAACTCCCTTTACCTTGGATCAGAGAGGTGATCTGAGTAAGGGTGGTATTACAATCCCACCCTAATCCTCTCAATATAAAATTACAACCACAAAATGGAAGGCAACCACACAATACTGGGAATCATGGCTTAACCAAGTTGACACGTGTTTTTGGGGGGACATAATTCAATCCATGGAAGTAGTCCCAAGTAAATCACTGGTAAAATAGGATGACGTTTTACCTTGGATGGCAAACCCTTGATCAACTCCTCCCTCTTAGCCAATCAGAATGAATCGTTCTTAACATTTTTGTTTCCCAGCAAATCTCATCTCTGTATCACTTAAACAAAACAAAAACACTGGCCTTTAAGACAGTTAATTGTCTTACATTTTGGAGGTATCTGTAGTCCTAGAGAGACGTTTCAACAAACAGATGCAGTGCTGGTCCATGCCAAGAAATTTGGAAGACAGCTACCTGGCCAACCAACTGGAAGAGATCCATATTTATGCCTATTCCCAAGAAAGGTGATTCAACCGAATGCAGAAATTATAGAACAATGTCATTAATATCACATGCAAGCAAAGAAGGTCATTTAAAGCAGCTGCAGTAGTATATCAACAGGGAACTGCCAGAAATTCAGGCCAGATCCAGAAAAGGACATGGAACCAGGGATATCATTGCTGATGTCAGATGACCCTTGGCTGAAAGCAGAGAATACTAGAAAAATGTTTACCTGTGTTTTATTGACTATGCAAAGGTGTGGATCATAACAAATCATGGATAACACTGGGAAGAATGAGCATTCTAGAATACTTAACTGTGCTCATGAGGAACCTGTACATAGATCAAGAGGCAGTCATTCAGACAGAACAAGGGGATACTGAGTGGTTTAAAGTCAGAAAAAGTGTGTGTCAGGGTTGTATCCTTTCACCATACTTCTTCACTCTGTATGCTGAGCAAATGATCCGAGAAGCTGGACTACATGAAGAAGAACAGGGCCTCGGGATTGGAGGAAAACTCATTAACAACATGTGTTATGCAGATGACATGACCTTGTTCTTGCTGAAAGTGAAGATGACTTGAAGCACTTACTGATGAAGCATATACAGCCTTCAGTATGGGTTGCATCTCAACATAAAGAAAACAAAAACCTTCACAATTGGACAAATAAGCAGTATCATGATAAATGGAGAAAAGATTGAAGTTGTCGAGGATTTCACTTTACTTGGATCCACAATCAACACTCATGGAAGCAGCAGTCAAGAAATCAAAAGATGCATTGCATTGGGCAAATCTGCTGGAAAGGACCTCTTTGAAGTGTTGAAAAGTAAAGACATCACCCTGAATATTACGGTGCACCTGACCCAAGCCATGGTGTTTTCAATTGCATCATATGCATGTGAAAGCTGGACAGTGGATAAGGAAGACCGAAGAAGAATTGATGCTTTCGAATTGTGGTGTTGGCGAAGAATATTGAATATACCATGGACTGCCAATAGAATAAACAAACCTGTCTTGGAAGAAGTACAACCAGAATGCTCCTTAGAAGCAAGGATGGCGAGACTGAGTCTTACATACTTTGGACATATTGTCAGGAGGGATCAGTCCCTGGAGAAGGACATCATGCTTTGTAAAGTACAGGGTCCACAGAAAAGAGAAAGACCCTCAATGAGATGGATGGACACAGTGGCTGCAACATTGGGCTCAAGCGTAATGACAATTGTGAGCATGGTGCAGGACCAGGCAGTGTTTCGTTCTGTGGTACATAGGGTCGCTATGAGTCATTTCTATCACCAAGGCTACATTTTCCAACTACCAATCCTTTTTCTTTGTTTCCAACTTTTGCATTCCAATTGCCAGTAATTATCAATGCATCTTGATTGCACGTTTGATCAATTTCAGACTGCAGAATTTGGTAAAAACCTTCAATTTCTTTCATCTTTGGACTTAGTGTTTTGGTGCATAAATTTGAATAATAGTTGTATTAACTGGTCTTCCTAAAAAAGAAAAAAACAAGTGTATGGATATTATTACATAAACAAATAATTGGCTTCAAAAATGCTAAAATGAATAAAGGAGTGGATTTGCCTTGATAACCTAGCATGGTGTCAAGATGAACCTCTAAACTGTAAATCTTGGTCCATTTATAGAATCAGGGAACTGGTGCTTTACTAAGTATCTATTTATACAAAATGATATGCATTTGTGCTTTTGGTTTTGATTAAAGGGGGAAGAAGGAACCTTACAAGAACAGGAGAATGGTAGTAGGGCACAGGCCCCTGTGCATGGAGAAGGTGCAGACTTTGGAGACAATGGGATACCATCTGTTTCCCTACCCGTATCAAGGGATGGGCTTGCACAGTGATGGAAAAGGGGATGTCAGGGCAAGATGTTGAAGGAGCCATGTTCTCTAGTGACTTTGGAACTCTGAGCATGATTAGTGCCATGCAGACTTCTGGTGGTGGCCAAATGAGACATGGTTGGGCAGAGGATTGTTTTCCATCCTTCCAAGTGCCTGCTCCCATCACCACTCCCTCACACCAGCAGGGACACGGTGTAGCTAAGCCATCACAAGGATATTGGCCAGTCACCAGCAAAGGTGGCTGTGCACAGCCAAGAAAACTCGAGCAGGGTCTGGAGGCCCAGATGAGGTTAAAGAAAACACACACACACACACACACGTACACTTGGATCTATTCCTGGGGAGACTCTGAAAAGAGATGGAGGCCAAAAGACATAACTTGGCTTTTACCTTAAATGTGACCTTGTACCAACAGGTTCCTGAGGCCAAGGACGCAAATTGAAATGAATTAATCAGATAAGTAAATAGTGACTTTAGAAGGGACTGATAACTTGGCCCCAAGGAAGGAGATAAACTGTACCAGTTGTGGGGAAGAGAGGATGCCAGGGCTGCAGTAACTCCTCCTTGATTTGAGGGAGGAGGGAAGAGACCAAGGGAGAAAACAGGAACAGTGGAAAGCCTAGAGCAGTGGTTCTCAAAGTGTGGTCCCCAGGCCTATAGCATCAGCTGCACCTGGGAACTTGTTAGAAATACAAAGTCTGGATCGCTCCCTAGATAGACTGAATCAGGAACTCTGGAGATGGGGCCCAGCAGTCTGTGTTTTAACAAGCCCTCCAGGTGATTCCTGATGAACGCTGAATTTAAAGATCCACTCTCCTAGTGGAAGGTCAGAGAACTGGGGATGGTCTAATGGGTGGGAGGGAGCTCTGGCAGCAGTACTGCCCTTAGGTGATAATAGGGACCTCTCCTCTCTGGAGATGCTGGTGACATAGTAGTTAAGAGCTATATCTGCTGACCAAAAGGTTGGCGGTTCAAATCTGCCAGGATTTCCTTGGAAACTCTATTGGGCAGTTATTGACTCAAGGACAGGACAATGGGTTCAGTCTTCTCCCTCCCCCCATCTCCCACTCCCCACCCCAGGCTCCCTTCACCTTGCCTTTTCCCCTTAGACCTGGCCCTGTGAGGAAAGCAGAGTGTGCAGAGCCTAGGGTCAAGCACTGCTGCCTCTGTGGACCAGTCCCTGCAACTGGTCTGGGATTCCTTCTGCAAATAGTCCCAGACCCTCTTCCAGGGCCCGCCCTCCTGGAGGTGGCTGGGGCATGGCTATTTGAATACAGAGTTGGGATCAGAGTTCGGGTCCCTGGGAGTGGGATAGGGGCAGGGGACCTAGCTGGGTTCTCCTGACCCCCTGTGGATGTCAGGCAGCACGATCCTCAGTCACTGAGGTCTACATGGATGACCAAAACAAATTACCTGGCTCACAATTTTATCTAGGGGCAACCTAGGTAATCCCAGTTCAAATTTTTGACCTGCTGAGAAGAAATAAGACCATTATTTCTTTTTCTCAGAAATTTCCTAGTACTTGAAGATTGCAACGAATTCTATGAAACTTGCGTTTGATGCACTTTAGAAGGAAGATAATATTTTTCAGCTTGCTTGTCGATATGTGGAAACCCTGGTGATGTAGTAGTTAAGTGCTATGGCTGCTGACCAAGAGGATGGCAGTTCGAAACCACCAGGCACTCCTTGGAAACTCTATGGAACAGTTCTACTCTGTCCTGTAGGGTTGTTATAAGTCGGAATTGACTCGATGGCAACGGGTTCGATTTTTTTTTTTCACAGTTCTGAGATGTGCTTTCTTAAGTAGGTTTTTATGTCTAAGATTCTTAAATAAGGTCTGAAAACCTAGGTTAAGTAGAAAATTAATGTAAATTGAACTCAAGTTTTAGGATAACCTCAAATTTCAAATGAATGAACTTTTCTTCTAGTCAAGAACTAAGAATATTTCTCCCACAACATCACAGCCCTGGAAAATTTAAATTGTGTTTGTTAAAAATCTTTTCATTTCCAGGAATAATAACTTTAAAAGCTGGAAAGTAGTAAATATATATATATTAAAATCTAAGATTTATTAGTTCTGTTCAGATTGATACTAAATAATACCTTTCCCATTTTAGAAATTCACTTTTAAAAATATTTCAAAGTCTACATGTTACTGGATTAATATAATCATACATAATTTGTGCAATAAAAGAAGGTAGAAACAAAAGTATGTTAACCAGTAGCAGAACACACACAATATCCTTCAAGGTAACTAGACACAGGGACTTAAAACATCGTAATTTCCAGCTAAAAACCAATGATTAGAGTTAAAAGGTGTCTCATTTCAAATGAGAAAATCCATTATATTCATCTCCAGTGGCAAGGGATTATTATTATATTGTAATTATATTTTATATTGGCTTCATATTTCAGCCAAAGCTGCTGAAGACTAGAAAAAATAATTATGGCAAGCAATTCCGTGAAGTGTACATTGTAGAACATAAAACTCCAGAGAGAAGCCCTTCACAAATATGTGCTTTGAGGATGGCACCCAGGGCTGGATGCAGAGGGTACACTTCAAATATATATTTCAGAGGAATAACTGCTGATTCCTAAGCCACCTCCAAGCTAAATGACTTTGAAGTTATTTCCGTAAGATTCACACAATTGTTCTAAGAGACTCAGAGAGTAGCTTTAGGCCTTGCGATAATAATGCTACTTGTACAGTAATTTTACTATTTCAAAAGTAGCCTTTGTAAAAATTCAGCTCTCGATTCTATAGTAATCTAGCACAGAATTTGTTTTTCTGGCTGCAATCCAATAGAACATTACGTGGGAACTGTGCATCTCCAAAGCCATTTATTTTAGAGACTCAGCCTCATTTGGTAAGAACAGCATTGGCTGAAAGTTTGTAAACTTACTAACCCTAATGGAATGGTTGGACAACTTCAAAAAAGCATCACTTTATCTCCTACACACTAAGAACCATGTGAGCACATATACTTGGTTGATGGATATGCATTTCAGAGCTTTGGGCTTAACAATGATTTTGCAGACCAGAAATATTGTTTATATGAGCCACAGTGAGGCTCTGGGAAGAAAGAGTGTAAGAACAAATATAATTTCAAAGAGCTACAAGAAAGGGACTTCTGCAATTCCTGGAACCATGGGAAACATCATGCATCAGGGAATGAAAAGGAGCCCTGGTGGTGCAGCGGTTAAGAGCTCAGCTGCTACCCGAAAGGTTGGCAGTTCAACCCCACCAGCTACTCCTCATGAGAAGGATGTGGCAGTCAGCTTTCATAAAGATTTACAGCCTTAGAAATCCTATGGGTCGGTTCTACTCTGTAGGAGCCCTGGTGGCACAGTGGTTAAGAGCTCAGCTGCTAACAGAAAGGTGGGCAGTTAGAACCCACCAGCTGTTCCACAGAAGAAAGATGTGGTAGCCTGCCTCTGTAAAGATTAGAGTTTTGGAAACCCTATGGGGCAGTTCTGCCCGGTCCTGTAGGGTCACTATGAGTAGCATCAACTCGAGGGCAAAGAGTTCAGAGAATGAGAGTTTGGTAAGTCTTCCTCTTTATGTACCTTCTGTGGGACAGCCACCTCCTTTAAGAAAAAGCCCCGTTTCACTTTTGGTATATGGGAAGCCCAGGTACACCCTTCCTGTTACCTCTAGCCTCGGTTCGTCTTTCACTTGATAGCTATTCAAGTACTAAAAAACTCTTATGATGGCCTCCTCAAGTTTTTTATCTCCATCTTTCTTGTTTGATCCTTGTATCAGTTAGGATTCTCTAGAGAAACAGAATCGGTAGGGTACATAATACATGTGTAAGAAATTGACTTGCACAATTGTGGGGGCCGGCAAATTTGAAATTCGTAGGGCAGCCTGGCAGGTTGGAAATTTAGAGGCAGGAGCTGCTGCTGCAGTCTTGAGGCAGAATTTCTCCTTTTTCAAGGAGACCTCAGTTTTTCTCTTAAGGTTTTTCATTGATTGTATGAGGGCCACCCATACTATCAAAGAAAAACAACTTTACTTAAAGTCATGCCTGAGATCTTATGACAGAATTTTGCAAGATCAATTACTTATTCATTGCAAATACCTTTTTCAAAAACATAAAAGGCAACTATACACATGGACCTCCATGGATGGAATGAATACACAGGAATCAAATCAACTACATTTGTGGAAAGAGATGATGGAAAAGCTCAATATCATCCGTCAGAACAAGGCCAGGGCCTGACTGCAGAACAGACCATCAACTGCTCATATGCAAGTTCAAGTTGAAGCTAAAGAAAATTCAAACAAGTCCAAGAGAGCCAAAGTACGACCTTGAGTATATCCAACCTGAATTTAGAGACCGTCTCAAGAACAGATTTGATGCACTGAACACTAATGACGAAACACTGGATGAGTCGTGGGATGACATCAAGGATATCATACATGAAGAAAGCAAAAGGTCATTGAAATCACAGGAAAGACAGAAAAATCCAAAATGGATGTCAGAAGAGACTAAAACCTGGTCTTGAATGTTGAGTAGCTAAAGCAAGTGGAAGAAATGATGAAGTAAAAGAACTGAACAGCAGAGTTCAAAGGGCAGCTCGAGAAGACAAAGTGAAATATTTTAGTGAAATGTGAAAAGACCTGGAGTTAGAAAACTAAAAGGGAAGAACACACTCAGCATTTCTCAAGTTGAAAGAGCTAAAGAAAAATTTCACGCCTTAAGATGCAACATTAAAGGATTCTACGGGCAAAATATTTAATGACGCAGAAAGTTATCAGAAGAAGATGGAAGGAATGTACAGGTTCACTGCACCAAAAAAATTGGTTCACATTCAGCTATTTCAGGATGTAGCATATGATCAACAATCGATGATACTGAAGGAAAAAGTCCAAGCTGCACCGAAGGCACTGGCAAAAAACAAGGCTCCAGGAATTGACATAATACCAACTGAGATGTTCAACAAATGGATGCAATGTGGGAAGTGCTCATTCCTCTATGCAAAGAAATATGGAAGGCAGTTTACCTGGCCAACCAACTGGAAAAGGTCTATATTTGTGTCCATTCTAAAGAAAGGTAATCCAGCAGACTGCAGAATTTATCAAACAATATCATTAATATCATATGCAAGTAAAATTTAGTTGAAGATAATTCAAAAATGTTTACAGCAGTACATAAAGAACTGCCAGAAATTCAAACTAGATTCCAAAGAGGACGTGAATTGAGAGATTTCATTGCTGATGTCAGATGGATCTAGGCTAAAAACAGAGAATACCAGAAAGATGTTTACCTGTGTTTTATTGACTATGTAAAGGCATTTGTCTGTGCAGATCATAACAAATTATAGATAATGTTGTGAAGAATGGTAATTCCAGAACACTTAATTGTGCTCATGGGGAACCTGTACACAGACCAAGAGGCAGTCATTCAAACAGAATAAGGGGATACTGCATGCTTTAAAATCTGGAAAGGCGTGCATCAGGGTTGTATCCTTTCACTATACTTTTTCAATCTGTATGCTAAGCAAATAATCTGAGATGGTAGACTATATGAAGAAGATCAGGACTCATTAACAATATGCAGATAACACAACCTTGCTTGCTGAAAGCGAAGAGGACTTGAAGCACTCACTGATGAAGATCAAAGACCAGAGCCTTCAGTATGAATTACACCTCAACGTAAAGAAAACAAAAATCCTCACAACTGGACCAATAAGCAACATCATGATAAACAGAGAAAACATTCAAGTTGTAAAGAATTTCATTTTACTTGGATTCACAATCAACATCCATGGAAGCAGCAGCCAAGAAATCAAATGACATATTGCACTGGGAAAACCTGGGGCAAAAGATGTGTTTAAATTGTTAAAAAGCGAGGATGTCACTCTGAGGACTAAGGTGCACTTGACCCAAGCTATGGTATTCTCAATCACCTCATATGCATGCAAAAACTAGACAATGAATAAGGACAACTGGAGAAGAATTGATGCCATCGAATTATGGTGTTGGCAAAGAATATTGAATATACCATGGACTGCCAGAAGAATGAACAAGTCTGTTTCTTGGAAGAAGTACAGCCAGAGTACTCCTTAGAAAGTAAGATGGCAAGATTTTGTGTCCCATACTTTGAGCATGTTATCAGGATGGACCAGTCCCTGGAGAAGGACATCATGCTTGATAGAGTATAGGATTAGCAAAAAAGGAGGAAGACCCTCAAGGGGATGAGTTGACACAGTGGTTGCAACAATAAGCTCAAACATAGCAATGACTGTAAGAAAGGCGTAAGACTGGGTAGTGTTTTGTTCTGTTGTACATAAGGTCACAATGAGTTGGATCTGACTCGATGGCCCTAACAACAACAGGCAGGGATCAGTATATCACCTCCTTTGTTCTGGCCTTATTGCTTCTACTAATACAGCCTAATCCATGTAATCCAGAAGGTAGATTAGACTATTCATATATGGCTTAGAGTGAATCAAATTCCTTGGGACTTTTTTCTGTTTGAACTGCTTTTAAGCCAGTATCTCTCACCCTACAATTAGGAGAAAGGAAAAAAAAAAAATGGAAATAACCTGTCATAACTGAAGTATAAAAAACTCAAATACATAGTAAACTTTATTAGCATGTGGAGCTATTTTCCTAGTACAACTTTTATATGAGATCATAAAAAAACCCATTGCCATCAAGTCAATTCTGACTCATAGTGACCCTATAAGACAGAGTAGAACTGCCCCATAGGGTTTCCAAGGAGCAGCTGGTGGGTTTGAACTGCTGATGTTTTGGTTAGCAGCCATAGCTCTTAACCACTGTACCACCAGGGTAGATCATAAAGATTTTAACTTCTTTCTGCCCCAATATTTACTATTAAAAACACTATGGGACACAGCTCTATTCCGACATACATGGGGTTGCCCTGAGTTGGAATTGACTGGACGGAAACTTTTTTTTTTTAATAAAATGGTAATAGAGGAATGTACTCTATAGGGGTGTTCAAACGCAGAAAGAGAAAGGTCATTCGGAAGACTGAATGGGACAGTAAGAAACTCTCCTCCCAAGAGATGAAAAGACTGAAAAATAAAGGTGAGGATTGATAGTAAAAGAGGCCAAGCACGTCAACCCCCATAAGCCCTGGTGGCACAATGGTTAAGTGATCAGCTGCTAACCAAAAAGTTGGCTTTTCGAACTCACCAAGCAGCTCCACAGGAGAAAGACCTGGCCATCTGCTCCCATAATGATTACACCCTAGAAAACCCTATAGGGCAATTCTACTCTGTCACATGGGGTCAGTATGAGTCAGAATGAATTCAATGACACCAGCAACTAGACAACTACTCCGGGTCTCAGGAGTGTTTTCCTGCAAACATCCTTGTGCTGTCCCTTGTGTGTCTCTGAAGTAAAATGACGAAACAGGCAACAGCTGTGGCCAGACCAGTGGTTTTCAAGAAGGTGGTAAGTGAAAACGTAACCGAGGGAGGCAAAACTGACGTCAACGGATGGGAAGACAAGAAGCACCTGGAATCAAGTCATAAGTGAATCATTGGCCTCTCCCCAAGTCAAATTCCAGAGTCAAATAAATGCTATGGAAGTCATTGATCCAAGGACATATTAGCAGTCTTAACTGCAGAAGTGAGTACTTCTTGAGGTCTTGTGCGCTTTCTTAGAAAAAGGAATAAGCAACAGTAGTGGCAAAGAAATTAGTTTTATAGACTGAAATCCTTGGGGAATTCTCAGGGTATAAATGAAGACTTTCTATTTCATATATGTGTTATAAGTTAGTTTTCCTGAGCCCTTTTAGCAAGTCACTGTGGCAAAAATTGCCTATATGTTCCATAATCCTGGGAGTACTAAGAAGGTGAAATATATCTCATGGTAATAATACTTGAAAATAATCACCAACTAGAATCACTAAATACTGCATGAATCGTGGTGCTATATAATTTGATAGATTTATATAAGAAGTACTAAGTAAAAGTGAGGCTCAAGGAGGAAGATATTTCATGCAGTTGTAATAAATAAGCATTCATAAAGGAGATACTTTAGAACCACATTTTCAAGTTTGGTTAAGATTTCGCCTAGCAACGCTGAAATAGAGTGAGGAGTAAAGGGCAGTCCAATTGACAAGAGTGCCAGCAGTTAGAGGATCAAAAGTAGAAAAGTGTAGGGTTTGTTAGGGACAAACCAAATAACTTGTTTAGGCTGGTGTATGGTGTAAAGGTAGGCAAATTGTGGAAACGAGCAGTATAAATTATGCTAAGGCCAGAACGTGGAGAGAGTTCAGGTAAAACGGTAAACAAAAAGACCTGGACTTTATTCAACAGAAAATGACGAGTCATTGAAGTTACTAAACAAGGAAGTAATATGATCAAAGCCATGCTTTGGAAAGATGGGTCTGGCAGCAATGTATAGGGTAGATTTGTTTAGTCACCACTTGACCTGTGACTCTTATGTTCCTAAAGTGTATATTCCCTATCAGACAGAGAAATAAAATGTAGTGCTGATCTAGTTGTCTGCTGAACATAGTCCTTCATTAAATAAACATTTATTTAATATCCAGGTTACTCTAGACAGGCCTGGAGTTCAAAACTTTTGTTTTAAATAATACTCTGTTTTTGTTTTGTTTTGTTTTGTTTTGCTTTAGTATATTTATTAGCCCAAGTGTCTACAAAAATTTATATCAAGAAATTTTATTCCATGTTTTTGGAAAATTTTCCCTATTTCCCCACTACTAAAAAACTAGTAACTAGTTAGGATTAATTTTAGCCTGATTTGGCAGAGAATGTAGAATGAAGGTTGTCATTGCTAATGTTAGATGGATCTTGGCTAAAAGCAGATAATATCAGAAAGATGTTTACCTGTGTTTTATTGACTATGCGAAGGTATTCAACCATGTGGATCATAACAAATTACAGATAACATTGTGAAGAATGGGAATTCCAGAACTTTATTGTGCTCATGAGGAACCTGTATATAGACCAAGAGCAGTTGTTCCAACAGATGAAGATCAAAGACCACAGACTTCAGTACGGATTACACCTCAACATAAAGAAAACAAAAGTACTCACAACTGGACCAGTAAAAGCCATATCATGAGAAACAGAGAAAAGATTGAAGTTGTCAAGGATCTCATTTTACTTGGATCCACAATCAATGCACATGGAAGCAGCAGTCAGGAAATCAAACAGCATATTGCATTGGGAAAATCTGGTGCAAAAGACCTCTTTCAAGTGCTAAAAAGCAAACATACCACTTTGAGGACTATGGTGCACCTGACCCAGGTCATCATATTTTCAGTCACCTCATATGCATGCAAAAAGCTGAACAATGAATAAGGAAGACCAAAGAAGAATTGACGCCTTCGAATTATGGTGTTGACAAAGAATATTGATTATACCATAGACTGCCCGAAGAACAAACAAGTCTGTCCTGGGAGAAGTACAGCCAGAGTGCTCCGTGGAAGTAAGGATGGTGAGATTTTGTGTCATGTACTTTGGACATGTTTCAGGAGGGACCAGTCCCTGGAGGAGGACATCATGCTTGGTAAAGTAGAGAGAGACAGTGAAAAAGAGGAAGACCCTCAACAAGATGGACTGACACAGCAGCTGCAACAATGAGCTCAAACATAACAATGATTGTGAGGATGGCACAGGACCGGGCAGTGTTTTGTTCTGTTGTATGTAGGGTTACTGCGAGTCGGAACTGATTCAACAGCACCTAACAACAACAGGGCTAGTTTTCCTTATTGCTAAAAACGTTTGCATCATATTTTTTGAAACTTAAACAATGATTTCATTTTTTTTTTTTTAGAGATGGACAAATGATCTTATTTACTTATTTTTTGACACCCTGTACTATCTTATGATATTGGGTAGAGTGCTCAGGGACAGCTGCATTGTGGAGAAGAAGTTAAATCTTGGTTATGATCAATTTAGGATATAAACCAAGACTATAACCATCAGAAGCAAGAACAGTTTGGGCTTGAGCCATTTGATAGTTTTTATGGCCACATGTAATCTGTATCACACAGTTTACTCTTTCCTTTCCACAAAGAACAGACCCAATTCCATCTTGTTTTTCCCTGCATCAGGACTACTATTCATTTGGTAAGCACTGGTAACCATACTGGTTTTGAAATTTTGAAATATTTCCGTGTGGTTAGTTGCCATCACATCAGTTCCAACTAGTGGCAATGTTATGTAGATCAGGACAAAATGTTGCCTGGGCCTGCACCATCTTCATGATTGTTGGTATGTTTGAGTCTATGAAATATTTCCATAATGGTTAGTAAATAACCACTGTTCAGAGTCCTCCGAACGTCATCGCCCTACACACGCTCACTCCCACCCTCCTCCCTTCGCTAAGGGACTCTTCAAGAACTCACTAAAGTTCAGCAACCGAAGGGTAAAGCTGGTCACCAGCAGGAGACCTAATGGGTCCTGCCTGGCTCTGACAGCCAGCATGTATGCTCTGTGCCCCCGTTATTCAGCTCGTGAAATATTTTCGATTATGATACCTACCTAAAAGCAACTTTCTTTTTTCAGGTAATTTCATTTCCTGCATCCAGGTACACTATGGTCCACATTACACTCTTTATGGAATCTGGGTGCAATGTAGTTCTGCCTCTCACTTTTGCTTTTCACTAGGTGGAATATTATCTCAGGTTTTTCCACATGACAAGAGTTATACCCACTGGCTAAGCTCTGAAGGCATATTCTTATAACTTGCAATCCAAAAGGAGAGGACTCTACCTCCCAGCTTCAATGAGGAAAAAAAAAAATTCCAGAGAAGTATTCAGATTGGCTTTGTTTGGGTCACACGTCAACTCTTGGACCAGTTATCATGGCCAGAGGCATAGGATTTTATAACTCTCTTTGCCCTGGTGGCGCAGTGGTTAAGAGTTCAGCTGCTATCCAAAAGGTCAGCAGTTCGAATCCACCAGCTACTCCTTGGAAACTGAATGGAGAGTTCTACTCTGTCTTATAGGGTCGCTATGAGTTGGAATCAACTTGATGGCAACGGGTTTTTTTTTTTTTTTTCCTTGCCTCAATCACATACCTATCCCTATGGTCAGGGGTGCAAAGTACTGTCCTTGGCAAGCCTCCAATATCATATTTGAGTTGTTCCAAATGAGTAGTTCACAAATGAGAAAGTGGGTGTAGGAGCAGGGGTGGGGCTGCTTTTACCATAAAAAGGGGTAAAGGGTATGGAGATGAAGAAAACAGTGAATGCACACAACACTAGACTTTCCAAACATAGCTGAGTGAATGTTTATATTTTCGCTTACAAGATCACAGGATAGTGCTTGCTGAACATCTGCTCGCTCCAAGTTTCTATGTAGACTCAATACCAGATTCGTTTCGTTTGAATTTTGGATTGGTAGTTAAAAGATAGCCACAAACATGATGATCGGAAGTTTCTATAAACTACCTTTTTATGTAAAACTTTATATATGAAGCTCTCCCCAGTAAAACTGAAGAGTTTGCTATTTCTTTTGGGGGTTCAGTGAGAACCATATTAATATAATGCATTAAACACTTATTTATTGATTGTATACCTCATTTCCATTTTTTCCCCCTTCGGCAAGTCTACCGTACTGTTGCTTATTATGGCACCTATTGGCAGAATACACCATTTCTGAAGGTTGTGGGATCACCAGGGGTAGTATTGCCGGGCTCTTTTCTTTGATCCTGACCCTTTAGCTTTATAATAGTTCTTATTTGCTACTTAATTCTTTATTATTATTATTTAATAGTTATTACTTTATAGTTTATTTAATAACTGTTATTATTACAAATTACAAAAAAATGCATAGGTCCTAAAAAATATCTTTTTTCCCTTTGCCACTCACGGAGACATATTAACAGTCATGTTTCTCTTTGTCTCAGTTGTCCTGAGCCCACATAGGGAGTTTTCCAATTTTCCGCAGTATCTTTGAATATCTGCAGTCTATTCTTAATCTATTCTGCTATCTGTTGCTTTTTCAGAGCCCCACACTATTCTTGGATGTAGTAGGTACTTAGTAAATATCTATTAGTTTTGACTCTTTTCTCGTTTCCAGCAAAAAAAAATTAAAGCTTACCATTTTCATCATTTATAAAACACGAAAGTGATGGGAAAAAAATAAATAAATAAAACCCAGACTACAGAAATAGAAATCATTAGTAATACAGTGCAGGCATAATTTGGAGAAAAGCTGTTTCTGTATAAAATTAAACATGAGTGTGCGCTGCAAGCTTCTTTTATAAGACTCAGCAAATGAGCTGAAACATCGGGGAGTAGTAATAAGCCCCCAGTTTGGATGTTAATTATCTTCCCTTCCTTTTACCATTTTCAATTTAATTATGTAATGTACACAATTTGAATAATGAGACTTCCATTCGGTGTCTATAATTGCAATTTAAATGGATTTTCTAACAACTGCCCTTAAAATCACAAGATTATTTCAAAAGCTTTGTGGATTCTTTTTTTTTTCTTCCTGTTTACCTAATGGAGGAAATCCAAAATTATGGATGAATGTGATTGGAATGCCAAGTAGGGAGAAAATACACAGGATAAAAGTGATGATATTTGATCTTTAAGTCATTCAACAAACCTGTGCTGCTTGCAGCATGCCATCAAGGTAGATGACGCTAGCCTAACTCCCGTTAATAGAGAGCCCTGAATGTGTGACACAGCTAAGACAGGCTACAAAGAATACCTGCTCCAAGCCCTTTGTTTTCCAGATAAGGGCACTGAAGTTCAAATGAATTAAGTGATTTGCTCAAAGTAGTTGCGTAGCCAGAATTGAAATTCAATTCTCTAATTATCAGTTCATTATTCCTTTCTGTAGAAAATAATTTTGATTGTAGATTTTTTTTTTTTTTTTTTTTTTTTGCTGTTCAGCAAATTGAGAGGAAATCCAAACCGTTTGTAAACTGACTACTTAACCTCGTTAACATAACAACAATCTTACGCTTGCTGCTTGGCAACCTTCGATGCCCCACACCTGACCCTACCCTTAATCATAAAAACCTATGTAATTCATACAACACCTAGGTTAGGACAGAGATTAGCAACTCTATGAAATTATATGTCTATGATGTGACCTTGGATTTTTTTTTTTTTGAGAGGGAAAAGGGACTGTAGAGCCAACTGGAGATGCAGCTCTACTTTGTGTTATGTACAGGGATACCCTCTCTCGTTGCTCCATCCTGCGTCTGCCCAGTGGGCTCCTACTCAACTACTCAACCCTTCAGACCTTCGAGGCTCCTTTCATCTTATGCCCCATTTAACCTTCTCTGACCTTCACCCAGGCTGCATAGAGCTTGAAAATAAAATAAAAATTTTGAAAAACTGCTAATGAAACTGCATTTTTTGGAACCTGCATTTTTTTAAAGACGCCCTGGGGCTACCCAGGTTTGGAGACTCACAAAGAGATAAACCTTCTTGAAGATACTGCTGTATACAGGTGTCCAGGACCAGTGAATTTAGATTTTGAAAACCACAGAATTATGGTAAAATCTAATTTCCTTGGTCTGGGACATTTAGGCCACTGGGATCTGGACTCTCATCTCCTACTGTGCTCCCAATGCACCCAGACTTTCCAGTCAAACCATGAGATTTGTAATTCTCCAGAAGACTGGTCTCGTGTGAAGACTCTTCCCTCTGACCCACCTTGTCCATTGGAGTACCCCCAGCTCAGCACACTCTTCCATTACCTGGCACCAAATGCCATTTGGGTGTTTATTTTTGTTTAAATTGGAACACAAATTCATTTTGCTTTACTTGTCTATTTCTCATGTAAAAGTGTGAATACTCTGACATACATAGGGTTGCCATGAGTCAGAACCTATTCGACGACAACGGTTATTCCCCCCACCCCCCCAGTGTTTTTCATTTTGTGTGACATCCAATAGTGAATCATGAAATCAGTTTAGTGGGTTACAGCCAACATTTTGAAAGAATAGGCCACAATAGAAAATGTCAGTGGATTTCATGTAAAAAGAGTAAGTTTTTTGGTTGTTGTTTGTTGGGTACCAATGAGTCAATTCCCACTCATAGTGACCCCATGTGACAGAGTAGAACTGCCCCATAGGACTTCTTTGGCTGTAATGTTAATGGAAACAAATAGTCAAGTCTTTCTTCCAAAGAACCACTGGGGGAGGGTTGAACTGCCAACCTTTTGCTTAGCAGCCGAGCACTTAACCGTTGGGGGAACCGATTGTTTCAGCTATATGTTTCTATATTTATTATAAATGTATAAGCTCATAAGGCTTTGTTACGAATTTGAAACCATTGCTGCAGATTATGGGGAACCACTGAAGAGTTTAAAGCCCATGATCCAAACTCTCCATCCAGCTTCAGGTTCTGCCCTTCCTCTTTGAGCATCCCATGCAAAGTCTTACCTTTGTTTTTGACTTCTGCCATTTTCCCATATTTCTTCGCTCAGCTTCCTCTAACTCAGCCTTCAAAACTCAGTTTAGCCATCTCTTCCTCCAGGAGGCCTTGCATGATCTCTCCCACCTGGGCCAAATACCACCCCCATTTTTTTGTCCCAGGACACTGTTTAAAACTCTCTCATGGCATGGAACCATAACTATAATAACAAATATTTATCAAGTGTTCACTCAGTGCTAAGCACTGGGCTTTGCTTGCATCATCTCACGTAGCCCTCACAAAACACCAGCGATGTGGGTATTATTATTCTCTTCATCTTACAAATACAGAAACTGAGCTTTAGGGAGGCTCGGTTGGTTGCTCAGTCAGTGGTGCTGAGATTTGCATCCAGGCAATGCTGTTCTAGAGCACAATTTTAAGTGTTGTGCTACATTTATATACTTACTGTCTGCCATGGGAAACACTGGTGGCTTAGTGGTTAAGTGGTATGGCTGCTAACCAGAGGGTCGGCAGTTTGAATCTGCCAGGCGCTTCTTGGAAACTGTATGGGACAGTTCTACTCTGTCTACAGTGTCGCTATGGGTCGGAATCGACTCAATGGCACTGGGTTTGGTTGGTTTTGGTCTGTCATGGATTGAATTATATCCCCCCCAAAATGTGTATATCAATTGGGCTGGGCCATGATTCCCAGTATTGTGTGATTTTCCTATATGTTGTAAATCCTGCCTCTGTGATGTTAATGAGGGAGGATGGTTGGCAGTTGTGTTAGTGAGGCAGGACTCAACCTACAGGATTAGATTGTGTCATGAGGCAATCTCTTGAGATGTAAAAGATAGAAGCCAGCAGAGAGACAGGGGGACCTCATACCACCAAGGAAGCAGCACAGGAGCAGAGCATGTCCTTTTAACATGGGGTCCCTTTGCCTGAGAAGCTCCTCGACCAGGGGAAGTTTGAGGACAAGAACCTTCCTCCAGAGCCAACAGAGAGAGAATGACTTCCTCTGGAGCTGACACCCTAAATTTGGACTTCTAGCCAACTTTACTGTGAAAAAATAATTTTTTCTTTGTTAAAGACATCCAATTGTGGTATTTGTTATAGTGGCACTAGATGACTAAGACACTGTCCTATTATAAAACCATGGGCTCTTGTATTAGTCCCCTATGCACTTCAAGGCCCTCACTCAAAGATCAGTGTTATATTTCTTCGTCCCCAGGGTTGCTATGAGTCGGAATTCACTTGATAACAACAGGTTTGGGTTTTTTTGGTTTTACCACCCAGGATAATATCAGGCAGATAGTTGTTGGACCTTTGTTAAAGCCTTTAAATGCTTCAGAGTGAGCAGGTGAGGTAAGTGCTGAAAAGTGTCCACTGGATTTGGCAATGAGGTTTATTGGTGTCTTGGTGAAAACCATTACAATAGAGTTGGCCTCTTGTTGTCTTGTTCTTCACTTTAATCCCGGCAAATATTACAGAAAAAAAAATTTTTTTTTTTTTTTTGGAGATCCATGAATATTTTTTAATGAATAAGTTGTAGTGGGTTGAGGAATAAATGTGAGATTAGGAAATGGAAATAATTTTTTCATGAAGTTGCCTAAGAAGGGAGTTGAGGTGGTGGCAAAAGGGGGCTGCTGAAACAAGGAAGAGTTAGTGTGAAGAGGCTGTTATTGTTTTTTTTTTTTTTTTTGCTTGTTTTTTGAAGATCTTGAAAGAGCGTTGTGTTTAATATGCTAAGAGAAAGTTGCCAAGTGAGAGGGAGAAATTAAAGTTACTGGAAAAGGGGATTTCTTGGAAGAGACAGGAGAGGACGGTTTCAGAGCTCTGGTGGATTAGCTGTGGACAGACTAGCCAGGTTCTTTCCCGGTAATTAGCCTAGTACCTCTGTTTTCCCTAGCCTTACTGGTCAATCCCATAAGCAAATCACACACTGCCTCTTGGAGATGTTACCTGAAAGAATTCCCTCCTACTTCCTTTTTTCTTTTTTAATTTTCTAAATCCAAGAAAGACTAATTCAAACAAAAGGGACCAGTCCTACAACTTAAAGGAAAGCTTTACGTCCATTTCAAAAGGAAGACATGTCAGTGAATTCTTGGGCTTTTTCTATTTCAAACTTGGTGAGTGGGATGGGAGCTTTAAGGAGAGCCTCAGTGGAGCAAGGGGACTTTATAGTCCCTGAACTAGAAGTGCAGAGAAAGTACTGTGTTGGTGTTTTAGATACAATATCCTTCCTTTGATCCTCAGAATGCAGTGGAGGTGAGAGGGCTGGCAGCTTGTAAGAAGGTGCAGCTGGGGGTGCTGCCCCTTGTAAGCAGCAACATAGAAAAGAGTAGAAAGATGTGTCCCTCTCCTTCCTTCCTCTTCCCCGTAATCCTCTCCACCATCCCACCACCCAGACTAGGTCTGGGGAAAGATGAGGTTAGATCCTGAGACACCAGAACAGGATGCAAGTACACTGGCTAGGAGAAAGGATGGTGGGGGGGATCCCAACAGCAACAGCATGGGAGGGCGGGAATTTCCAGAAGCCACCCAGTCTCCTGAGGGTGCCTGCTCTGGGGTTGGTATTGCTGTGTAAGGAAAACAGCTAAACAGAGCCATCCTTAATTGAGGATATTAGCAAAGCATGTTGAGGTCCATAAATGAATAAATATAGTTATTGTGAAACTTAATGAAACAACTCCTATCCTTACTGCCTACTATTTATAACCCCATACGCTCGCCTCTGGAGCATTTAGAAAAAGGCCTAAGAGGATGTTCTTACTCTTTCGATTGGAAAGATGGTCTAGGCTTAATAATAAGACCAGTTGGCATAAAAAGCTCGTGGTTTTATTTAAGCAATAACTGCTACAGTTGTTCAGAGAAAATAAAGCCATGTGATGACCACACGTAGTGGGGATGAAGAAATCTGATTAATAACGGTGACCTTTTATGATTAAAAAAACCAAAACCAAACACATTGCCGTCGAGTCAATTCGGATAAGGCACTGTTATATTTTAGGGGACATGCTATGAAACAGCCCTAAGCACCAATATGAGAGGAGTTTGCTCCCAGGAGCCTTCTCCTGAAGCATATCAATGTCATAACTAGCTTGATGGCAGGTACCTTCTGGAAAAGGAGTAGATATGGGGGTCTCGTAATCTACTGAATTATCCAAATCATTTCACTAGACATCTTGTTTGACTATCTTATTCTGAATTGAAAGTTGTTGTGGCATCATAAGGAGTCTCTGTATGGTACAAATGCTTAACATGCTCAGCTGCTAACTGAAAGATTAGAGGTTCAGGTCCACCCAGAGGTACCTCAGAAGAAAGGCCTGGCGATCTACCTCTAAAAAATCAGTCATCAAAGACCCTGTGGAGCACAGTTCTGCTTTGACGCACATGGGGTCTCCATGAGTTGGAGTCAACTCAATGGCAACTGCTTGTTTGTTTTTTTTTAACTGGTGGTATCGTATAAACAAAACCAATTTCCTATAATGAAATTTCCCCTTTGGAAATTGCAGACATTGTGTCTAACTTCAGGTTCACTTGGGTTTTAAGGAAGAGATAAGCTTTCACCCCTAAGAAAACAAAGGGAACGAAGAGATGAGCGGGCGATGCCTTAGGAATTAACGTATAAGTACATGAACACTATAATTTTTCTCCATCAGTTGATATCATTATGAGCTAAACCATTTTAAATTAAGAGTAATATCTGTTTACTATTACATAATAGGAAAAAAACCACCAGTGGAAAATCCCTAAAAGCTGGCCAATCTCTTTAATCACATCTGGCAATTTTCTAGTCTGAAGGATTATTGCTTCTGGATATCATATTTTTTCCAAATAAAGAAATTAATAAAACTAGGGCAGACTGGATTTAGCAAAGAATTTGGCTTAATATTTTGTGTACACACTGTTCAGTAAGATCATCTGTAGGGTTAAAAGACGGGCCTTACTTTTTCACCCTGATACCTAGAGACAGAGTTTCTTCTAAAGTGTGGTACAGTTCGGAGAGCAGGCTTCTGTAAACTGCAAGTGAGGGGATTCCTGATTTGTTCAGGGTAAGGAGGATGTTTCGCCCCAGTCTACGTTTGTTTACGATGCTCTCCACACATGGTGGTGTAGCTCTGAATGAAAACGTAGCCCAGGTGGCCAAGGAGCCAGGGCTGCAGCTTATATCCGGGTATTCATTTTTCTCACACACACAGCTGCTACACGCTATTGTGACTGGTCTCTGAGGGGCTCTCAGAGCAGCTCACAGTCAGCTACTCCCACCAGCAAAGCAATTCACTGCCTGAAGGAACACAATAGGCCAGTTATGGCTTGAAATCCCTGAGGGGCAGAGGGAGGGTGTCTCCACTCAGCAGTTTTGGAGGGCACCTTGCCCAAATCCAAGACCGGAGGGAGCGCCGGGTGCATTCACTCAAAGCTCAGCCACGTTCACAGGACAAAGTAAATATAAACCATGTCATTAATCAGGCCTATAAAAACCACTCGTGGGGCTACTAAGTGAGAGAAATGTGTGAAGAAGTGACAGGGAAGGCACAGATTGAAGCCAAATGAGATAAAGCATGCAATAAATATCAGCAAAAGTCCTGTTACAGAATGTGTTGTTGTTGCTAGCTTCTGTCAAGTCAGGCCCTGACTCAGGCCCCAACTCATGGCAACTACACGCACAATGACATAAACGCTGTTCAGTCCTGCACCAGCCCATAATCGGTTGCGAGTCAGACCTTTGTGATCCACAGGGTTTTCACTGGCAGATTTTCTTTCAGAAGCAGATCACCAGGCCATTCTTGAGAGTCCATCTTAGTCTGGAAGCTCTGCTAAAGTCTGCTCAGCATCACAGCAGCACTCAAGCCTCCCTTGACAGATGGGTGGTAGGTGTGCTTGAGGTGCACTGTCCAGGAATCAAACACAGGTCTCTGGCATGGAAGGGAAGAATTCTACCACTGATCGACCACTGCCACCCCTTATAAAATGTATTGCTATGTCCATTTTTGTAAGTAGCACCTTTCTCCCTGACGCTTCTGGAAAAATGAACCATTTCTAAATTTCCCTTGCCACATTCCCTGTGATAAGAGGGAATTTTGTATTCCCATTGTTCAAAAGACTCAGCATGGGTTGCAGGAGGTTATTTGGGGTCATGGATCTTTCCAGTGAAATACCACCCTCAACCACACCTTGTCCTCCGTGGAATGAGTTAAGGCTATTTAGTCACAAAACACATGTCCTCTTGTAGAACACTGGGGTAAATCATACATTTCAGTAAGTTTAAGTCATAAACACTAATAATCAAAGCCCAAGAATATGAGTTTAACACCTAGACACATACTTTACAAATAGATCCACGGAAGTTATTTTGTTCCCCCAGAAGACTTCAGTGGGATATGACTATTTGTTTCAAGACCCATTTTTCTGGTGAAATCCGGACTCAATGATCCAGCTGCATGTTTGGTAGGTTCCTTGAATGTATTATAGCCATGACTCTGCCTGCACCTCCAGGCCTTCACTGAAAAGCCATCTTCTCATACTATTTAAGATTGAAGCCCCTTTTAATTACCTTTACCACTCTTCTCTGCTTTATTTTTCTCCTTATTTATTTTGTTTATTGTCTCTCCCCCTTTGTCATAACTCAAGCTCTGTGAGAACAGGTTTTTTTGGGTCTATCTTATTAACTGCTATGTTCCAAATGCCTGAGTTATACACAATACATAATAATAAAAAAAAACCATAATAGATCTCCAATAATGAAAGCTGAGTGAATGAATGAAAGTTAAATGTTGAAAGCTATTGTTGTTGTTGTTGTTAGGTGCCATCGAGTCAGTTCCGACTCGTAGTGACCCTATGCACAACAGAACGAAACACTGCCCGGTCCTGCACCATCCTTACAATTGTTGTTATGCTTGAGCTCATTGTTGCAGCCACTGTGTCAATCCACCTTGTTGAGGATCTTCCTCTTTTCCACTGACCCTGTACTTTGCCAAGCATGATGTCCTTCTCCAGGGACTGATCCCTTCTGACAACATGTCTAAAGTATGTAAGACGCAGTCTCGCCATCCTTGCCTCTAAGGAGCATTCTGGTTGTGCTTCTTCCAAGACAGATTTGTTTGTTCTTTTGGCAGTCCATGGAATATTCAATATTCTTTGCCAACACCACAATTCAAAGGCGTCAACTCTTCTTCGGTCTTCCTTATTCGTTGTCCAGCTTTCACAGGCATATGATGTGATTGAAAATACCATGGCTTGGGTCAGGTGCACCTTTCTTCAGGTGACATCTTTGCTCTTCAACACTTTGAAGAGGTCCTTTGCAGCAGATTTGCCCAATACAATGCGTCTTTTGATTTCTTGACTGCTGCTTCCATGGCTCTTGATTGTGGATCCAAGTAAAATGAAATCCTTGACAACTTCAATCTTTTCTCCATTTATCATTGATGTTGCTTATTGGTCCAGTTGTGAGGATTTTTGTTTTCTTTATGTCGAGGTGCAATCCATACTGAAGGCTGTGGTCTTTGATCTTCATTAGTAAGTGCTTCAAGTCCTCTTCACTTTCAGCAAGCAAGGCTGTGTCATCTGCATAACGCAGGTTGTTAGTGAGTCTTCCTCCAATCCTGATGCCCCATTCTTCTTCATATAGTCCGGCTATTAGATTGCTTTTTTTGAAAAAAGATACCAAAGCATTTTATCTCTACCCCATTTGAAATCTTAATCCCCTTAAGTTAATTATGCATTTCATAGTGTTGTCTTGGCCTGAAGCAATTAAGGTGTGACCCAAATATCTTTGAACTTAATTTAAGAGAGTAACTTAAGGATCAAATAGTGACCCTTGAAGATGCCGGGTAGAGGTAACCAGAGTTTTGTTGCCCAGAATTGTTTGTTTGTTCTTATTATTTACTTTAAATACGTTTGAACAAGCGTGAGCCCCCAGTTTGCCACAGTACCCATCACTCCCTATTTTTATACCCTATTCAATCGACTCGACAGCACTGGGTTTGGTTTTTTGTTTTATTCACAGTGCTTCTCACATACATTTCCTTTTCCTGCTAGGCTTTGAAGGCATTTGAGTTCCCCAGGTAACACTCTACTAGAAACTGGCTCAGCATTTAAATTAATTGGTGTAGCTTTAAGCACATAATTTACAGTGTGACTTTTGGGCAAATTACTAACCTTTTGGAGTCTCTTCTGCCTCTGAAATTCTATAAAAAATGTCCACTGACTGTCTTTGGACTTATGACAGTCTACGTTCAAGGTCATCTGAACTATTTTGGAAAGTCTTAGCTGGATATCAAATGAAATGACAGTTCCTTGTGTAATTCTTGCTTGTTATGATTTCTAATACCCAACAGATCATTGATTTTATAGATGTTTTCAAACTTAAAGGATAGATGAATTCATTTATAGACATTTGTATACCTTGAGATAGGATATAATGTCTCCAAATGCTTGTCCTTTGCCGTAACCAGTTTTTTTTTTTTTAATAACTAAGTAAAAGGTTAAACTCAGTAGCATGGGCATTCTTCTCATTATAAATTTCAGTAAGACAATATTGCATGAGATTTAGTCTATAAATATAAGATTTAAATTTCAATATATCAAGATTTGTAATCGGACCGGCCATGCAATTATAAATTCATTTGACAATAAATCTATTTAAAATCCTATTCATAGTAAACCCAAGGTTAAATTTACTTGGCAAATGAGACTTATTGAAAATAAGCCAGGATAAAAAGATTGATTTTAAAATCAAGGTTGGAAACTAAGCAAGAACTGTTACCAAACTCCAAGCTCCAAACCTCTGAATAAGAATAATAAAAACATTTTCCATCTCTAATGAAATCTAATACTTTTAAGCTTGATCAAAAACACATTTGGTACTAACATCAGGAAGAGAGATTCTCCATCATCTCAAACTTTTAGGTTTTAGTTAGACTTTCATTAATGAAAAGGTTTTAGTTAGACTTTCATTATTGAGTAAAATAAACACTTTTGAATACATTTACTAATATGTTGATGGGACACTAAAGTGCGAGAATTATTAATGAAAACCTTAAATGTTAACATTAGGACAATAAACTCTAAAAGTTATTTTAAGAGGCTACTTACTGAAAAGAACACATATAAATTTACTTACTGAACAGAACACATATAAAGCATTTAAAAGACACACGTCACCCAAGAAAGAAATATGATGATTTTGAATTGCTTAAGATTATTATAATTTTTTAAAAATTATTCTTAAGATAATTAAAGGATAGGACATTGTGAAAAGAGAAGAAAATAAAACACCCATAATCGTAGCAATGAATGCAGTCACTTCTATTTTGCCTGTTACTTTCTCGCTTTGTCCATAAAAAGCCCTAGGGAGCACGCTTCTACTCAGACACATGGGGTCCCACGAGTCGGAGTTGACTTGACGATAACTCTTGTTTCTTCTCTTTCTAAATCACTTCAGCACCCCAACACCAGGAATTCTGAAGGACTGAAACATGGCAACTAATAACAACATATATATTTCTACATTTGTAATTATAGTGATTGAACAATTCTGTACTTTTTCATATAATTATGTTCTAAACATCTTTCATATTGTCAAAGAGTTTTCGTAATGCCTATTTTTAATGATGGCACAATATTCTGTCAAGTGATATAACAAATTACTTAAACATTCATTTGCTATTGCAATTTTAATTTATTCTGAATTATTTTTAAAAATTTAATTATAGCATTACCAACTAAAATTCAGCACTGTGATTTTATTTCTTCATCCTTTTTTGTATATGCGAATTTCACAATTGCTTAACTATAAAAATCCTCAGGAGTTTTCAAGAGCATGGATGTGGTATATTAAAACAAAATTTCAAGTATTTGATGACCATAATTCTTATAGCACTCTGTCGCTTGTTAGAAATTGCATACCTGTAAAGGTGCAGGACGCCTTTCAGTACGCCTGGCTCCTGCCTTTGCTGTACACCAGCGGTGCGCCCTGGGGTAATTTGCTTCATCTCTGTTTCATTTCTGTGCCTCTGTTTTCTCACCTGTAAAATGGGAATAGTAACAGAACCTGACTTGTAAAACTGTTCTGAGGATTAAACAAGTTGAGAAGGTGAAAAACTTTTTTTTCTGTGTGTATGTGCCTTACACATTTAAAGTTCTAGTTCTATACAAACGTTAGCTCTTTGGTATTGGAATAGCTTTGTATTTTTTCTATGTTACAGGAATTCTACATGCAAGCAAGACAGGTGATGAGTTTTAGAACTATAAACACAAACTTGAGATGATTTCTTAGCCAGAGGCGACTTCTTTTATAATCGAGATTTTGCAGTAGTGAAACATGTGTTAATTCACTGAGCAACAATTGGCTCCTAAGCTGTGGGGTTAGTATTGTCCCCTGTTAGAATAACTAGAATCCACCTTAGAAATTTGTGAACTATCATTTTCTCAGCATAGTCATAATAACAAGAGTCAGAGTAAAATAGTCACCATCTATTGAACGACAACCATGTGCCAGGGAAAGCACTTGGACATTTAAAAACGTCATAAAATCTTCACAGCTCTGGGAGGAAAGATTATCTCAGTCTTACAGATGAGAAGACAGAGTCAGTGAGATTAAATAACCAACCAAAACACACACGTTTGATCAGCACTGTCCATCATTGACCAATCCAAACTATGTTAAGATGTGAATGACAGAGAAGTTGTAAGACTGAATTCTTTCATAAGTTTCCATCTGCGAGGTGTGGAATCATCTTGCAGAAGGCAATTTGGCCTTTGTTCGCCATTCTTTAGTGACAGACCAACACCTGAGGCTAATGAATGAGGTTTGACCAGACCAAGAGGGACTACTTAGGGGGCTATGCTGACTAAGCCTCATGAGGCATGATGTAATCAATTGTGGCCACATGGTGAAGCTGATAAGAGCCCTGATCCTAAGCTCAGATGAGCTTCCTGGTTGGTGACCATGCACAAGAAAGTGTAGCACATTCCTCTTTGGGACATGGAATCTCTGTGCTGTGACCCTTCCCAGACCTCCCCCTATGCGTCTCTTTTTTTGTGTGCCCTTTTTGGTTGTAATAAATTTATAGCTGTAAATATGGTATACTCTCTGTGATATTCTGAGAGTCATTCCATCAAATTAACATGCCCACTGGGGCCATGAGAGCCAGCTAAGGCTAGTGTCTGCCTGTTTGGCAATCTGAAAGAAGGTGTCCTTCTAACACGTAAACTCTGACCTAGCTCTGGGTAGCTAGAATAAGAGAAGGGCTCCATGGGTAGTTGGTCTGAAAGATGGTTTCTATATAACTTACAAGCTCTAACGCAGCTCTGAATGGCCAGGGCCAGAGAGAGAACCTGCCACGTGAATAGCTAGTGATGAGGATAGAGAAATGGGAAGGTTGGAACTGGATCCATTTCCACATTTTGGGAACTGGATTCATGCCAATCCTTATCATGCAGTTAGCAATAAAGGTAGGATTTGCCCACTGTGCCTCTTGTTATGCAACATCCCACCAAATTTTCCACCAAAGCCTCACTAAACAACAAGGGAGGCTGAATGTATACATATATATTTTTTTTTTCTTTTACCTGTTTTAGGTACGGCGATGGATCAAGAGCCCAATGGTCAGTGTGGACAAGCATCAGAGTCCCAGTCTGAAGTACACGGGCCCCTCTGTGGTACACATCCCTCCAGGGGAGTCAGACTTTGAGCCTTCCTTGTGTCAGACATGCCTGGGAGATCATGCTTTCCAAAGAGAGGTCCTCTCTCAGGAGGAGTCATGTTCATGGGAAACCCAATCCGGGAGTGAAGTAAGTTCTTTTTTGCTCTGGGTCTTTTCTCTTGGAAGGATTCTAGGCCTTTATTCTTCTGATCTGCCTGCCATAAACAAACAAAAGAAAACCCAAATCTGTTGCCATCAAGTCAATTCTGACTTATGATGGCACCGTGAGCTACAGAGCAGAACTATGTTTCATAGAGTTTTCCTGACTGTAATCTTTACAAAAGCAGATCACCAGGCCTTTTTTTTTTTGCAGCACTGCTGAGTGGGTTCGAACCACCAACTTTTGTGTTACTAAATAGGGGCCCTGGTGGTATACTTGTTAAGAACTGAGCTGCTAACCAAAAGGTCAGCAGTTCAAATTCATCAGCCACTCCTTGAAAACCCTACGGGGCAGTTTTACTCTGTCCTATAGGGTCGCTATGAGTCGGAACTGACTCTATGGCACCGAACAACAACACCAACAATTGTGCACAAAACTGTACCACCCAGGGAACACCATACATCCCATGGTACCAAAATGGTTTTATTAGGCAGGAGGCAGATATAGAATGATGGTTTTTGTTAGTCCTGTTGTACGGATTTATACTGCTCCAAGACTGATACAGCAATGTGTTGGTCAACTAGAAATTCTCCATAAGTTGTTTGGTCAGAGGGGCAATTTTTGGATGATGCAAGAAATAGATCATAACAGCCATCTTCAGGTTTGTAACCCCACTGAAATATTCAGCTCCGTGTGATTTGACCCTTAACAGAGCACCTCGTCAGCCTTTCACTATTTTTCCCAAGTTCGTATATGCTTATATTTTTATGAAGACTTATTTTTTTCTCTGCTAGTCCAAAAGATTGTTTATTTATTTGTTTATTTTATTTTGTTAATCAAAAAAAGCCAGATAACTGACCCATCTTGCAAGTTCTAAGATTTCAAAAATTTAAGATTTAACTTGAACTTAAATTTTTGTTTTTTATTTTGACTTTTTAAACCATTAGCTAAAATGTTTGTGTTACTTTTATTATCATCTTACTCAGATAAAAATATCACATTAAGGAGACAGAACTTACTATTTCAGTGTACAGTTAATTTCAAGTGATTGTCAATGTATTATTTCAAGTCAAGTCAGTGCATCATAAGCAGATAAATATTAATAAACTCCCCCCCCCCTTATTTTTTAACAAGGTAAGCATTTTGCAGAAGCAGGAATCATTTCACTTGCCAAAAGAAAACACGTAGATCTGAGTTCCTTGTAACTGGAATATCATGTGATGTCTCGGAATCTGTTTCCTCATAGAAAAATAATACCTGCCCTGCCTACCTTCTAGGGTTATTGGAAAGATCGAATGAGATAACACGTATGAAGCATTTCATTATCTATAAAGTGCCCTGCAAATATAAATTTTTATTACTTATGTTTGCTGACTTATGTGTTAGCTAAGCCTGTCCGTCGGTAACACTATAATAGACTTTCGTGACTGGGTTAGCATTTTGTCGTTGTATCAACATTTGTCATGGTGCATTTGTTGTTTAGCCGGACAATGTGTCTCCTCTAGGTTGGTCATAAAAGGCAATAAATAGAGTCTAAATGTTTAAGTGTTGGCAAACTTTCCAATAAAGGGTCAGAGTATAAATATTTTAGGTTTTACAGACCATATAATCTGACACTTCTATTTAACTCTGCCCTTGTAGGAAAAAGAAGTCTTGGTGACTCAACGGTTAAGTGCTTGGCTGTTGACCAAGAGGCTCTCGATTCAAACCCACCCAGCAGCCTGGGGGAGAAAGACATGGCGATCTGCTCCCATGAAGCTTACAGCCTAGGGAACCCTATGGGGCAGTTCTACCCTGTCAGATGGGGTCACTATGAATTGAAATTGATTGTATGGCACCTAACAACAATAACCTGGTTCTCAGACTTGGTTGACTATTTTCCTAAGGTCACCACACATTAAAACACTTATACGTTGACAGTTAAAAAATCCAAATCTACATTTTGCCTTCCTATAGTGCTTAAGGAAACCCTCTGGTGTAGTGGTTAAGTGCTATGGCTGCTAACCCAAGGGTCAGCAGTTCAAATCCTCCAGGCGCTCCTTGGAAACTCTATGGGGCAGTTCTACTCTGTCCTATAGGGTCGCTATGAGTCGGAATTGACTTGACAGCACTGGGTTTTTTTTTTTTTTTATAGTGCTTGAATGATGAAATAGGTCCTTGAAAAGGCAACTCTGGTCTTTTACGAAATGGAGTTGTATGGGAAGGAGATGGAGAGGCTGTCAGGTACACAGGCCTGGCAGTAAAGATCACAAATTGTCCCCCTGGCATCTCCTGATGTGGATTTTTTTAGGCAAGTTATTAACTAATCCCTCCTTCTCAATGCCCCCATCTACAAAAGCTGAGATAATTCACGCTTGTCATTAATTTTTTTTCCAGGAGTTTTTTTAGTGGTTTGCAATGAGATGGGATTAAAAAAAGTATTGCATAAATATAAATTGATGTTCAAACAGTGTGCTGAGAGTCAGGCGATCACATTCTGATACCAGCTCTGCTATAGGGTTGATGTATAAACTGGGGCAAGTGATACAGCCTCTCAAGCATCATATGATGGACCCAAACCAATGAACACTAAAGCTCTTTTTAGTTGAAAATCCAGTGTTTAGAATTTGACAACCTACAAAGGAAAATAAACTCTGTATTTAATGTGTAAAGACAAAACATAGGAAATGAAATGAGAATCCTTTAATAAAATAAGAAAGCAAATAAAATGCAAGTCCTTAGGAATAATTTTTTTTTCTTTCTTTAAAAATAGTATATTCCAAATGCTATCTTTAATAGCCAAAAATCACTCAAAGTTATATTTTACTTAATATGTGCCAGGCCTCGCCAATTGTCTAGTTAGTGGCCTTTACCGATGTTCCCCCTCCATCTCTCCCCATGGAAGAAACTAGATTATCTGTATCGTCAATAAATCAACCAGATTAACAATATTGTGATGTTACTAGCAATGATGTCTGAAATTAACTGTCAATAAATTAAACAGATCTTTCTGGGAATGAGATTGGAAAGATGATAACATAGAGCTGTATGTTACTGAAGAACGCATGGTAGTGGAACCTGAGTTGTAGCATTCAGCCTGAAATCAGTTTCTAGGCTGTAAAGGGGTGGACCCCAGTAATTTCTCAATGAGTGTATGCCACCTAAACATATCCACAAATTCTGCTCTGCACCACATCTCTCATAATGCCTTCAATACCCAAATCATCCAGGCTGACTGGAAAGAAAGGAGAGAGGTTCTTTTGAAGCACGAATGGGGAAGGAAATTTAGTGTTGACTGAAGCATTGGATTGGGCCAAGAGAACAGCCTGAACATATGATGTCAACTGCCTTTCCCACCATAAATGACAAAAAATACACACACACACACATTTTAATCTATAATAAGTGTTAGAAAAAAAGATATGCCATTGTATAGATAAGAGATAAGCAAGAATCCCTGAAACTTAGAAGGCAGGTAGTATTATCAGATTGATAAGGAGACGAAAGCTCAAAATGACCACAGGAAAGAACTCCTGCAGAAGATGGGACATTTCAAACTTACTTATCCAAAAGGACCTAGACTGTTGGAAGATAAGGAAATGGAAAACAATGTTCCATGCAAAGTCTAACAAAAAAAAAAAAAAAAAAAGGAACGGAATTTTAGCAATAGAAACATCAGACATAATACAATGTAAGACAAAACAAACAAACAAAACTTAAAAGGAACACAGAGAAATGTTTCACACTGATGGAAAGTATCTACCAAAAAAATTAAAATTTCACAATCCTTTATGCATTTAACAATTTAACCCAACAACCCAGTGCTGTCAAGTCGATTCTGACTCATAGCAACCCTATAGGACATAGTAGAACTGCCCCGTAGAGTTTCCAAGGAGTGCCTGGCAGATTTGAACTGCCAACCCTTTGGTTAGCAGCTGTAGCACTTAACCACTGCCCCACCAGGGTTTCCATTTAGGAAGGGAATATTTAAAGCAACAACTTATAGAAATGCAAAGAAAAATGGGCAAATTCGCTTCAGAGAGGGAAATTGTTTTTATCAAACTTCTCCCAGAAATTGGCAGTTCAAGAAGGCCAAAAATATAGAAGATTTAAATAACACAATGAACCAAACTTGATTTGTGTAGAGATTTGTATCTAATAAACAAAGAATTCACATTATTTTAAGCCTACGTGGAATAGTTACAAAAACTGACCAAGGATTAGGTCATGGAGCATATCTCATCAAATTCCAAAAGGCAAAAATCACATAGGCGACACTAGCTGGTCACAAGTTGATAAAATTAGAAACTAACAACACTATGAGAGCTAACCACAAGCTCCCCAGCCAACCCACACACCTGGAATTCACAAACACTCTTCCTAATAGCTCTGGGCTTACATAGAAAATAAAAAAGGAAAACAAAACAAAAAAACACTATTTTAAGTGCTGACACCACCACCAGGGAAAGGCAAATTGAAACAATGAAATCCCATTCATTTTTAATCCATCAAACTGTCAAAGGTTGAAAAGGTTGGTAATGTCACGTTGGTAAAAGTATGAGCAAAAACTCTATTAGTGGAAGAGATTTTTCGTAGTGTTCCTCCACTAAGACTTTAAAATCTCATACCTTTTGATTTGGCAAATCTACTTCTCCACACCTATCCTAGATAAACACTTATATGATAATGGATACAATGTATCCATTGTAATATTGGAGGTGGTGAGAAACATGGAAACATCACTGGAGAATGAAATTGGAAAATAGTCTGTTATTCATAAGGTCGCCATGAGTCAGAGTCTACTTGAAGGCAACTAACAGAAACAACAGAGAATGATTAATTATGGCATATGTACATTATGGAATATTATGCCGCAGTTAAAAAGAATTCGATCTGTATGTACTGGCATACAAAGTATATTGTATCTCCCAAAGCATATTAAATAAGAAAAGCAAGGTGAAGATGAACGTGTATATCATTATCACATTTTTTAAAAAAAACTTTGTATATCTCTAGGTGCGTGTGCATGTGTGTATATGTGTGTGTGTCTGAGTGCATAAGAGTGTAAATGCAAATAAGATCAAACTGAAATGGTTATTGCCACTTTCCCAGGGACTGGAATTGAGAGGTAATGAGGTGGGAGAGAGTAGTCAAGAAAGACTTTAACTTTGATACTGTTTAAAATTTTCAAGAACATATTAATACATTTAAAAAAAAAATCTGCTACCATCAAGTCAATTCCAACTCATAACTACTCTATCACGACAGAGTAGAACAGCCTCATGGGGCTTCCAAGGAGCAACTGGTGGGTTCAAACTGGCAGCTGCTCTTTGGAAACCTCCTACAGGGTTGCTATGATTTGGAATCAACTCAACGGCAACGGGTATTAATACATTACATGGAGAAAACACTATGCCCACCAGGAAACTCACCTGTAGAAAGCGAATAGTTACAACTCAAACCCATTGGTATAAAGTCAGGCACCATTACAAAGATGGTTTCACACCATGAGACCATTCCATCAATACAAAGAAGGGCACTTGAAGGAAAATGGAAAACATACAATATCTATGCCCACTCCTCACCTCCTCAGCACATTGCTTATACTTCTGCCTGTCAGTGATTTTGCTCTGCCCCGTGTGATGTTTATTTGTGGGTATGTCAATTAATTCTCTAAGCTCTTCTTGGTTAAGAGATCTAATGTGTTCATATTCTTACCTTCTCCCAGGGCCTAGTATGCATGCTAGACAGTTAATGTGCTCTTTTTCACTTCGCCTTTATTTTTTTATTTTTATTAGTCGAAATTGAAATTTTGTTCATGCAAATTTTTTTAACATTAGAAGGCAAGGCTAAGACAAATTTCTACAGCCCATGCTGGCTGTAAATCACATGCATTCCACAGCCACTGCACACCGAGGGCCAACAACTGATTCTCATTAAGTTTGCACTCTCATATGGGATAGATTTGGCTGAGTGAGGATTTCCTCAGACTCCTCTGTCTGTCTTTCAATTGAAGGCAGTTTAAAAAGTGCTTAGTCAGCGACCAAAGGCTGAAGCCAAGGGCACTGTGTGCTGGTTTTAAGGCCTCGTGAATTCAAAGTCCCCTGGAAGGAGCCATCCAAATTGGAGCAGTTATTAACTACGTTACTACAAAGAGAAGAATTAACATTGAATCTTTGATGTAATTAAATATAAGGTCACTGCCTCGTCCTCCTCAGCAAATTACCAAAGACACTATAGAAACCAAAAAAAAAAAAACAACCCACTGCCATCAAGTCGATTCCGACTCATAGCGACCCTATAGGACAGAGTGGAACTGCCCCATAGAGTTTCCAAGGAGTGCCTGGTGGACTCGAACTGCTGACCTTTTGCTTAGCAGCTATAGTACTTAACCACTACGCCACCAGGGTTTCCAAAGACACTATAGAAGGCACTTTTAATTAAGCCAATTTCTTACAATTCTGGGATGGAGTCTGACTCCTGTCGCTTGTTCAGCATTTCAGATTCCTTATCTCCATCTGTTGGAGACCTGGTGACACAAGTAGTTAACTGTTTGGCTGCTAACCACAAGGTCGACAGTTCAAATCCACCAGCCACTCCTTGGAAACCCTGTGGGGCAGTTCTACTCTGTCCTATAGGGTTGCTATGAGTTGGAATCGACTCCATGGCAATGGGTTTGGCTTTTTTTTTTTTTTAAATCTCCATTTGTTAGGCTACGGATGCTCAAGGAGGTATACCATTGCCTTTATATTTCTTCTCCAGGTTGTGGAGCTGTTCCTTTGAAGGCCCAGGAGCTTGCCGGTAAAACGGTCAGCTGAGGAATAGTTTCCATACTGACTTATTTTCGTACCGTCTTGAGTTTTTCTGATCTTTCTTTTAAAAAGATGCTATAAAAAGTACTTAAGTCAGCCAGATGGCTTTATAGATTTCTGCTTTCTTTTAATTTATATTGTAAACTTTTTTTTTTAATGATTATAGGGAACAAAATAACAGTGCCTCAAAGTACCCTCTTCTCCCACTTTTCTGCCCTTGATATGGCATATTTTGCAATCTGGGAGGGGGGCTGTCTGCTGGTTTCTAAGGTTACCACCCACCACAGTCATTGTTTTGCACCAAATTTTAAACTATGCAATCCTTTTGAAAGAACTCATTACATAAAACAGAGGATAAAACTACTAAGAGAGGGACAAGAAAATGTCCTTTTCTTTTGCTTTGTATACTTAGAATGTGACCAAGTGGATGACACTTTATCCAGAGCCAAAAAACCTGGGTTCTATGCCCAGCTCAGGCCCTGGCGGATCACGTGACCTTATGCATGTTACTTGACCAACTGAGGCTCACCTATACATCAGAAAGTACAAGACAGCACTGCCTGCCTCACAGGGATATCGGGCAGATGGAAATCAAATGGAAAAGCCTACGTTAAAGATCTTAACTGTAATCATTATGGGAAGCAGATTGCCATTTCTTTCCCCCCACGGAGCCATCGGGTCGGTTTGAATTGGCAATCTTTTGGTTAGCACCCGAGCACTTCACCATCACAGCACCAAGAATCCTCAATACTAGCTGTAGAAATTTATACACATTATTACCAAAACAAAAGACCAAACCTGTTGCCGTCAAACCGATTTGAGCATTTAATTTGAAGTATTACTAGTTAACAAATACACCTAAGGCCAACAAAAGCAAGTAAACTGATCTTAAGCAAAACAAGCATCACATTTTCAAGCTTTCATAGTTAAAAAATTATTATAATAAAGACTATTGCCTGAAAAATAATGTCACGAAAACCTTAAAAATGATCCAGTAAGTTGCCCTTACATTACAGTGAAAAATCTCTGTAATTACCATCGCCATTATTTATCTTAATATTATTATTGTAATCAACCAACCAGCTGATCAATTGCCATTGACTCAATTCTGACTCCTGGTGACCCCTTTGTCTTCCAGAGTAGAACTGTGCTCCATAGGGTTTTGAATGGCTCTGTTTTCATAAGTAGATCTCCGGGCCTTTCTCAATTTGAATTGTCAACCTTTCGGTTAACAGCCCAGTGTGTTAACCATTTACACTACCCAGGGACTTCATTATTATAATGTTGAGGTGGGATTTGAAAAAAAAAGATCATTTTACCCAAAAAGTCTTAAAATTCCTTTCCCTAGAAAGGCAGCATTAAAAAATAAAATATTGTTTCCAGGCAAACCAACCAACCAGTTGCTGTCAAGTTGATTTTGACTTATGTGATCTATAGAGCTTTCAATGAATGATTTTTCAGAAGTAGATCTCCAGGCCTTTCTTCTGAGGCACCTCAAGGTGGATGTGAACCTCCAACCTTTCAGTTAACAGTGGAGCACATAAAATGTTTGCATCACACAGGGACTTCTTTATTCCAGGCAGATGTATGTAAAATAAGAGGAGGAAACTCTACTGGTTTCTCTTCGAGGTATTGATACCCCCCTCCCACTTTGGTCTACAAAAATTTGATATGTCCTAAGTAACTTGCAATTCAAGCGATTCTCTTTGACTTGCCTTGATATCCCTTAGCTCTTTATCCATGTACAGATTCCTCATGAGCACAATTAAGTGTTCTGGAATTCTAATTCTCCACAATGTTATCCATAATTTGTTATGATCCACACAGTTGAGTGCACAGATAATGAAGAACTCATTGGTCTTATAAAATTCAATCATGCAATCTTCAACATTGTTTCTATCACCAAGGCCGTATTTTCCAACTATGGATCCTTCTTTGTTTCCAGCTTTCACATTCCAATCACAGAAAATTATCAGTGCATCCTGATTGCATGTTCAATCAATTTCAGACTGCAGAAGTTGATAAAAATCTTCAATTTCTTCATCTTTGGCATTAGTGGTTGGTGCATACATTTGAGTAATAGTCATATTAACTGGTCTTCCTGAGAGGTGTATGGATATCACTGACAGCACGGTACTTCAGAATAGGTCTTGAAATGTTCTTTTTGACAATGAATACAGCGCCATTCCTCTTCAAGTTGTCATTCCTGGCATAGAACGGCATAGGATTGTCCTATTCAAAATGACCAATACCAGTCCATTTCAACTCACCAATGCCTAGGATATCGATCTTTATGCTTTACATTTCATTTTTGACAATTTCCAATTTTTCCCAGATTCATACTTTGTACATTCCAGGTTCTAATTATTAATGAATGTTTGCAGTTGTTTCTTCTCATTTTGAGTGGAGCATTGGCAAAAGTACTATTGTTAGAGAGGGAATATCTACCTTAGCTTAAAGCTAAAAGAAGCACATTCTACCTTCCAAACAGATATTGAGTAAGCCCCTGTTCCCAAGAGAAGGTAACATGTGAGAGAGCGTGTGATCCAAATGAACAAAATATCCCCGTACACATTTTGTGGCTGGCCAGGCAGCCTGATACCAGGAATCTGAACCCTCCTCTTCCATGTGTACTTCCGTGTTTCCAGTCCTATTTACCCAGGACCTTGAAACAAGAGGCCACCTCCATCTGATTGTGCATACCTTCTCCTCCAGAGGTGAGGGCCAGGAATCTGGGGGGAATTTCTCCTGGAATCAAGGGGTGGGGAGGGACCACATGGACGCCCAGTCATTGCTCTCACCGCTAGACACCAACCGAATGACTGCCTTATTCACAACATGGCACACATTTCTGCAGTATTTAAAGCCATGACTCAAGTCACAAAAATTGAATTTTAGCATCAGGACTTCGAAGTAAAAGAAGTTTATGCCTGTTCTCGTAGCTCACTTCATTTTTATTACCTAAGCTCCTCTGGGAGCCCTGGTGGGGCAGTGGTTAAAGAGCTGGGGTGCTCACCGAAAGGTTGGCTGTTGGAACCCACAAGCCACTGGGAGGGGGTGGGGAGGCAGGGAAGATATGGCAATCTGCTTCCATAAAGATTTACAGCCTTGGAAACCTGTGGGGCTGTTCTACTCTGTCCTATAGGGTCGCAATGAGTCGGAATCCACTGTATAACAGAAACCATCGGAGACATTTAGGACATAAAATATTCCAGGAGAATTACTCCCTGTGCTCTTCTTGGAATCTGTAGCCAGTGGTTACAGTTACCCTTGGGTTTGAGCCTTATTTCACTGGCTTTCCTTGTATGTAACCAAATCTGTCCTGCTTCTAATCAAACATTCCTTTTACTATAGTCCTTCTCAGAAACCGTATGGCTATTTTCCACTAAATAATATCCCTTCTTAATAGTTTTGAGACTGTTTTAAATTTTTAAAAGAACACTTTTTACAAACTGTACTCAAGATCTGTAAGCAAAATCAGATTTAACGGATAAAGCAAGTTTTTGCTGTGTGCCATTTAAAAACTTTGCATTATTTCTCTTCCTTAAAGTTTATAATTGTGTGTATATGTGTGTGTAAATATATATATTTTTTGTTGTTAACTGCCATTAAGTTGGCTCCAACTTATAGTGATCCTATGTACAACAGAAGGAAACATTGCCCAGTTCTGTGCCATCTTCACAATTTTTGATATGCTCAAGTCCATTGTTTCAGCCACTGTGTGCTTTCCAACCTAGAGGGCTCTTCCCCCAGTGCTGTATCAGACAGTATTCTACCGTGATCCATAGGGTTTTCACTGACCCAGGCCTTTCTTTCTAGGCTGTCTTAGTCTGGAAGCCCTGTCCACCATGGGTGGCCTTGCCAGTATTTGAAATCCTAGTAACATAGCTTTCAGCATCATAGCAACACACAAGCCACCACAGTATGACAAACTGACAGACAGGTAGTGAATATATAGAGAGAGATGTGATGATATGGATATATATATATATATATACTCCATAAAGAACAAGTTAAACAAAAATGTGAAGAATCTTTGAATAGGTTTAATCATAATTTTTTAAAACAGTATAACATTCTACAATTTACCTTGAGGTCCTCTTGAAAAGAAAAAGGAACTTAAAGTGATTACCAGAGCCTTCTAATATCACCTTGATATTTCCTGTTCTCATAAAGTAAATTGTTTCTTGTTCATTCTGCTTACACAAAGAACCTTGAATAAACACCTGAATGTTCTGGGACACACATTTGTCCATGGTTTTCCGGGCAAATAAACCATTCTGTTTTCACTTGTCATTAATGTTAGATCCCATTGTCTTTGTGAGCTAGTAAATAAATCAAACTATTTCTAAGCAAGATTCTAGAAAAGTTCAATTCATGTGAAACGATCTGTTGAAAGGATCATCCCAACCAACAGAAGTATACCAATATTATATGTGACTCAGCTCTATTTCAATAAGATTAAAACTCTTATCTACCTCGAGTAGCAGACATTGGTATAAAAACATATTAAGACTCCCTTTGAAGTCAAACCAAATTCCACAGCTTACTATTTATAATTTTAGTTTACTTTCCCAGGGTCCGTGAGCCTTGATAGCTGTAAATACACAATTCTATTCTCAATTCACTTTTCTCTTTTATCCTGGTTGGTATTTACCGCTGTTTTCCTTCTGAGTTAATTTTAAAATGAGCATTTCATGAGATTTCCCTTAAGATTTCTACTTGAGGAAAAATGGAAGAATTCAGCACCTCTGGCTGGGTTACATCAGTAGCAGGCAGACGAGTCCCTAGTTAGGTAATACAGGGGAGTTGAGGTTATAGGCCTTCGGTAAATCAGAAAAAGCTGAAATGCATTAACTTAGTCATACCAAAGCGGGCGGGGGGGAACTTGATGATGGTTACAGTTTCTTCTTGGTTTAGAATTTCATGTATCAGCAACCCTGAGTTATTTTTAAAACAAGCAAATCTGATACCAGCATGAAGGCAGACCTTTCAGGTAGTAACCACCTATGCAAAATGGTAACAGGGTCCGCCAAATGCTGAATACCCTCCCAGCCCATGGCAGAGCAATCTCATTGCCTTGGTTTGTCCTTTCAACTAGTGTTTGATGAGAGTTTCTAAGCCAAGCAGTCCCCAGGTGGCACAGATGTTTTATCCACTCAGCTGTTCACCAAAGATTGGTAGTTTGAGTCCACCTGAGGTGCCTCAGTAAACTACTGCCAAAAAAATCAGCCTGTGGAAACCCTATAGAGCACAGTTCTACTCTGACATATAGAGAGAGGGTCACTATGAGTTGGGATTGACTCCAGGGCAACTTTTTTTTTTTTTTTTTTTTAATCATTATAGGCTAGACAGTAAGCATCCCATGCACTGCTTTCAGTGGAGGGAAGAAATACCAGCAAGTAACCAGGTGATCATAATACACTGTGATAGATTCTACAATACGGGAAAATATAGGCTGCACGTAAGAGGGTCCCAAGGTCCACTGTTTAGGGGGGTCGGTGAAGGCTTCCTGGAAGAAGAGAAATCTAAACTAAGAAGTGAAGGATAAGCAAGGTAGCAAGATAGGGAGGGGTAGGGAAGAGGATTCCAGGCAGATGAGGTTAAATAACCAAAGTCCTGGGGGTCTGGAAAGGCGTAGTAAACTTAGAGCAACGAAAATGAAGCTTAACCAGGAAGTTGAGTTCAAATCATTAAGGGTTTCTGCAAGGCATTTATAATAATTTAAATACTATCCTCAGGAAAAAGAGGAGCCATTTAAATGTTTCAATCACAAAAGTGGTATCATTAGGCAGAAAGAACGGATGGGAGAGAATCAAATTCCAGAAATACTCCAACTGAAGATTTATTGCTTTGGATTATGGTTTGAGATTTAATACCGTAAACTTGATTCTTGGTTTTACAAAGAGACAAAAATTCCAGATTTTGGAAAGGGTAATATTAACTCTAAAGTTCTTATCATTGAAATAGGAAGAATGATTAAAAAGAAGAATCCGAGCCATGAACAAACTTCAACTGCTTTATTATTTTACCAAGTTTGCCATTACTTAGTGACTGGATTGAAAAGCTTCAAAGAGGGCAGAAGTTGAAAGGAGAGGAAAATAAAGAGAGAGGACACTCTTCGGGTCTGATACAAATGATTACAGGCTCTACTTCATTTTGTGTTTGGCTTGAGAACACTGTGGGTCTCCTGGAGAGGCAGTGCTCTCTGCTGCACGTGAGTAAGCACGAGCTATGAAAGGCAGAGAACAGGTGCTTCCAAGATGCTTCTGCACGTGTATCATCAGCCTTTGTATGGGAAGAAGGCATTGTTGATCCTGGATCGATGTTGAGTTGTGATGTGAGTGACATTTCTAAGCATTGAAGACTGGATTTATACTGATCTGTTCAGCCTTTTTTTGCCTAATCTCACTGAAGACTAAGAGAACAACTTTCCAAAAGATTTGGCGAGTTAATCTAACTAACCTTCCCTGGGCTTGAACAAGGGGCCTTGGCCTTTAGCACAGTGCTCTAATCAACTACACTAATCAGACGCAAGTCTTGTGATACACAAAAGGGAAAAAAGAAAAAGAAGCCATATTTGAAGTGGTTTTTCTGGGTGTTTTTTAGCCCTTGAAGAATGCATAAGTTCCAGTTTTCTCGTAATTGACATCACAACAGCTGTGAGAACTCAGCCGTTGATCAGAGATGCAAGCAGAAGGCATAAAGCTTTATTTCCTGGATTAAATCTACAAGCTGTATGTACTTTCGTGAAGTCTCATAATGGATTGGTAATGGTCACTATGGATGATAATACTCATTTAGACAAGTTAGAAATACCAAGCACAAAAGATGTTTAAAGCAAAAATGGCAGAGACTATTTTGCAAATGCACAGGCTGACGTTAGCTATAATTTCAGTGAATGGCATCAACTGTATGACCTAGAGTTGGCTCTGGTTTCATTTCCATGGGAAGGACAGCTTGTAAATCAGTTACATGACTCATGGGTCTCAGGCATGGAGCATCAAGCTAGCACCTGCTTTCCCAATCAGTCAAGTTACATTCATATCCAAAAACAAATAACAGTATTATTAACCTCAGCCACCAAAATTAATCTTTCAGTATTGAGAGGATGTGCAAGTTCAAGCTGATAGAGTTCGTGTCCACTTCATTCATAAAAACCATGCTATTCCTTTCTGCTCAGCATCTTGGAGGTGAATGCCTTTTTGAGTTCTATGTTTGTGTGGGCCATATATAGATATAAAAGACCCTAGCAGCTGTGACTGTACACCAAGCCCCGTGACAAGTAACAGCATGCTCTGCTAACCTTATTTGGGGGAAATCCAAGCCTCCCCGTTGCCACACAGGATGTTTCATCAGGAGAGGGGTTTTCCCCTCTGCTCTAGAAGACTTTGTTTCCTCCTCCTTCCCCAATTCTACAGTTCCGGAGTATGCTCAAAATATTTAACACTTTGCCCTGAAATGGTATTATGTTGGGGGTACAATGAATAGTGGAGGGCAATGGGGGTGAGGTTGAGCATGGGGGTACAGAAGGAAACAAGGCCCCCAAACGTTTTAGTCAGTCCACTATGTCTCTGGGCAGGTTACATGATATTACCCAATATTAAAAAAAATGATCACTAGTTATATTAGTTTCCTCAGGAATATCACAAACTAGGTGCCTTAAAAAAAAACAGAAATTTCTTATCTATCTCTTATAGAAGTCTGAAATCAAGGTGTCAGCAGTGCCATACTCTCTCTGAAGTCTCTAGAGAGGAAATTTTGCTGTCTCTCCCGGTTTTCGGTAGCCCCAGATGTTCCTTGGTTTGTGGTAGCATAACTTCAGTTGCTTCCTCTGTCTTCACATGATCACCTTCACATAGTTGTTCTCCCTGTGTGTCTCTGTGTTTCTTCTCTTTTTATAACAACCTCAGTAATATTGGAGTAGCACCTAACCCTACCCCAGCATAACCTCATGTTAACTTAATTAATTACATCTGCAAAGATCCTGTTTCCAAATAAAATCACATTCATAGGTACCCGGGGGTAAGGACTTCAACATACCATTTGGGGAACACAGTTCAGTCCAAAATTGGTTCACATATGTATCAAGCATGGCTTTAATGTTAGATTTCATTCAAAGTCCAGCTCTGGTATTTACCAGCTGTATCCTTGAGTTTCCCCATCTATAAAATGGATAACAAAACAAATTTAACAAGGTTGCTGTGAGGTTTAAAATGAGAGGATGTATGGAAATTTATTTCAGTTCTCTCTGCTTCCATCCAATCCTCCCCAACCAGTTTCCCAAGCCTAAAAGAAATCAAACAGGCTTACACAATGAAAATCACATGGTGCTTCTGAACTACGCGCAATGTACCCGATCTACCACTTCTCTTTCCTTTGTGATTTATGTCCACTGGATACTACACTTATTCATCATAAGCCATGTCCTGTATGTTTTTGGTTAGCAAAAACAGAACAATATAAGGAAGTAGAGATTGCAAAACAAGTACATAATTAAATAAGCTTGTAACTTTTATAGAACAAGGGAGTTGGCTACTAGTCAAAGTATTTTGTAACTTATTTCTAGGTTGGGTCGCTATGTCTTATTTCCATATCTCTTTACCCAAGTCAGAGAAAAACTGAATAAAGATCTTCAAATTTATCTTTCTCTAGAACAAAATTTTTTAGTAACCCTGTTGGCACAGTGGTTAAGGGCTCAGCTGCTAACCAAAAGTTCAGCTGTTTGAATCTACTGGCTGCTCCTTGAAAACCCTGTGGGGCAGTTCTACCCTGTCCTGAATGGTTACTATGAGTCGGAATCGACTCAACAGCAATAGGTTTGGTTTTTTGGTTTTAGAGCAAAATTTTTAGCGTTCCTACCTCCAATTGTGAAAGATATATCTCCCTCTGAATACCTACTGCTGACAAAATCACACAGATTATTTCCCTAATCCACGTTGTGACCTGAAATGATCTCACAGAACAGTAATTATGTGAGTATTGTATCCCATTGAATTGCAGCCCCCTCTGGAAAAGCAGATTCTCCATATAACCTCAGGAGAAGACATCGCAAAGAGGTGTGCCTTTATTTTTAATTCTAGGAAATTATTGCTGCCTGCACAACTAAACTGTATTGCTTAAAATGTAAATAACAATACATTTTTATATCATTGTTTAAAGTTCTCTCAAACTTGATTTTAGTACACTTGAATCTCATCAAGACTTAATTTCCCATCACCTATAAGGAGAAAAGTACAATAGAGTTTTTTAAAAAACATAAATAGCAATTTTCTATGTACTAATAAGCCACATCTTGAGCTTTCTGAGAACAAATCAGACTGTATAATTCATTAGTACAAGGTCATTGAATAACACCGATTAGAGCATGTGTAACAATTTAATTTCTTCAAGGATTGTATTTTAAAACTATGACTTTCCAAAGGCCATAACTTGGTGCATAATAAAGTGCCCCAGTTATACTTTTAACATGTGTCTTAGTTACCTAGTGCTGCTGTAACAGAAATACTGCAAGTGGTTGGCTTAAAAATAGAAATTTGTTTTCTCACAGTTACACAGGCTAAAAGTCCATATCAGGGTGTTATGTTGATTCCATCTGTGAGCCGTCATTCTGTGACCCTCTCTCCTGGTTTCTGATGTCAGCCAGCGATCCTTGATGTTCCTTTGCTTATAGACAATTCTTACCTGTTGTTTATCATCCTTTGTGTGAGTCTTTGTGTATTTTCTGGTCTTCTTATAAGTCAAAGGTGATTAGGTTTAGGATCCATCCTACATGCTATGGCCTCAACTGATTGATTAGATTACATTATGGAGGATGATTGTATTACATTATATTACATTACATGTCAGGAGGGATCAGTCTCTGGAGAAGGACGTCATGCTTGGCAGAGTACAGGGTCAGCAGAAAAGGGGAAGACCCTCAATGAGGTGGATTGACACAGTGGCTGCAACAATGAGCTCGAGCGTAACAACGATTGTAAGGATGGCACAGGACCGGGCAGTGTTTTGTTCTGTTGTGCATAGGGTCGCTGTGAGTCGGAACGGACTCGACAGCACCTAACAACAATGACAACATTACAGAAAGTAATCTATTCTACCCAAAGTCAACCAATTTAATCACATGTAACTACTCCATGACAAGCAACTAGATTAGCGTTTGGCCAAACTACTGGGGACCATCGCCTAAACTGGTTGGTACATAAAATCAACTATCACAGTGTATCCCTATATTAATCTTCTTTCTCAATTAATAAATAAAAACTTATTGATTAAAGAAGCAATATATTCATTATTATTCTCTTTTTAATCCATTATTACGGATTTTATATTTCCTTAAGATTCTTTTTTTTTTTTTTTTTTTGATTGTACTTTGGATGATGGTGTATGGAACAAATTAGTTTCTCATCGAACAGTTAGTACACACATTGTTCAATGACATTGGTTAACAACCCCATGACATGTCAACACTCTCCCTTCTCAGCCCTGAGTTCCCTATTACCAGCTTTTCTGTTCCTCCCTGCCTTCCAGTCCCTGCCCCAGGTGCATCCCTTTAGTCTTGTTTTGTTCCATGGGCCTAGTCAATCTTTGACTGAAAGGTGAACCTCAGGAGTAGCCTCATTCCTGAGCTGAAAGGGCGTCTGGGGGCCATACTCTCAGGGTTTCTCCAGTCTCTGTCAGGCCAGCGAGTCTGGTCTTTCTTTTTAAGTTAGAATTTTGTTCTACGTTTTTCTCCAGCTCTGCCTGGGACCTTCTACTGTAATCCCATTCTTAAGGCTTTTTACCATTAGTTGAATATTTATTCAGACCATCACTGTCCATCTAGTTCACTCTCAGGTTACTATTTTGAAGATTAAAAAAAAAATTAATGTTCAAAGAGGTATAAATCTTGGATAAATTTTAAATGTTCAATAAAGCCCATCAACTGGCCCAAACTACACATCTCCCTCACTGTTATTACTTATTTCAAATTTTAACATTGAGCTGGAGAGACCTCTAGATCAATCAATAGTCCATCTCACTATCACCACATTCCTCAAACTGCTCTCCACCTTCAACTCTGTGGTTCATAAGCACCAGCACCACGGCAATTGCTTCAGCTCCATTCCCTCCCACAGTTCAAATCCTTCTCACCTCTGGCCAATGCGCTCTTCCACCCAGCCACACCACTGATCCTCTTGCTTCCCCTTCCCCGTCATCCTCTGGGCTTCTTGTTATGAACTCATTAAACTTCTCAAAATCCTCCTTTGCCATCTCATTTTATTTCCCAAAATGTGTCCCATAGAATACAAATTTTATGGGATCCTATATGTATGGAAACCCTGGGGGCATAGTGGTTAAGAGATATGGCTGCTAACCAAAAGGTCGGCAGTTGGAATCCACCAGGCACTCCTTGGAAACCCTATGAGGCAGTTTTACTCAGTTGTATAGGGTCGGAACTGACTCAATAGCAGTGGGTTTTTTATAGGGTCGCTATGAGTCGGAATCGACTGGACAGCAAGAGGACAACAAACCCTTAAGGGTTTGTTAACCAAGAGTGTCTTGAAAAATCCAGATTAGCAACAATGGAGGCCTTCTCAGAGCCTTCACACTGGGAACATGCCCCATGAGTCTCTAAGGGGGAACAGCCTGACTATTCCCCAGATATATTGAACTACAGAATCTCTTTTAAGAGAAACATCTTTAGGGATATGCTGCTTTTTAATTGAGATTTGGCTTTGTCCTAAAGATGACACATCTTCCCTGACATATTGTTGTGTGTTGTTGGCTAGATTCCTACTCATAGCAACCCTACAGAGACCCTATAGGACAGAATAGAACTGTCGCATAGGGTTTCTAAGGCTGTAATCCTTATGGAAGCCTATTGCCACATCTTTCTTCCTCAGAGGAGCTGGTGGGTTTGAACCCCTGACCTTTAAGTTAGCAGTTGAGCATTTAACCACTTCCCCACTAGGGCTTGTTTCTTTGACATGATTAAGCCAAAATGGCTTCTTTTTCATTTTTTTCTGCTCTAAGGCCAAGAGCTTAGCGGAATTCTCAAAACCAGGCCTTCAAGACCTGATTCACTGTCTTTACTCAGTTATGCTCATCCCTTCCACTTCCCTTTATGGTCATCATCTACTAGCCTCCAGGAGTTCCTGGGTGGTGCAAATGGTTAATGCGCTCACTGCTAACCAAAGTTTGGGGGTTTGAGTCCACCCAGAGGAACCTTGGAAGAAAGGCCTAGTGATCTCATTCTGAAAAAAACAGCCATTGAAAAACCTATGGAGCACAGTTCTGTTCTGACACACATAGGGTTGCCATGAGTCAGAATTGACTTGATGGCAACTTTTTTTTTTTTTTTTTTAACTAACCTATAAGACACTGCTCATATACACTGCTCATATTCCTTAGTCACTTTGGTGCCCCGATGTTAGTTTTCCTCCCTACTCTTTCCCAGACCATCATCCTGTGAAAAATCAATCTTCACACTCATGATTCCACTAACAATAACAAGAGTAACTGTTATGTTGGTGAAGATTATTGACTATACCATGGACTGACAGAAGAACAAACAAATCAGCCTTAGAAGAAGTACTCCTTAGAAGAGAGGCTGGAGACTTTAGCACCTATGTTTTGGACACATCATCAAGAAAGACCCTAGCTAGAAAGGGACATCATGCTTGGTAAAGTAGAGAGGGTCAGCAAAGTGAAGGAAACTCTCAATGATATGGATTGACATAACAGCTGCAATAATGGACTCAGACATATCAAAGCTCATGAAGGTGGTGCAGGACTGGGCAAAGTTTCGTTCTGTTGTACATAAGATCGCCATGAGTCTGAGCCAACTTGACAACAGCTAACAACAACAACAATAATAATAATAATAACTTATTTACCATTTTTTAATGCACCTATAATTATCTTTAACACTTGATATTCATTATCTCATTTAATCTCCACAATCTCTGTAACAAAGATATTATTTCTAATTTGCTGATGAGGAAAATACATTGTTTAACTAGCCCAAATATATACAGGATATTAAGTGGCAGAACCAGGATTCAGAGCCATATTTGGCTGTTCTTAAATGTCTTTCCCTACCTTATAGTTCTTCACACTCTTTCACCATACCTCTCTAGCTCCACTCTCTCAGTAACCTATAGGAATGACAATTCGTTAGATCTTATGATTACCCTAAACTGGTCCTTCTCCAAGTTTTTAAACTCTGGTGTTTTCCTCTTGATCAAGGCTTCCTGCTCCCTTATAGCCTCCCTCACTTTCACTGCCATGCCCTTCTCCTTCATCACACCTTCCAGTCATTTCTCTTCTATCGCTGCTCTCCATCATATAGACACCATCATTATCTGCTGAAGTTGCACATCCTTGTTTCATCTAGCCTAGATGCCTGCAGTGTGATGGATCGCTTTTGTGTGACCTTTCTAGCCACGATCTTGTAACTCCCACCCAAGTGACTGGGCGGGAGTGTGTGATAGGATAATTGTGGTCCACGAAAGGGATTGGTCAGTTTTGCTATCTCATTGGGCTTGAAATGAGCCACCCCAGAGATGGGAAAGAGAAAATCCTACCACCACCATATCCTTTGGACTTTGGACTCAGGATCTCTCTACAGAGGAGCTCCTGAAAGCAGGAGATTGAGAGAGATCGAGCTGTAAGTGAAGATGGTGCGAAGTGGTTACAGGAGAGACCCAACAGCAGAGACCTGGCAGCAGGAGATGGAGTGGTGGGCTTCCTAGCCCATGGCGAAAGAAAGCTAAGTGCCTTTGGGCCGAGGTCTAGGGCCAGGGATAGGCATGCCTGCAAGCACGACCGGGAAAATGCTGTAGGACAGTATCCTGAGTGTTCCTGAGACTGAATTGTAAGTGTTGCTTCCTTAATAAACCTCATAATCATAAGTATTGTCTGTGAGTTCTGTGTGGCCATTGCAATGAATTACTGAATCTAGCAGAGAAGTACAGAGTACCTTGGGAGGGGTGGTTGGTGTCAGAAACGCTAAAGATGGCAGAGGTAGGAGGCATGTCTGACCTCCACCTCATAGGAATCAACCTTGGACTGTTGATCTTGATTCTCTTTCCCCTTTGTGAAGTTAGAGGAGCTCAGACACTGTCTCCACACCATTTTTATACTCCCACAATGTGTGTCATGTGTTGTGGGCCCAACAAGCTGTGCATAGTTTTCAGATAGCTTAGAGCAAAGACAACACCAGTTTAATTTGCTGGTCATCGTCTTAAGTGTGGTCATCCTTGAATGTGGTCTTCTTCCCCAGTAACCTGATGCCATCAAGCAGCATACTCTCCTAAACCTGGGTTCACATGTGTTCTGTCATCCCTTGTTCTCTTAGTACTCCTTTCTCTCTGTGCCCAGCATATACTCTGTAAAGTCACAAATTAATAAGATGTTATAACTAGAAGGTGCCATAAAGTTCATGTAGGCCAACCACTTCATTTTACAGGTAAGGAACAGAGGCCTGGAGGAGCCCATAAACTGATAGTATCAACATAAATTGTTCAAAGATTAAATAAAGGTAGTAGAATTCACCTGTACCCTTTGAAAAAGTGATTTATTTCATGCATATACCCCTGGCTATTTCTTATCTGCCAGGTTGTCATGGGCTCGGATCCAGGTCAGTTAGTGAATACCATGTGCACTTATATTTCTCTTGACTGCTCACCAGATGAGAAGTTGGTACGTTATCAGAGGGAAGTGGGACTGACCTCTTTTCATAACAATACACCGAGGTTCTTTCTGTTGGATGGGACACTTTGTCCAGATTTTTTTTGTACTAGATGGCTGTCCCCGAAAGGCCTGGAAGCTCCTGGGATCATTAGTTTTCCAGGTGTGCTTGCTACTGTCGATCTACGTGGACATGACTGCAGCTCTCTTTCTGCCAAAAGCGTGTTCAGCTGTTAGTGTTCAGAAATGTTGTTTGGCAAACTTCTAATATATTCTATAATTTCCATTTTCCATTTTGATCCTCAAAATAGGTATTAGGCAGAGTTTAAGCAGTTAATACCTAGCTGTATGAATAATGTGTTATAAAATTGTGTGGGTGAACATCTGAGACATTCTAACTCCCAGATCCCAGAATGCCGTGGCATCTCCTCTCTTAACACAGCAAGCTTGTTTCAAATCCAATTATACTCTTTCTATTTTGCAAAATAATTCATTTTGTATGTTAGTTAATAGAATGCACTTTGATATTAGGTGGGGGGAGAAAAAGACTTTTACTTTAATACACCCCAGATTGGAGACCCTTATTAAGGCCAGTCTGCCTTATTTCCCAGTTGCGCTAATTAAAAGCACTAATTATTTCTATGCTGGTACCTCAGAATCATTTTTTGATGCATGAAAGTTTTGAAGGAATTAAAAAAAAAAAACTTATTGACTTTGGGAATCACATGAGAGAATTAGTATTCTTTAGTCCCAATTTGAAAAAAAAGAAAAAAACATTTATGTCAGTTCATTAGCCTTTCCTCACTACTTCTTTGGTTTCAAGTCTGTTTTGGATTTCTGCCACATGGGAAGTAATTGCCAGGATCTCTTTTCTTTACATAGCAGTCCATGTAATTGTTCCTGAAAAGGGACTTACCTCACCCTTGATGCTAATAGACTTCTCAAAAGCAGTTTTCATATCTAATTCTTGTCATTTATAAGGGGCTAAACCAGATTTCCAAGATCCTTCATACATCTAAAGTCAGTAATTCTCTAAGACCTTACAGTCACTTTCCTAACTCATAAATCAATCCATTCCTTGCTCTCATGAGAAAGAATCCAGGTGTGCTTAGACAGGAAGTCATTTATTTACTTTTCTGATGCAAAAGGTGGGAGTGTGGAAGAAAGATGATCTTTCCAGCTGGAATGAATTCCTTTCCCAGAGATGCAGATCTCTTAAAAATTTCTAAACTCTGGTGGAAAAATTATACTCTACAAAAAGAGCTATTAAGTCATGTTAAATGAGGGAGACATCATATTGGGGAATGTGATTTCTATTCACACCTTTACTGTGCAAAACTGTGAGTTATATGGATTATTTATAGCATATTATTCTAATGACAGTTTTGATCTAATAAAGATCTTTTGATATTGCAAACACATAACTTATTTACTCCTTTCGGCAACACACAAACATGAAACTTTGCTTGAGAGGAGGGAGTATTTTGGTGGTAAGCTATTTCAGTGGAGTTAGACTATGCAATAGGGCAGAAAAAAACACAGCTAAGGTAGAAAAACACCTTCCTAAAAAACAACTGTGTATAAATTAAATCGAGTTTATTTTGTGAAAATAAGGCCAGTGAAAATAAATTCCAAAATAGAATGTATTCATTCAACAATGAATTCTTTTATAAATAATACAGCAATGGCCTTGGGGGTGATTGCTATGGGTGCCTTACTGTTCAGCTGCAATATTTGTGGGAGATGTAGGGAAAAGTATTGAAAATAGCAATGATGGCTTCTACCTGAATCCCATTAACACTTGGGAGTAAACACTTGTTGTGAGCTGCCATTGTCCTTCACCCCATGGACAACCTTTGTGATTCATTGGGTTTTCACTGGCTGATTTTCAGAAGTAGATCTTCCAGTCGCTCTTAGTCTGGAAGCTCTGCTAAAACCTGTTCAGCATCAAAGCAACATGCAAGCCCCCACTGATAGATGGGTGGTGCCTGTGCTTGCGGCACATTGGCTGGTAATCCAACCTGAGTCTTCTGCATGGATGAAGAGAATTCTACCACTGGATTGCCAGTACCTCCTGATTTTTGAGAAGAGGAGAATTTAAGCTCAGCAAGTAGAGAATCTTGCCTTTCTGCAATTAGTGCAGTTATCTCAAAAACCTTTAACATTCAATACTTAAAATAAGGCTATTTCAGATATTTGAGTTGCAGCAAATATCCCAAAACAGTCATCTCTCGATGATTTCTTTAAATTGCTTATCTAAGGCTTTGATGAAAGCAATAAATTCTAGGGACAAAATGTAGAAGCAATTGTAGGAAAAGACAGTACCTAGCATTATGTAAAATATGTTGGAATTTAATCATATGTAAAAATGTCTAATTTTACTCCTAAATTGCAGTTCCTAAAATTCCTTCCTCATAACTGACTCATAATCTATTTTGAGACAGACCTGCCACTACTACAACAGTGTCACTGTACATTCAGATTCATACAGAAAAGGCAGGGACAAATGGAAAAATCAGATAACACTAAGGGGCCTCATATGCATATGGCCCTACACTAACACTGGGCGTATGGCCTCAAAGTTGGGACTGAGCTAAACTCTCCAAGTGTTGAAGTTGTGTTTCCTAACGCTGTCTTTGGAGAAATGAGTTGGTTAGAAATACCTAGTTCATGGTTTAAAGTGGAGCACTTGATATGGTTCTTTATTTAAAATATCTATTTTTTTCCACCTTCTTCTTGTTAAAACTTCCAAAAACTTTTTTATAATACATTTTTTATTTTAAAATAATGCTCATATAAACCAAAAACCCAAACCCATTGCTACTGAGTTGATTCCCACTCATAATGACCCTATATGTCTATATATATACATATATAGATTTTTTTTTTTTTTGAAGGTACCTGATGGGCACAAAGTTTCCACTTTACTACTAACTAACCCAAAGGTTGGTGGTTTGAGCTCACCCAGCAGAGCCATAGAAGAAAAGCCTGGAAATCTACTTCTGTAAAAATTACAGCCAAGAAAACTCTATGGAGCAGTTCTATTCTGTAATACATGGGGCTGCTAGGAGTTGGAAGCAACTCAACAGCAACGGAGGTATATATATGTGTTTTTCTGTGTATATACAGTAAAACCTGCAAAATCCAGAACATGTGTAAGGTGGAAACCTGTCAGAGAAGAAAAACTCAAATATTTTCCGTGAAAATGAGTGATAGAAAAGTGGTAATGCTGTAAATCAGTCAGAACAAGGCCGGGGCCGACTGCTGAACAGACCATCAATTGCTTATATGCAAGTTCAGGTAGAAGGTGAAGAAAATTAGAACAAGTCCACAAAAGCCAAAGTACTACCTTGAGTATATCCCACCTGAATTTAGAGACAATCTCAAGAATAGATTTGATGTGTTGAACCCAAATGACCGAAGACCAGATAAGTTGTGGAATGACATCAAGGACATCATATATGAAGAAAGCAAGAGGTCATTAAAAAGACAAGAAAGAAAGAAAAGACCAAAACGGATGTCAGAAGAGACTCTGAAACTTGCTCTTGAATGTAGAGTAGCTAAAGCGAAAGGAAGATATGATGAAGTAAAAGAGCTGAATAGAAGATTCCAAAGGGTGGCTCAAGAAGACAAAGTAAAGTATTATAATGACATGTGCAAAGACCTGGAGTTAGGACACCAAAAAGGAAGAACGCTCTCGGCATTTCTAAAGCTGAAACAACTGAACAAAGAATTTAAGCCTGGAGTTGCATTATTGAAGGATTCCATAGGCAAGATACTGAATGGTGCAGGAGACCCAGAAAAACAAGGCAGTCTCATCGGGTTCCAGCTCTCATAGAAAACAAGGCAGCCTCATCAAGTTCTAGCTCTCACAGGTTTCACTATGTGTGTGTATGTGTATATATAGATGTAGATGTAGATATAGACATAGACATAGATATAGATATGGAAACCCTGGTGGCATAGTGGTTAAGAGCTATGGCTGCTAACCAAAAGGTCAGCTCAAATCCACCAGGTGCTCCTTGGAAACTCTGTGGGCAGTTCTACTCTGTCCTATAGGGTCATTATGGGTCTGAACTGACTCAATGGCAGCAGGTAAGGTAAGTATATATATATATATATATACACATACACATATATATATACACATAAATATGTGTGTGTGTGTGTATATATATATGTTGTTGTTAGGTGCCGTTGAGTCTGTTCCAACTCAGAGACCCTATGTACAACAGAACAAAACATTTCCCAGTCCTGCACCATCCTCACAATTGTTGTTATGCTTGAGGCCATTGTTGCAGCCACCGTGTCAGTCCATCTCATTGAGAGTCTTACCCTTTTCTAGAGGGCCTTTAAACAAATATGTCCAAAGTATGCGAGACATAGTTTCATCATCCTTGCTTCTAAAGACATTCTGGTTGTACTTCCTCCAAGACAGATTTGTTTGTTCATTTGGCAGTCCATGGTATATTCAATATTCTTTACCAACACCATAATTCAAAGGTATCAATTTTTCTTCGGTCTTCCTTGTTCATCGTTCAGCTTTCACATACATATGAGGCAATAGAAAACACTATGGCTTGGGTCAGGCGCACTTGAGTCTTCAAGGTGGCATCTTTGTTTTTTCACACACACACACACACACACACACACACACATATATATATTTCCATACATACACCCATTCCTCAGTTATTGATATGGTTATATTCCAAAAACCATGTCACTATGCAAAAATTGTCATTATACAAAAATAGAGGATGACTACATCAGATCACAAAATGGAGGATAACTACATCTTTATATAATGGTCAGATTCCATCATTACATAACTGTCAAATCACTGAGACTCATGGCCCAGCCAAATTGGCGCAAAACTTCAACCACCACCCCCACCAGCATTACTCTCGCCTTGCACCTAGGCATTTGTTACTGCCAGAAATATGTTGTTTATGCACAAAATAGTCAGATAGTAATTTTTTCACTATTGTCATAAAAGCAAAATGTTGGGCAACCATTGTTAGGTGCCATCACATAGGTTCCTACTCATAATGACCCTACGTACAACAGACAAAATACTGCCCACTCCTGTGCCATCCTCACAATTGTTGCCATGTTTGAGCCTATTGTTGCAGCCACCGTGTCAATGAATCCCATTGAAGGTCTTCCTTTTTTTCACTGACCCTCTGTTTTATCAAGGATGATGTTCTTCTCCAGGGAACGTTCACCTTTAATAACATGTCCAAAGTATGTGAGACAAAGTCTCTCCATCCTTGATTCTAAGAAGCATTCTGGCTACACTTCTTCCAAGACAGATTCATTGTTCTAGTCTGATATCTAATGTCTAGATAGTCATTAATTGAGGTGTATGTGTATACATACATATATGTATATGGAGCCTTGACAGCAAAGTGGTTAAAGAGCTTGGCTGCTAACCAAAAAGTCACAGTTTGAATTCACCAGCTGTTCCTTGGAAACCCTATGGGGCAGTTCTACTCTGTCCTATAGGGTCACTCAGAGTCAGAATCGACTCAACGGCAATGGGTTTGAGTTTTTGGTGTATATATATATACATATATATGTATACATATATATGTATATATATTTTTTCCCCCTAAACAGAGTTTGGAGCTATATTTTTGTCTTACTTCTAGTCGCTTTCTCCTCTCCTTTCTTTACTATGTTCAGCTGATTCGGTTCCAGAGTTTACAGTAACTCCGTGAGTTCAGGAAGGTGCTTTCCGGGGATCTGAGTCTCAGGTTTGGAAAGGATATTAAAGTTCACGTAGCACATCCCTCACCCTCAGGCAAAGTCACACAAAGAAGAGTCCATCTTCCTTTTCAAGGCTCTAGAGAAGATTACACAACCCCCACCTGTACCTCATTTTAACATTTACTATCCTTACTCTGTTTAACCAAAAACTCCATGCTTCAAACACAGCCTATTTCCTTTTGTTTTTTACGCAATGCAGATAGCCAGTCATCTCCTTATGTAAAAAGCTCTCTATAAGCTCAAAGGATATATTCAATTGCCATCTGGCTTTCTCGTCAGAAAAATTATAAACAGTTTTGTTTATCTCTCATTGGTATTGTTTTCCAACACTTGAGTCATTTGACCATCTTTGTGGTTGCCAAGTTCTCCACATCAGTCTTTAAATACTAAAAACTAAACTATACAAGGTAAGTAAAAAACATACAGATCCCGGAAATTCACATTTCTGCACAGTAAGTTAAGATTGCCTAACAGTTTCTTTACATTATACTTTCTTTCTACATTTTTTTATTTTCATATTGATGATTGAAAAATTTTTATTACTGAAAAAATATTTTTTGTTTAGCTTTGGATTGGTTTTTAATGAAACTGATTGGTTTCAGGTAAGGGTGTTCATATGGAATGGAGGTTATTTTAAAGCAACACTGACAAATATGCAAGATGTCTGAAAGAAGCATTTATTTATTTTTTATTGTGCTTTAAGTGAAAGTTTACAGTTCAAGTTAGTTCTTCATACAAAAATTTATACACACATTGTTATGTGACCCTAGTTGCTCTCCCTATAATGTGACAGCACACACCTCTTTCCATCCTGGATTTCCCGCGTCCATTCAACCAGCTCCTGTCCCCTTCTGCCTTCTTGTCTCACTTCCAGACAGGAGCTGCCCATTTAGTCTCAAGTGTCTACATGAGCTAAGAAGCACACTCTTCACAAGTATCATTTTATGTCTTATAGTCCAGTCTAATCTTTGTCTGAAGAGTTGGCTTCAGAAATGGCTTTAACAGAAAGTTTGGGGGCCATGCCTTTTGGGGTCCCTCCAGTCTCAGTCAAACCATTAAATCTGGTCTTTCTACTAGAATTTGAGTTCTGCACCCCACTTTTCTTATGCTCTGTCATGGACTCTCTGTTGTGTTCTCTGTCAGGACGGTTATTGGTGGTAGCTGGGCACCATCTAGTTCTTATGGTCTCAGGCTGATGGAGTCTCTGGTTTATGTGGCCCTTCTGTTTCTTGGGCTCATATTTTCCTTATGTCTTTGGTGCTCCAGATGGGTTGGGACCAACTGATGTATCTTGGATGGCCACTCGCTAGACAAACAAGCATTTATTGAAATTACAACTATAACTAAAATAGTTTTATTGTTCCTCTATTTAATATTTTCCTCTAATATTTTTTTCTGTATTTAATCATGGATGAATTGTCCAGTTCTGTGTTTTTCTAGCAAATTTCTGGCCAAAAAAAAGGGAAAGAAAAAAATCAGAAACTAGCTGCATAATACTAGTATAATAACCACACCAATTTAGTTTGGCATCAGCATGATTATGAACAATTTTGGACTATTTCGCATAAATTACATTTAAATCCCAAGTTTATTGTTTTCCTTTTGGAGAAGGGAAGTCTAGAGAGGGGTAAAGCAGGCTGAAAATGATTACAGCAAATGCAAGTTTGCAATTTGCAGTTCATTAATCCTTCTGAAGGTTCAGGCCTTCAAACATGGTAGCCGAAGTTAACCTTGTGTGGAATATTCTGTATTGGTCTTCAGTAAGTTCAACAAAGTGCTGCCCTGGCACATGGATTTTCATTTACTTTCAAAGAGAGCCAAGACCATGGGTAAACTATGCAATTGACAGATTGATCGAGGCCCATAGGACTTTAAAAAAAAAAAAACCCTCACGGGACAGCTCAAACACTCCCTGTTCCCTTTTTCCCAGGGACACAAAATCAACCTGTCATGGATTAGTACTAGAGAGCATTACTTTGCACAAGTCCAGAGAAACTCTAGAAAAACACCAAACTAGAACTAAAGATTGTGGGTAGGGTGCATGTGCATTCAAGTTCATCCATAATTCTACACTGGAAATATTCCCATGGTTATGGCCTCCAGACACTTTTCACTTATTCATTTATTGTTTTATAGAAACACTTTATGTTAGGACATTTTTCAATCATTAAGGCACTTGTTCTCTAGATATCTACAAGTCTCTTCCATTTGCATTAAAATAGATAATTAGATTGATAAGCAGATAGGCTGTTAGATCGACAGACTGATTTATAGATATAGCTGGTAGGTAAATTTTATATTATGAAGAGAATATAAAAATATTATTAAAAACTGAATAAATAAGAAACAAAAGAAAAGCACCCATAATCCCACTACTCTAAAGCAATAATCATTGCTTCACACATTCATAATCTGTCCTTTTATACACGGTTGAAATACAGTCTTATATTGTGATTTTTTTATTTAACCTAATATGGGTAACATTTCTCCATACTATTAAATGGGCTTAATAGACATCATGTGAATAGTGAATATGCCATTCTTTACTCTGCTATTTCCCCATTAGATGTTGGTTGCTTCCACTGTTTGGTAATTATGAATAATGGTGTGTGGCTTGGTACATATAGATTTATGAATTATTTATTTAGGGTAAATTACCTAAAGTGAGATAAATGGGATAAAGGTATTGAGCATCCTAAGGCTTTTAAACTATGTTCATCACAGCTTTCAAAAAATGTTTATAAATTCGGATATAACGAACAATCCATGAGAACACCAGCTTTACGAAACGCTTTCCAGCATTGAATATTGCCATTTTAAAAAAATATTTCTGTACATTACTATAAATACAATTTTCTTTTCAGAAATAAATATTCTAACCAAATATCATCATTACAGCCCTTTCTTTTTACATGTGGAAGAGAGACAAATATGTATTATGTAAAATACATGGGCAAAGCATTTTCCTCTTTAGGTTTGCAATGAGTCAGCTTGGATGATTTGGGGAATGTGGTGATAAACCAGTGCACCGTCCTCAGTCAGGCCCTGATCTTAGAGCCAGGCTTTCCGTAGCACCAAAGGCTGAAATCCAACTCATCTCTGTCGTATTCTGAGCTGCTGACACCCAGCCTTACTAAGCAACGAATTCTTGCAAGGTCAAGTCTTGTTACTTATCACCTACTATGTATCAAACTCTCTATGCCCTGAACTAAATGCCTTTTCACATACAGACTTTAATGGCTTCAATTTGAGAATAAAGAGTTGATTAAAAAGTTGAGTTCAGGAAAAAAATTCCGAAAGTTCTGAGCAAGCTCTTGGTTTTCTTTTTGCCACATTTCCCCTTTCCTGAGGACTCGTTCTTGCTGTGCTTTCTAGAAAACAAACCCAGAAACACACACAAAGAGGAAGTCATTGCAAATATAGGCAGATTACAAACGGGTTCCATTCCTAAGTCCTTTTTTACGTCTAATTTGTATGTAAGTTGAACAGTTAGGTACGCTTCCTATCTAATGTCAGTTAGTTAAATGTCTTCTTATTATTGTCAGGTGTCATTGAGTCATTTCTGACTCATAGCAACCCTATGTACCACAGAACCAAACACTGCCTGGTCCTGCACCATCCTTACGATCGTTGTTATGCTTGAGCCCATTGTTGCAGCCACTGTGTCAGTCCATCTCATTGAGGGTCTTCCTCTTTTTCTCTGACCCTCTAATTTATCAAGCATGATTCCTTCTCTCTAGGGACCGGTCCCTCCTGATAACGTGTGCAAAGTATTTGAGACAAACTCACCTCATCCTTGCTTCTAAGGAGCACTCTGGCTGTACTTCTTCCAAGCAAAAATTTTTCATTCTTTTGGCAGTCCATGGCATATTCAATATTCTTCACCAACACCACAACTCAAAGGCACCAATTCTTCTTCAGTCTTCCTTATTCATTGTCCAGCTTTAGCATGCATATGAGGAGATTGAAAGCACCATGGCTTGGGTCAGGTGTACCTTGGTCCATAAAGTGACATCTTTGCTTTCTAATACTTTAAAGAGGTCTTTTGCAGCAGATTTGCCCAGTGCAATGCTTCCTTTGATTCCTTGACTGCTGTTTCCATGGGTGTTTGTTGTGGATCTCAGTAAAATGAAATCCTTGACAACTTCAGTCTTTTCTCCATTTGTCATGATGCTGCTCATTGGTCCAGTTGTGAGGATTTTTGTTTTCTTTATGTTTAGGTGTCATCCATACTGAAGGCTGTGGTCTTTGATCCTCATCAGTAAGCACTTCAAGTCCTTTTCTCTTTCAGCAAGCAAGGTTGTGTCATCTGCATAAAGCAGGTTGTTAATGAGTCTTCCTCCAATCCTGATGCCCCTTCTTCTTCATATAGTCCAGCTTCTCATATTATTTGCTCAACATACAGGTTGAATAGGTATGGTGAAAGAATACAACCCTGACGCACACCTTTCCTGACTTTAAGCCATGCAGTATCCCCTTGTTCAGTCCGAATAACTGCCTCTTGATCTGTGTACAGATTCCTCATGAGCACAATAGAATTCCCATTCTTCAAAATGTTATCCGTAATTTGTTATAATCTGCACAGTCAAATGCCTTTGCATAGTCAATAAAACACAGGTATTCTCTGCTTTCAGCCAGTGTCCATCTGACATCAGCAACAATATCCCTGGTTCCACGTCCTCTTCTGAATCTGACCTGAATCTCTGGCAATCCTTGTCAATGTACTGCTGCAGCCACTTCCAAACGATCTGCAGCAAAATTTTACTTGTGTATGATTTTAATGATATTGTTCAATAATTTTTGCAATCAGTTGGATCACCTTTCTTGGGAATAGGCATAAATATGGATCTCTTCCAGTCAGTTGACCAGGTGGCTGTCTTCCAAATTTCTTGGCAAAGATGAGCAAGCATTTCCAGCGCTGCATCCGTTTGTTGAAATATCTCAATTGGTATCCCGTAAATTCCTGGAGCCTTGTTTTTTGTCAGTGCCTTCAGTGCAGCTTGGACTTCTTCCTTCAGTACCACTGGTTCCTGATCATATGCCACCTCTGGAAATGGCTGAACATCGACCAATTCTTTTTGATATAATGACTCTGTGTATTCCTTCCATCTTCTCTGGATGCTTCCTGCTTCGTTTTATATTTTCCCCCTAGAATCCTTCACTATTGAAACTGAGGCTTGAAACTTTTCTCCAGTTCTTTCAGCTTGAGAAATGCCAAGCGTGTTCTTCCCTTTTGGTTTTCTGTCTTCAGCTCTTTGTACATGTCATTCATTATAATACTTCGTCTTCTCTAGCTGCCCTTTGAAATCTTCTGTTCAGTTCTTTTACTTCATCATTTCTTTCTTTTGCTTTAGCTACTCAACATTCATAAGCAAGTTTCAGAGTCTCTTCTGACATCCGTTTTGGTCTTTTCTTTCTTTCCTGTCTTTTTAATGACCTTTTACTTTCTCCATGTATGATGTCCTCGATTTCATCCCCCAACTGGTCTGGTCCTTGGTCATTAGTGTTCAATGCATCAAATCCATTCTTGAGATGGCCTCTAAATTCAGGTGGGATATTCTCAAGGTCATACTTTGGCTCTTATGGACTTGTTTTAATTTTCTTCGGCTTCAAGTTGAACTTGCATATAAGCAGTTGATGTTCTGTTCCAGAGTCTGTCCCTGGCATTGTTCTGACTGATGATATTGAGCTTTTCCATTGTCTCTTTCCACAGTGATTTAATTCCTGTGTTTTCCATTTGGTGAGGTCCATATATGTAGTCACCATTTGTGTTTTTGAAAAAGGTTTTTCAGTGACTAGGTCTTTGGTCTTGCAAAATTCTATCATGCTGTCTACAGCTTCATTTCTATCACTAAGGCCATAATTTCCAACTATAGATCCTTCTTCTTTGTTTCTGGCTTTCACATTCCAATCACCAGATATTTATCAATGCATCTTGATTGCATGTTTGATTAATTTCAGAGTATAGAAGTTGGTGAAAATCTTCAATTCCTTGATCTTGGCATTGTTGGTTGGTGCATAAATTTGAATAATAATTGTATGGTCTTCATTGTAGGCATATGTATATTATCACAGTGTTGTACTTCAGCATAGATCTTGAAAAGTTCTTTTTGACAACAAATGCAATGCCATTCCTCTTCAATTTGTCATTCTCGCCATAGTAGACCATATGATTGTCTGATTCAAAATGACCAGTACCAGTCCATTTCAGTTCACTAATGCCTAGGATATATATCTTCAAAGGTTCTGCTTCATTTTTGATGATTTACAATTTTCTTAGATTCACACTTCATACGTTCCATGTTTCAATTATTAATAGAAGTGTACAGCTGTTTCTTCTCATTTTGTGTCATGCCACATCAGCAAACGTAGGTCCCAAAAGCTTTATTTTATCCATGTCGTTAAAGTAGACTCTACTTTGAGTCATATTTCCCAGTTGCATTTTGAATGCCTTCCAACCGGAGGGTCTCATCCTCCCAAACTATATCAGACAATGTTCCACTACAAGGTTTCCACTGGCTAGTTTTTTTTCAAAGTAGTTGCCAGGTCCTTGTTCCTAGTTTGTCTTAGCCTGGTAGCTCCGCTGCAATCTGTCTACTGTGCGTGACCCTGCTGGCATTTGAAATACTAGTGGCATAGCTTCCAGCATCACAGCAACTCAAAAGCCTCCACAGTACAACAAACTGAGAGATGAGTGGTGGTAAAGTGAGTTAATTAATGGAAAAGCACATAGAAAAGTGTGCTAACAGTACTCAGTAAGTGTCAACTGCAATATGTATATGTCTGAATGATCTAATATTAAGAGAGACTATCTTCTTTGATATGTTAACTACAGAAACATGCCACCATTATTTATCTGAAATTGATGTTTCAGATGTACTATTTCGAAAATGTTGTTGTTTTGTGCCACTGAGTCGATTAAGCCTCATAGCGAACCTGCAGGACAGAGTAGAGTTTCTGAGGCATAATCTTTATGGGAGCAGATTGCCAGGTCTTTTCTCCTGCAGAGCCACTGGTGGGTTCAAATCATTGACCTTTCGGTTAGCAGCCGAGTGCTTAGGCCACCAGGGTGCATTTTAAACATGGGTATTTAATCTTAAGACTCGATGGCACTGGATTTTTTATATGGTTTATGTATCTTAATAGTACACATTTAAATATATATTTATGTATTATTTAAGTACATAAAAGTGCATATTAGCAGTCTCCCATGTGATTCTAAGTCATACTGGTGAAGAATAGATTAAGTCAGTCCCTTAAATTTTAATCTTCAAAGCTCATATATAAAGATTATGAGCAACTTGCATCTTGTAACAAGAGAATATTCCTTTTCTAAGTGGCAAATGTTAAGAAATTCTACATTTTCTTCAATCTAAAGGCTTAACAGTTGGGAAAATAATTTGAAGGTTAACTTGTCCTTGTTTCCCTTTACCCAAAAAGTTTATACTATGAGTGCCCAGAGTTTATTTTGAGAATTAACTGAGATAATAAATGTGCCTGGCCCATTGTAAACATTCCATAAATATATTTTTTGTAATTATTATTGTGAAATAAATATAATGTTAGTTAAAATGCTTGATGTTTTAGGTATAGGAAAACTTCAGTACCAGATCTCAGTGGCATTTACTTCTTTATAACAGCTAAAGGCAGCATTATTCATTACTCAGTGCAGCCTCTTGCCGTCAAATGTCTAAAATGTCAAACACAACTTGTTTTATCTATGACCAGGCTCTGCATCCATGAATTTATTTCATAAATACTATAGGATCTTTAAGAAATCCTGGTGGTGCAGTGGTTAAGCACACAGCTGTTAACTGAAAAAATTGGTGGTCTGAACCCACCAGCTGCTCTGTGGCAGCAAAAAACCCACCAGCTGCTTTGCAGTCTGCTTCCGTAAAGATTACAGCTTTGGAAAGCCTACGGGGCAGTTCTAGTCTGTCCTGTAGAATAGGGTAGCTGTGAGTCGGAATCGACTTGACAGCAACGAGTTTGGGTTTTTTTTTTTTTTTTTGGTATAGGATCTCTAAGGCTGGACCTGGGCATAAAGAATGATAAAACAGAAATTTCTTTCACATAAGGATGAAGGACATTCGTGATGAATTGCAGTGTTTTCTACAGCCCTCCGAAAAAGAAGTAGAAAAAGAAAATAGAGACAGAAAGGAAAGTAAGTAAAGCTGCATATGATGACCTGCCAAAACACCGAGAGAGAAAACATGTGGAAATGCCACGGAAAATACTTGCAAAAAGAAGCAACTATAATAAAGGATCTTCTTGGAATGCTCACAAACTCGCATTGTTATTCTGCTTGCTTCTCAGAGGTTAAGAGCTCAAGCCATCTGGCTGAGCTCAGAATCTGCACCTCTTCAAGCTGAAATTCAGTCCTTAGTAAACCTATTCACTTCTCTACATGTTGTATAGATGTTTTCCATTCCCTGGATATCCTCCTGCTTATTTCTCCATTGGCCTAATGACCTACCAAAGAGATGCTGGAGAAAGAATCATTATCAAGATGTATGATTAACTTGGCTAAATGCTAGCCCAGTTTCACAATGAAAACTTTCCATCTCTACCATTCAAAACTGTGTCAAAAAGGTATTTATGATGTTTCTACTTATGCAAAAATTGTATTTCATATTTGTCAGGTAGTGTTTTAGACGTGTGTTTCATATCAAATACAAGAAAGGTCAAATGAAATCTAAAAAAAGTAAAAATATATTTATTGGCAGGATCTGCTATGAGTGAGTCTTCCAGCACATCTGGGAACCTCTGTGAAAAATTAACTCAACATCCCAGACTCTGGGGATGGCCGAATTATTAACTAGTTTTGCAGAAACACTCTTGGTGCAAGCCAAGGTATACAAGAAATATTTTAGCCCTACAGACCATTAAATACTGTACAGTTAACCTACTGCATGAGAAAAACAGTGCACGTTTAAATGGAGATGTCTGGTTTCATTCACAGCGGAAAACAGAAACTATGTATCTGTTGACAATTGCTTTTGACAGTTCAGAGTCTACAGCTAAAGTGTTATAGGAAGATTGAATATCTGATGTTTTTCCTAAAAGAAAATTAAACATTGAGAATTATGGAATAGAGCAAATTATAACATCACGTTGACCTGGAATCGGGTGTAGGTTCTGGTTAGGGACACAGTAGGCACATTTCCCCTAGAATCAAACATAAAATCCAGATCCAGATTTTCTCTTTTTTCCCTCCTGTGAAATATCTTTTTGGAGGTAGACTCAAGGGAAAAAAGTACTAATGAATATAGTGTAATTTGCGATGAGAGATATGAACAACATGTCTCTTTTCCCCGTAAAGCCTAGGAACTTTCATTGTTTACCCTAGGCCTAGAAATCACTTCTTATATTGTCCTTGTAGAGTACACTGATCCTGAAATAGCCACACTTCTTATATTATCCTTATAGATGCATTGATCCTGAAAAAGCATACTTAGTTTCTTATCTGTACCAGGATGAACACCACTGAATCCATGTTACTTCTGGCAGCAGTTGGCTTAAACACATTAGCGGTACTTGGGGAGCTTGAAAATATACTGATAACCTGGCCCCCTTGGTGGGGGCCTAGCACTGGTATTTTATTTTTTAACTTCCTCATTATAACGTGCAGCCATCATTGAGAGCCACCGACAATCAATGTGCCTTGGAAGGGGGAAAGAAAATCTAGTCACAGTTCTTGGACAAATACAAACGATTTATTTAATTGAGCCTGAGTCTCTGCAAATAGGTCTGAAGATCATTTTTTTCTGGCCGGATATTATGTTATAGTCAAAAAAAAAAAAAAAGTCAAAGAGTCTGAAAAATGAAAACATCCCATGGTTAATAACTTTTATCCTAACAAGCATATTTGGTAGAAGACAATAGCCTAAACACTATATCTTCATGAAAAGAAAAAATTTGAATTGAATCTCAAGGTTAGGGAGCTAAACATCAAGCCAAGTCACAGCCTTGCTGCTAGTAAGTCATTTATGAAGACAGCGACTACTCTGAGTTAACCCGCATGTGATGCAAATGGTTAAAGTGCTTGGCTGCTAACAAAGGTTGGAGGTCCAAATCTACCTAGAGACACCTCAGAAGAAAAGCCCAACAATCTACTTCTGAAAAATCAGCTTTTGAAAACGCCATTAAGCACAGTTCTACTCTGACACACATGAGGTCGCTATGAGTTAGAACTGGCTCGGTGACGACTTTTTTGTTCTCTTTCGAAATCACTTCAGCACTCCAGCACCAGGAATTCTGAAGGATTAAAACACTAGGGAAACTTAGACACATGTGTTAAATCACAACATTTTGGCATAATGACTATTTCCCTTAATTTTAATAGCTCAAGTTGAGAATTTATTATTCTAATTTTTAATTATTTAGGGATTAATAACTCATTCATTCAACAAATGCTTACTGGATGCCTACTGTGTGCCAAGCATCCATTTAGTACTAATGGAAATTACAAGAGACCATGAATGAAATGAATAAGAAAATCACATATTAGAAGGTGATAAGAGACATGGAGAAAAATGAAGCAAGAGTGGTGAAGGAAGTTTCCATTTTTACCAGGGTGTCAGGAAAAGCTTCACTAAGAAGGTGACATTTCAGCAGAGACCTAGAGGAGATGAGAATTATGTGGCTATCTGAGCAAAGACAGTCCCAGTTTGAAGACCCAGTAAGCACAATGCCTGGCAAGATGTCTTTTTACTCTTGTTGATACTATTTGCAGTATAGATTATTCAATTAACAGAGCAATTTTTTCCTATTTTTTTTAATTGTGGTAAACTATATCTAACATAAAATTTACCATTTTAACCATTTTTTTTTTTTTTTTACTATTAACAGAGCAAATTTTTAAAATAAAGATTTTATCTCTTCCAGACTTCATTCTAAGTCACTATATTTCTACTGACATGTCTGCTTGCATAACCAGGGATGATCATTATCGAACCCTAGAGAGAACTAACCCTAAGCTTAACCTTAATGATAGCCTAATTTTACCAAAGAAGAGACTAAGGCTAAGAAAGATTAAGTAACTTGCTCAGGGTCACATACATTATAAAGTCTGGGGTTGCCATAATTTTATTCTGGGTCTGTCTGACTCCAAAGTCCACCTTCAAAATAGCTATGTCTAATGATTTACACTATCTTTCCTTAAAACAAATTCAAGGAGGCTTCTCTTAACTACATTGGGTGTATCATAAGCAATGTAAATAACACCTGACTACCTGTGTCATAGGGTACGTGTCATTTCATTTTACTAGGATCCACAATCAATACCCATGGAAGTAGCAGTTAAGGAATTAGATGATGCATTGCAGTGGGCAAATCTGCTGCAAAAGACCTCTTCAAAGTTTTAAAAAGCAAAATTGTTACTTTGAGGACTAAGGTATGCCTGATCCAAGCCATGGTATTTTTAATCACCTCATATGCATGAGAAAGCGGGACAATAAATAAGGAAGACAGAAGAAGAATTAATGCATTTGAATTATGGTGTTGGCAAAGAATACTGAATATACTATGGACTGCCAGAAGAATGAACAAATCTGTCTTGGAAGAAATACAGCCAAAATGCTCCTGAGAAACGAGGATGGGGAGACTTTGTCTCATATACTTTGAACACGTTATCAGGAGGGACCAGCCCCTGGAGAAGGACATCATGCTCGGTAAAGTAGAGGGTCAGTGAAAAAGAAAAAGACCCTCAATGTGATGGATTGACACAGTGGCTTGCAAAAATGGTCTCAAACAGCAACAATTGTGAGAACGGTACAGGATCGGGCACTGTTTTGTTCTGTTGTACATAAGATCGCTATGAGTTGGAGCCAACTTGATGGCACCTAACAACAACATCTGTGTCATATGCTCGCTGAGTTGGCATCTACAGCAATGGGTTTGGTGTATTTTTTTTTTTTTTTTTTGGTTATCGGTGTAACCTACCATAAGTCACTTTACCTGTTTATGTTTCCCCATCTATTAAATAAGCAGGTCAAACTGTCATTTTAGTCCTTTTTACCCATGAAATACTATGATTCTGTGATATATTAACTTTGACTACTTTAACATTTTTTGACTCCTACCAAATTCATGACGTAGTCAATAAACATATATTGATTTCCTTCTCTGAGGCAGGCACAGTCTACAAACACCATGTCATAAATAATTTGTATTTAAGAATGTCATTTTTATACTAGGGTATGAAATATATTAAGATTTGAGCTAGGTATCTCGGCCTTGTGTAAATTCTGGGCCAAAACTCAAATGCTTACAGGGCCAGGTGGGAAAAGGTAAATCAGTAACGTGGAATGTGTGTATACACTTGGCACTAGACAGCTCAGCTCCAAGACTCGTGTTAGAAATGTTGAAAAGCAGTTTTCTGGTCAACCCAAATTTGTGTGCCTAGGTTGCTTTGTGTTTTAACTTACAAATGCACGTATCTGACCATCAGTTCTAGTGATATTATTGAAAAATATATAAGAAGAACCAATACAGTTGCCATCAAGTCAACTCCAACTCATGTGATCCCATGTATGTCAGGGTAGAACTGTGCTCCATATGGTTTTCAATGGTAGATAGTCAGCGCTTTCTTCCAAGGCCCCCCCAGAAGGCCTCAAACCATCAATCTTTTGGTTAGTAGGAAAGCACATTAACTGTTTGCATCACCCAAGGACTCCTGTATAAAAAGATGGATTCCCACAGCATCTGAAAGGACCATGTATCTTTTTAGGTATATGATCGCCTCGTGTCACCCTAGTTGTTACCTCCATAGCTCTCGTCTAAATAGTCACCATTGAAAATAATTTCCATGAGAACAGGTACTTGTCCATTTGGGTCAGATTTATGTCCATGGCTCCTAGCACCATGACTACTATACAACAGATTAGCAGTAATTATTAATTGAATAAAATGAGTAAGGGTATTAATTTTTAAAGTGAGGATAAATTTGAGTTTTAAGAAACCAGTATCAGTTCTGAGCTGACATATTAAAATGTAACAGTTCAGGCTTGGATACTAGCCCTAAATCGGTCACTAATTAAACAAGCTACACTATCCTCCAGTCTTCAGTTTTCTCATCCATGAAACAAGGAACAGGTGAGAAAAGATCTCTTTCAGCTCCCAAAACTCTGATTCTCTGAACTACTACTGGTGTAAGAAATAGAAAGCATCTGATTTAACAGAGGTTTGACCTGAGTTTCTTCACCTTGCGTAGACCAGGGGTTGAAACTCAAATGCTTCCTGGGCTAAGCAAGAAACGTAAATAAGTGAAATGAGTTAGCTGGTGGATTGCCTTAAGCAATTCAATATCACAAGGGTCAAACTAAAAAATACCAAAGCTAACAAGGCTGCAAGTGAAATAAAGCCACAAAAGGAAGCACGTTTGTCTAGTTGCTTGGAATTGGTCTTCCAGGGGTCAAGAATAGCTTCTATACTCCATGCTATATGGATTTAATTAATGTTAAGCAACTGAATGTGGATAAATCATTAGCTCATGGAGACCAGAATGATAAGACTCTTGATCTCTGACCCTGCAGTAATCTCTTGACCAGACTCCTGCTGTCCTTGTCCGAACTGTCATCTTTATGAGGGTGGAGGTTGGTGATACCAGATAAGCAAACTGTAGGCATGTTTGCTGTAGTGAGACAGTGTAGGCACATTCTCCCTTCAACCACAAGTGAAATGAAGGATTGTACTCCAGGGGTAGAGACAAGAGGATTCGTCCTCCCCACCACTGTGTGAGTGAAGCCTCATCACTCAGCACCCAAAGGTGACGTGGCCTGGGTGTGTCAGGAATGGAGCAAGTGCTGCTTCCAGGAGGATTACAGGCCCAGCACATAACAAGGGCCCATGTGTGCCCTGTAGGCATACCATGCCCACTTGACCACAGCACAATGTGGTTCCTCTAGCTCCCGGAGACCTGGGGCAGCTTGTATCACATTGGACCATCCTCTCAGTCACCAAGTTCCAAAATTCTGAAATCTTTTGGACTCTTCCCTCATTGTCAGTCATTCATCATGTCGTAACAATCATACCCATTCCTTCCTTTCAGTTTTCAGAGTCACCATCTGGTTTATGCTCTTATCACCTTTCCTCTGCTACTACTGCAGCTTCCTCCTAATCTCCTCAGCTCCAGTCTTTTCGAAGTCTGGTTTTTCATACAAACTGCCGAGGCCCCTGAATCCTCAGAGTGGACACATGGACATCCAAAGCCTTCCACCATTCAGCTTCCACAGTGTTTCCAATCATTTCTCCCATAAGCCTCTATTTTTAAGGAATTGTTCAATCAAACTGTTGCCCAAGCATATTTGTTAAGTTTTGCTCCCACACCTTTGTTTCTGCTGTCTCATTCACTTGAACACCAATCCAGCTATTGCCAGTATGTTAAAAAACCTACTTAAGTACTACCTCCTCCTTAAACCTTGCTGGACAATTTAGCCCACACTGTTGCTTCCTTCAGTAAACTCCACTAAATGTTTAGAGATCCTCAGTCTCGGGTTTCATATCTTGTTTTGTAGATGCCTTTGTCCTGCTCCCCATTAGAAATATAAGGTCCTAGAGAACAACGAGTTTTCTTTGTGTCCTTATAACAGCCAGAGTAGCATCTTAGATTTAAGCAAATGCTCAGTAAATATGTGTTGAATATAATAAACCCATCAAGGAGAAACAATGGAAGAAGACTTTTCTTCCTCCTGGATTCAAAGGAAAAAAAAAAAACCCACTGTCGATGAGTCCATGTCAAGTCATGTTGACCCCACGAGAAGAACTGTACTCCATAGAGTTTTCAAGGCTGTGGCTTTCAGAAACAGATTGCCAGGCCTGTCTTCTGATTAGCCTCTAGGTGGGTTCGAACTGCCAACCTTTTGATTAGTAGTCAAGGGCTTAACCATTGTACTACTACTACCCAGGGGCTCTGGATACAAAGAACCGAACTCAAAGTTAGTATTTGCAGGATGGCGTTATATCCTGTGATAATGATCTTTTCTAAAGCCTCTCTAAAGCAGCTTAACAGACAAAATTTCATTTCCTTAGATATAAAGTGTTCCTGCTCACTTTTGAATTCGTACAACATGAGATGGGAGAAAACCAGCTTTCCTGGTTAGTAAGACAGAGTCATTTTGAGAATGTCTGTTGTATTTCAGGAAGAACTAATGACTTCAGCACACACTGCCAAAGTGCTTTATGGAAAGTCATATGTAAATTATTATGAAAAAGTAAAAAATAAATTAAGGAGAAATCTACATTCTCGGATTTATTTTTTCTTTATCATTATTACAGGGGATTTGAAAACTGTTTATGTATAGGTGTACATATTTATTTATTTTGGGCCAATGTCCTTTAAATCAGGGTAAGGTAGAATGGAGAAAAAAAAAAAAATAACTGTTTCCTTTCTAGCAATCTTCACCACTATTCCACCTTGCCACTAATTGGAGGCTTTGGGTAGACTTAAGACTTTGGCTTATTTCTCATACAGCAGAACTGTTAATGGTTTGTTTCCAGGTTCATTCTCCAGAGCCTGTCCAAAATTTCTGGACATCTGACATCTCCCGAAATGTGATATTCTGATACACCCCATCTTCTAATATTCAAATGACAACATGTCACGATAATTCTAGTTTGCAAAACTGTAGGGATTTAAGCATTGCCTTCTAGAGGCAATCCTCTTCTCTCCACTTTTACACTCCCATACTTTCAATCCTATCAGGCAAAGGAACTTTCTCTCTTTTGCCTCCTGGAACGCATTGGAAAGAAGCTGAAAGAAAATAATACTTCTATTAGAAAAATAATTTTTTTAAGATGCCGCTCCCAAAATAAAACTATAGAGATTTAAGTAAGTGAAGATAAGTTCCATTGATTTTGTGGGGCTTATAATTTTAAAGGATGTCTTTTTAAATCATCAGCCCCAAATTGTTCTGTCTGCAAAACAGTGCCATTGCTCATTTTGTTTTTCAAAATGTACATGCTGTCATTTACTAAATAAACTTTAATAACCTTCATTAAACTGCAATAAATCCAATTGTTGTTAAAATTGTTCCTTGTGATAATACCCTGATGATGATAAAAAGATGTCATCGATTAGAAATGCATTATAAAGAAATACTCTATAGATGGAATTTTATAAATTCGTATGAAATTATATGAAATTCACAAAAAGAAATTCCGCTATAGGTAAAAAGTCATGATTTCTGGGATATGCTTTTACATATTCCAGTCAAAAAAGAGGGGGTGTGGAAATAAGAACTGCAAAATATTGATAATTGCTGAAGCTGGATGAGAGGTACATATGGGTTTATTATAGCATTTTCTTTACTTTTGTGTATGCTTGAAATGTTCCATAACAAAACATTTAAAAATTCAATAATGCTGTTCTGCTGTCCTTGCCATATCATTATCCATTTGCCTCCTCCCAGTCACACTACCAAGGTCTGTAGCCTGTTAGAGATATCCTTCTAAATTCTTATCCCAGTGAAAGAGGAAAAGAACCAAAAAGTCCATTGTGGACTCAGCCAGAAGACAAAGCCTAAGGTGCTGATCAAGTCTTCAGCCTCCAACTTTCTGCCAGATGACAGAGGTGTCTCTTGAAGATTTGGCAGGATTGACAGCTGATAATGAATTTCCTCACTTCTGTGAACTACCTAAAGCTACGTGAGTTAGTTATAGGGCATTGCTTATAAACTGCTGCAGTGTATGTATTTATTAATGGATTTATATAAGCTTGTGCTTAAAATATACTGTATAAGTGACAGAGAGCATTTCCTGTGAATACTTTGGTCCTTGAGAATCATGAAGAATTATAGGTTATACTTGCATGATAACAATGCAAAGAGCAAAAAGGAATTCTTGATGACTTTGAATTTAACAGGATCAGCTTCAACATGTAGGAGATTTTTTAAACAAATAGTCATAAAGACTCATTCATAAGTAAATGAGATTTGGAGGAATGACATTTGTTTAACTTAAATGCCACAAGGACACAGAGTAATTAGATTTTGATGTAGAAAGAAAGCTCATATGTGATGATTTTCCCAAATGGGTATATAATTATAAAAGTGAATTAGGACTTTTTGGGATAAAAAAGCATCTGAGTAACAGGGCATGTTTTGCTTTCAAAGTATATTAGGCTTAAAGGTCCTTGGAAATATTTTAATTACATCTGGAAACATGCTGGCAGTCCTCCCTGAGATCTGTACCTCAAAACCAGTTCCTTATTTCAGTAGCTATTATCTGGCCCTGATCTGGGATCTCCCAGGGGGTTAACTCCCATGTCAAAGAGGATGTCTTCTGGGGCAGAATGACCGTGGTAAAAAGACCTAAAACCATTTCACGAGGAGCAGTGAAAGGGAAGAAGGCCTGTCAACTGGAATTGGAAGGCTAAAGTGAGACACAGCTACTTTTAAATATTTGATGGACTATTGCATAAAAAGAGAAAGATCTTGTCTATATAACTTAAGAGAGAGTTAGAAGCAGTAAGGAAAAGTTCAAGGTTCCAGATTTCTGTTCAATTTACAAAGAGCTTTCTAATATTTGGAGTAGTACTTTAGTGAATAGATACCTCCCTGAAGGAATTCATACTGAAGCTGCTTAGACAAGTATGAGAGATGTCATTCAGTACTGCTCAAAATGTGGTGCACAGTCAGCTGTGTTCTTTTTTTTTTTTAATTGTGCTTTAGGTGAAAGTTTACAGTTCAAGTTAATTTCTCATACAAAAATTTATACACATATTACTATGTGACATTAGTTGCAATACCTATAATATGACAACACACTCCCCCTTTCCACCCTGGGTTTATTGTGTCCATTCACCCAGTTCCTGTCCTTTTCTGCCTTCTCATCCTGCCTCAGGATAGGAGCCACCCATCTGGTCCCATGTATCTACTTGAACTAAGAAGCACACTCCTCACGAGTATTATTTTATACTTTATAGTCCAGTCTAATCTTTGTCTGCAGAGTGGGCTTCCGGGAGTGGTTTTAGTTCTGGGTTAACAGAGCATCTGGGGGCCATGGCTTCCGGAGTTCCTCCAGTCACAGTCAGACCATTAAGTCTGGTCTTTTTACGCGAATTTGAGTTCTGCTCCACACTTTTCTCTCTGTTGTGTTTCCTGTCAGGGTGGTCATCGATGGCAGCCAGGCAACATCTAGTTCTTCTGGTCTCAGGCTGATGAAGTCTCTGGTTTAACTGGTCCTTTTATCTCTTTTTTTTTTTTTTATCTCTAGGGCTAGTATTTTCCTTGTGTCTTTGGTATTCTTTATTCTCCTTTGCTCCAAGTGGGTTGGGACCAGTTGATGCATCTTAGAAGGCCACTTGCAAGTTTTTAAGACCCTAGATGCCACTCACCAAAGTGGGATGCAGACCATTTTCTTAATACACTTTGTTATCCCAGTTGACCTAGATGTTCCCCAAAACCATGGTCCCTAGGCCATAGCTCCAGCTACTCTGTCCCTCAAAATGTTTGGTTGTGTTCAGGAAACTTCTTAGCTTTTGCTTTAGTCCACTTGTGCTGACTTCCCCTGTATTGTGTGTTGCCCTTCCCTTTGCCTAAGATGATTCTCTACCATCTGGTTAGTAAATTCCCCTCTCCCTCCCCACCCCCGTAACCATCAAAGAATATTTTCTCCTGTGTTTAAAACTTTTCCTGAATTGTTATAATAGTGGTCTCGTACAATTTTGTCCTTTTGCCACTGACTAATTTCACTCAGCATAATGTGGTGTGTTCTTTCATATGAGCCCACAAGAAGAGAAGAAGCTGTCAATGTAAATTGATGTTCTGCTTCCTTCATCAATAAAGTCTTGCTATGGAAAAAAATGTCAGCTGAACTCAACAATTAATGACATTATTAAGTACTTTGATTATTGCTCTAATGGAAAAAATTTATTCATCAAGTAGTAAATGGACTAGAGACATTTCACAGTGATCAAAGATAACACTACAAAATACATATAAATAGAAAATTCTTTTTAACACTAGAATGTGTATTCCCATGGTTGAGGTAAGTTTCAAAGCCACAAGTCACAGTAATAAAAAATGCCCCCCAAAACGGGTAACTGCTTCTCCCTGAAACTTATTGTATAAAATTTGTTAATTGGATTGTACAAGGCAGAGCCTCTAAGTTAAATATACATATTCCATATACACATGTGCTACTATCTAAAAACATGGAGATTCAGTTATGACTATAAAATAAGAATTCATTTTAATTAGCTACTGAATTAGAAGTAACTCTTCATTAATGTATATTTTCCCAAACAATATATACTAAAAGTACCATTTCTGTTATGTGCAGATTCAAAACACTTTTCGTGTAGTATCTCCACACTCATTCAGGGCCTTTACATACAATTATGCAGTTTGCACATTACACAAAGCCTAGGGACGTTGAAGCAAGTAGCGGCTGAACTCTAGCCCCCGTATGCTTACCCAGCCTTGAGTCCTGGCAGCAAAACTTTATTAGGCCTGGAGTGACTAAGCCTCCTGATTTTTTCAGAACAGAAGAGTTTCCCAGGATATGGGACGTTCAGTGCTACAATCAGTGCTGTAAAATCAGAATGGTTGGTCACCCTAATTAGGGCACAGACATACCATATGTGCAAGCTTTAGTCTTGGAATCCCTCTTGTAGAACTATAGACCTGAAATCACTGAAATGGTGCAGCCACTTTCACATCACCTCTTTTCATCTTATGTTTTAAAGGTGAAAGAACCATGCAATCAAGCCAACATCCCGACCAAGCCCGATCCAAGAACCTTCTGGACTAATGATGATTCAGGTATTATTGGAAAAATACACTCTGGCCCTATGATGTATAGGATGTGTTCTCTAGTAAAGTCCAAAAAAGAAAAAAGATGAGGTTTGAGGAATAATTTTGTTTGTTTTTACCTAGTTCAACACTTGAATAGATGTAAAAATGGCACTGAGGTGGTCTGATCTCCTCTTACTTCTTGAGGGGGAGGAGAGAATCACCATCAGCATCAGCCCAAGGCTGATTCCTACGAGGTGAAGGTCAGGCATGTCTCCTCTCTCCAATTTTTTTAACTAACTCTGACACTAGCCCTCCCTCCCACAGCACTCTCTTCTGCTCTTCTGGGTTCGATAATTCATTGCAATGGCCACACAGAACTCACAGACCACACTCACGATTACGAGGTTCATTAGGAGAATAACAGGTTACAATTCAGGATCAGGAATGATTCAAGATACAGTTCTTTGGTTAGGACAACTCCCCGGCTGTGCCCACAGGCTGGCCCCTCCTTTGGCCCATGGGCCCCTCAGGCTGGCCTCTGCCCTGCTCGGACAAGTGTTACAAAGCTGTTAACTCCTCCACACATGCCCAGAGGTACCCCACTCCTCCAGGAAGCCTGCTATCCGAAGACACTCAGTCCTCTACCTCTGCGGGTCACTGAGCCTAGCTCTGTCAACAACTGCCTGGAAGCCTCCTGCCAGAAGTCACTCAGCTCTCTGACTCTATGGGGCAGCAAACCTACTGTAACCACCTTGCCCCTTGAGTCAGGAAGCCCACCGTGCCGTCTTGCGCCCATCTCCTGGTTCTGCTGCCACTGTTTCTCTTTTGCTGCTTTCACTCTCTCGTGCCATCTCTGGTGTTACAACTCTCTCTCTCTGTCTCCAGGGTCTAAGAGGTTCTCAGTGCAGGGGCTGCATGCTCCACTTCTGGCTCTTCTTCTTGGTGGTAGTGAGCTCCCTTCTGTAGGCCTCTGGGTTGGCTCATTTTAAGTCTAGCAGGATGGCAAAATGGGCCAGTCCCCTCATTAGGGTTCCATACACATTATTTGCATGGTCCCACCTCCATAAGTGTGCCATGCACCTTACTGGTATTATTAGAAAGCTATCCAATCCCCTTGGTGGGCCACAAACACCTCATTTTCATAGTCCCACCCAGTCATTTGGTGGGAGTTATAAGGCCATGGAGAGAAAGGGCATATAAAAGCGATCCACTGTACCACAATAAACTTCACAATCAATAAAACTGCACCTGATACATACACTTTAGATATCAAAGTATTATGTCTTCTTTTTCAGCATATAAACCATTGGGTGCACCTTTATCAACTGTGAAGTGCATTCAAGTGTTGGAGACAAAAGGGGAATGAGTCCATTTCCAGGAATGAGGGACAGAGGAGTAGAATAAGATGGACAACTATACTAGTCCAATTTTTTTCTTCCAGGAGAAAGAGGGACTTAAAAGACCTAAGGTAAATTATACTTCAGAATATTTATGGAAAGGTAGGCATGACTTGTTCCATGGGATCCAAGAGTATAAATCTAATCAGAACCAGAGGAATGCCACACTCTTAAATTGGCAAATACACTTCATGTCATATAATCAAAAATTAGTCTCAAAGAAGGGAAGAGTATGTTCTTATAGGAGATGAGGACATGTTTTCACCTTTTATTTTTGCAAAACTCTACCAGCCTAATTGAAAAAGTAAAGACACTATAAATAAAAGGGAGGTTAAGCAAAAGGAGCTAAAATAATTAAAAGAGCGATAATAGAGCTTTCACCTTTTCTAATTAAATAGGATCTTGAGAACAAGTGATGATACCTAATATTTGTATTATGCCTCACGGTTTTACAAAGTGAGTTCACAAAAATTATCTAATTTAGTCTTTTCAGCAACACTGTGAAATAGGAGGGGCAGCCTATCCATATGTCCATTTTAGAGATGAGTTAATAAGCTTTTTTTTTTTAATAAGCTAGAAGACAGCTGACATATCCAGAAAATACTAAGATCAAGAGCCTGTGTACGTGGTTCCGTAACACACTTCCAAGGAAGAATACGCTCTCCTGTGAGAAGCAGGGTGGGCTAAAATCCTTGCTTTTATCTTTTCTTCATAAAAGAGAGTCAGATACCAGACCTATTAGCAGAAGCAGGAAAGGGTTGAGGAGGGAAATGAAAACTCTCTGATGCCTTCTTTTTCAAACACCAGGTTTAGGGTCTAAACTTATTATCAATTTCATCTGTCAAAAAAAAATTATTTCATCTTGTTTTATGTCTTTTGATCAAATATAAAAGCCACTAAGTGAATTGGCCTATTTGTGCCATCATTTTATTCCATTAGTAGTAAAATAAAATAAGTAAGCCGTCCACTGGCTAACATTGCTATTAAGATCTACAGTACATGTGTTATGAAGAAACAATATAGAATGATAAGTTACAATTGAAGAAATAAATAATTTTTGAGGTTATACAAAGTGAATGGAATGGGATGAAGGAAGGCAATCAGGAAAGGACCATCCCAGAGAATGATGCTCAGTTACTTTTCGGAGTTGGGGAAATTAGGTTACCAGATAACATGAGTGAAGAAAGACCATATGAAAAAATCATTTGCCATCAAGTCCGCTGCAACTCATGGGGACCGCGTATGTGTCAGAGTAGAACTGTGCCCCATAGGCACAAATTTATTTATTTAATTTTAATAAGTTTAAATCCTTGAGGAGTACAGCATCACATAGATTCTGTGTCCAATGGCCTTAGCAGGAAGGTTGCTTCAGAATTTGGCACAAACCATGCCACTGTTTCTGTGGGCACGAGTTACTTTTTCCCAGATGGCTTGGTTTTGTTAGGTTTGTCACCAGGAGTCATTGTGTTGTTCTTTGTTTTGTACATATAAGCACATCTTTTGTGGAAATAGAATTCAATTTTGTCTCAGACATAACCACCTTCAATTTTAAGAAGAAAAGTGTGATCCCTCTGGTTTCAGAGGCTACGTTTATAGCCAACGTAAATGGCCTTGGACCATGGCTTTCTAGGCATATTTGCCAGTTTAGAAGTTCTGTTCCCAGTAGGTCTCCACAGGCTCCAAGATGCCGGAAAGAGGAAAGCCTCTGTAGGGTTTTGAATGGCTGATTTTTGGGAAGTAGATTGCCAGGCCTTTTTTCTGAGGCACCTCTGGGTCAATTTGAACATCTAATCTTTAGCAGCCAAGCCCAGGAAATATTTATACCACCCATGAGCTCCACAGAACATACAGAAAAATAGTAATAGGAATACCTCAGACCTACTCATTTATTAAAACCTTTTTATTATTTTTCTATCATCAGTGAATGGGATTACAAAGAGAGAGTGCCCCTTCTGCAGCAGCTCATCTAGTGAAGATACTCCTCAATAACCAACTCCTAGACTAGGGCCTATGTCTTAAGTGATTTTTTCCCCCTAGTTATTCTACCAATTACTGAGATTAAAAAAAAAGAAAATCTCCACCTATGCTGGTGGAATTGTCCCATGATTCTTTTAATTCTGTCCTTTTGCTTCATAGATTTGGAAACTCTGTTATTAGGTACATAAACGTTTATATTTTCCTGATGAATTACCCTTTATCATTTTGAAATGTCCCTCTTTATCTCTGATAAAAGCCATTGAAGTCTATTTTTTTTCAGATATTAATATAACAGATTCAGCCATTTATTCCTGTCCTCACAGTTACTTTCAACCTATCTGTATCTTATTGTTTAAGTGTTTCTCTTATAGACATCATATAGATAGATTTTCCTTTTAAATCCTATCTGACAATCTCTTTTGTTGTAGTGTTTTAATTTGAGGTGTTTAGGCCATTTACACTTAACATAATTATTGGCAGGGTTAGATTTAAATCTGCCATCTTGTTATTTGTTTTGTATATGTCCCTTCTCTTCTTTGTTTGCCTTTTCTTTCTTTCCTGAGTTCTCTAAGATTATTTAAATGTTTTTTTAGAAATCAATTTTATTAGTTAACCTCTTTGTATTCCATTTTTAATGGTGGTTTCAGAGATTTTAATAAATAAATTTAACTTCCACAAACCATTGTAGAAACCTTGAAACTGTAGCAGTGCATTTATCTCACATCTCCCATTCTTTACTTTATGGTTGTCATGTATAATACCTTTACATATGTAATAAATCCTACTGTACAAAATGAAATAAGAGAAAAACACTCTTCCATATTTACTCAGATGTTTGCCATTTGTAGCTCATCATTTCTTCCTGATAATCCAAGTCTACCTCTGGTATCATTTCCCTTCTGCCTGAAAAACTTCCTTTAGCATATCTTATAATACACATCTTCTGGCAATAAAATATTTTAGTTTTCTTTTATTTGTATGATATGTCCTTATAAATAAAAAAAATATTTATTTCATTATTGAAGGATACTTTCGCTGACATGAAATTCTGGGCGGACTTCTTTTTTTCTCTCACTTTAAAAATGTTGATCTGCGGTCTTCTGGCCTCTACAGTGTTTGATAGATTTCGGTAACTCTTGTTCAAATCCTTGCTCCGCTGATCGTAATGTGTTGGCTTTTACTGCCTGTTTTAATTTTTTTGTTGTTTTAACCGTTGTTGTTTTAATTGGTTTGACTATGATGTGTCCAGAGTAGGTTCTATATTCTTTAAAATTTGTGTCCTTTAGGTTTAGGAAGTTAAAAGTTCTAGCTGACTAGTTTTCTTAGAATTTGGATCCACGTGGTATGGCTGTTTCACATGTAGAGTCTACATTGCAGCATGCCTTTCCTTCTTCAGCGTATCAGCATTCTAACAGAAATTTTTCCTACATGCCTTCAACTCTGTTAAGTGGAAACACCAGTTAATGAAACTTCACAGCTATCCTTTCGCTCATATGCAAACTTATAAGCCTGTAAACGAACTCTTTACAATATGGATTTTATTATTATAGCCCTTTTTCCAGCTCCTGAAATAATTTTAATAAAATATCTCTATCATTTCCTATGGAAAACATGTCCCAGTGAATGGAATATTTCCACTCAATGGCAACCAACATCAGAGAATATTTTACTTTTTTAATTTACTGTGTAGCTTCTTAGTATAGTTTAGAGTTAAATATTAGGAGTAATTAGCCCACATCCTTGATAGAAATAGAAGTTAAAGATAAACATCACTTTGTTAAGAAGTAAGAAATTACTGAGGTTTAGCTTGTCCTGAAATCTGGTGGAATTGCCTAGGTTTTCACGTTCAGCGTCTTTTTGAGTGAGTATCAACAGACAGGGCTGGCATGATCAGTTGGCATCTACATATATGGGTACATAGTTGGAGAAAAAACGGATAATTTAAAAAAAGCTTATTTAAAAAAACACACATATAATATAAAAGTAGTGTATAAATGGTAAGGGGAAAAATGGAAAATAGAGAAAGGAAGGAAATTAATCACCCATAATCCTACCACCCATGCTATTGTTTGTCAGGCTTAGGATCTCTCATGCATTCTGTTCAGACAATAAGCAAACAGGCTGCACAAGTTTAGGCTCTTTCTTATTATTTTTGTCTTTAGGCTTTGAAACTTGAGTTGTTTGTTTTTGCACACCTTTCTGTTTGAATTACAGGTACTGCAGTGGTCTCTAGCATTCTCTTAAATTAGGATTTCAAGGTAGGGTGATTTTCCCCACACTTTCAGAATGTGTGTTTTTCTCAGCACTGTTATTGGCAACACAAATAATGTTCTTTGCTTAGAGGAAGTCAGATAACGAAGTGGTTAAACTAATACGGTTTCTTTTGCAAGGGCCACAAATTTAGCTGGGCACCTGTTTTTTGTTTTTTGGGGTTTTTTTGCCAGTAAGGAAAATGTAACTCCTTGGTATTCTCCCAGGCCTTTTACCTGAATTCTCCTTTTAACACGAAAATTAAAGTCTAGCCTTGGAATCCTCAAAATGTCTAGATTACCTTCAAGCAAAAATTATTATTTTGCAAGCATTAGCCACTTGGAAATGCATCCCAAAGGGGAAGATTTAAATTTGTCCTTATATTTTCAAAATTATGCATTGTTTCTTTACGTTTTCTCATGACTCACCACTTTTTTAAAATCCAGTACAAATTTCTGGGGTTGTAGTAATCACTATAAAGTGGTGTATCAATACTTATTCAGAGGCAGTAATAGCTTGTATCCCACGTATAGAAAGAAAACTATTCATAACATGAAATCATATAGACCTAAAAAATATTTCAATATTTCAGAGAATATATAAAATCAGATCATTAAATTAATATTAGAAGGAAAGGGAGGACCTAGTTACATAGCTTTAAAAAGCAAAGAAAAACATACCTTTATATTTTTTCTTCAAAATCAAAACACTATTGTATTTATATCTAGAAATAATTGTTTTGTCTCCCAAATTGTGGCATTATCTAACAAAAAAGAAAAAGATGATATAAGGTTACGTGATCTGTCTACATGTAAAGTTTCCATCTGATACAGGTTGGCCAGTGTATTCATGGTAGACTTTGTCTCTTGCTATTAGAGGTAAATCGTTTAGTAAAAATCTACAGATACATGGAAATCCTTTAAGTGGAGATTGATCTCATTTTCTCAGGTCCTAACTACGAAAATGGTGACTTTCTCAGTAATGCAAGTCATCTTACACCCAGTGAAGAGTTCCAAAACGCCACCAATGGGAGTAGAAATGGAACTAAGCTTTGGAAAGGACAGAGGTGCAATCATAAGAACTTAAAATTGTCCTCTGGCCTAAATCTTGCATAACCTTGAAGCACATTAAACATAAAAATCTTATACAAAGTCTGGCTTCATAAGAAGCCTATTATGATTCTCGTAGATGTTCAGCCACAGAATCAGCCTTCCTGTAACTGTCATTCACAATAACTATTTTTGCTTTTCGTGTGCTGAAGTTTGATCAATAATGACCTCAGCATAACAGGAACTATTGACATTCTTGACTGATTAACCCAAATAGAGTTGGCCAATCAGAACTTTTTACGCCATCAAATGAAGATCCTCTTTCAGACTCTGGTTGTCCTGTGCCAGGATGCAAATAAAAACCTAACACCCTTGGGCAGAGAAAGGTGAGAAAAATGTACAGACAGGTAGCCTCATATCTCAAGTCAGTGTCCCCAACTCCTTAGCTATCTCCCCCTACTCCCTAAAATAATTTCCAGGACATTCAATTCTTAACAGAGTTACTTGAGTACTACAAGCACGATCAAATGTGTGTTGGGAGAATGAATACAATTTGTGCTCCCCAAAAATTAGGTAGAGGGAGGGCCATTTTAAAGGTCTCATTGAAACTTATCCCATCAGGAGGACAGAGGTCCTTTTTTGTCCAGTTGCCACTCTAAAGCTGTTATCGATACCCCACCACCTACTCTCCAACTCAGACTTCTCAAAATCAAACTTGGGATTCATTCCCTCCATCTTAGAACAGGTAGGTAGCCACAATCCTCCATTTCCTATACCACATCACTTTCAGTTAACTGGACTCATGTGAGAGCTGACCCAGCAGACGAGTTGGCCATGCTTTCCAAGGAGCCGTGTGTGGAGCAGAAGGAAACTGTTCAACGGTGTAGGATGTGTTGTGGTTACTGTTATGAACTCTTGAGTAAGAGTGCCAGAGTTTGAATCCCAACTTCAGTGCTTCTTGGTGTGATCTTGAGCAAACGATTTAACCCCTCTGTGTTTCTGTTTCTCTCATCAGCAAAAATAGAATCTTAATAATAGATCATGAAGTTTTTTTTTTTTTTTTAACGGTTTATGGCAACATTTATTTCTTACTTACACTACATGTTAGTGATTGTGCGTTGGAGGCTTAGGCTGTCCTCCTCCATCTTCTCCCTCTAGAACCCAGGTTGAAGGAGCAGACACTTTTGGGGAACAAGCTATTTTCTTACAAAAGGGAATGGCAAAACAGTTAACAGAACTTGTGATGCCTTTTAAAACTTCTGCTTGGACTTGGCATTTGTCATACCTGCTTCCATTCCATAAGTCAAAACAAGTCATATGTATAAGCTCAACAATGGGACAAAGAAGTTAAAAAAAAAAAGGCCTTCGAGTCAACTCTAGAGGACAGAGTAGAACTGCCCCATAGGTTTCCAAGGCTGTCATCTTTATGGAAGCAGGCTGCCGTATCTTTCTTGCACTGAACTCAAACTGCTGACCTTTTGATTAGCAGCTGAGTGCTTAACCACTGTACCACCAGGGCTCCTGAGATGAGGAAATATAACCCGTCTATTATTAGGCACTTCGAGTTGCATGGAATTGGGCGAGGTCACATAATCCTCTTTTAGGGAAGTGAACTGGCCTTAGACTTCTTTGTTTTTTTTTTTTTCCACACTATTAAGTTTACAAAAAAAAAAAAAAAAACCTATCCATGTTACTATAAAAACATTAAGTTCGTTGCTTCTAACTATTGTGTAGTATTCCACAATGAATAGGTACCACATTTTACTTTAGATCATAAAATTTTGTGAAGGCTAAATGAGATATGTAGGTAAAGGTACTTAGAACTGCATCTAGCATGTGGTTGGTGGTCAGTTCATGTTATCTCTTCTAACTTGGAGCAAGAGTTATAACATTGGTGCATAACTGGGTGCAGCTCCCCCTGCCCTACATAGAGTTTACAAACTATGGGTGAAAAAAGAACATTTTACTTTATAACTACTGTTACTATTTTATGCATCACTGGACCTATAGCTTGTTCTTTGTGCTTGAACCGTGAAGCTCGTCATTCATTCTGTTCCATTATCTGGGGCCCCAGACACAAGGCTGATAAGCTTCCTGGAAACAGACATACGACTGAACATAAAATCCTCAACTGGACAGAAACTTAGACATCATCCAGTCATTTAGATAAAATATCACATTCTTAAGAAAGGATATGTAAAGCAAAAAACACTTAGCTTTGTATGGCTTTTACCATCTACGGTGATTTAGAGGGTTCCAAGTTCAAGGACAGGTATTTATTCTAGTGAGTAGCAAAATGTCATTTCTAAATTCTTCTGTTCAAAGATACTTAGACTCATGCTCATGTAGCATATGAGTTACGGTTGGCAGAGAAAAGGTGGTCAAATCCGGTCCTCAATGTTGTTCTGCTGTTAAGTGTTCATATGAACTCAATTTAGCTCAACACAGAGAAGGCCCTTGTCTTAGTCATTTAGTGTTGCTGTAACAGAAATACCACAAGTGGATGGCTTTAATAAACAGAAGTTTATGCTCTCACAGACTAGGAGGCTAGAAGTCCAAATTCAGAGTGTCAGCTCCAGGGGGAGGCTTTCTCTGTCAGCTCTGGAAGAAGGTCCTTGTCATCAATCTTCCCCTGGACTAGGACCTCCTCTGCCGGGAACCCTGGGTCCAAAGGACATGCTCTACTCCCAACACTGCTTTCTTGGTGGTATGAGGTCTCCCTGTCTCTCTGCTCAATTTTCTCTTTTGTATCTCAAAAGATCCAATCCAATCTTGTAGATTGAGTCCTGCCTCATTAACATAACTGCCGTCTATCCCACCTCATTAACGTCATAGAGGTAGGATTTACAACACAGAAGAAAATCACATCAGATAACAAAATGGTGGACAATCACGCAATACTGGGGATCATGGCCTAGCCAAATCGATACACATATTTTGGGGGGACACAATTCAATTCATGACACCCCCTTTATTCCCTAGGATTGTGTAAATTAAGGATTTAGCTTCCTGAAACTCCAGAATTGAAGGAAAATGTCTGTCTTTCTTGAACTCACAGTTTTTGCATTCTGTTTGTTCTAATCAAAATTATTCATTATTTCTGGTGTTTTAGTGAAGGCTGAACCAGCAGTAAGGAGGTCTGGTGGCACAAACAGTTAAGCACTTTGGTGCTAACCAAAATATTGGAGCTTCAAACCCACCTAGTGGCTCTTCACAAGGAAGACCTGGCGATCTGCTTCCGTAAAGATGACAGCCAAGGAAACTTTATGGGGCAGTTCTTCTGTCACATGGGGTTGCCTTGAGTCAAAAATGGCTCCACAGCACCTCACTACAACAAAATAGACTATTAATACTATTTCGTAATACCTCATTTTTTCCTGATATCCCGGAACTCTTTCTAACTATTTTCATACAGTATTTCCTTGTGCCTGTTTCATCTGAATCACTTATTTCATATTTAAGCTCTTTGATTTCAGTAGACTTAATGAATATTTTATTGTGATGACAATGGTACCAAGGAAATTTTTTGACTAAAAAATGCAAAGAAAGTAGATTAAATGCAACTTCGTAATTTTAGCAAAGTTATTTTTCTCATATTTTAGTGAACCTTTTCTAATTTTAGTATTTTACATCAGACTAATATGGTGGAAGATTAAAAAAAAAAAACCCATTGCCATTGAGTCAATTCCAACTCCTAATGACCCGATAGGACAGAGTAGAACTGCCCCATAGGGTTTCGAAGGAGCAGCTGGTGGATTCAAACTGCCGACCTTTTGGTTAGCAGCCAAACGCTTAAGCACTGTGCCACGATGCTGGATTTTAATTTCAACTGAACTGGATTTTAGCTTCAACTAAACTTAAAATGTCCTGATGTACTTTATTATTTTAAACATGTTGAAATATTCAACCTTTGACAACTTTTATTTATTTATTTTTGCCCAAGAAGGGTGTTCCACAATATAAGATACATTAAAAATAGAACCATTGCTATCAAGTCGCTCCCAACTCATGGCAGCCCCGTGTATTACACAGTAGAACAACACAATGTCGTTTTCTTGGCTGTAATCTTTAAGGAAGCAAATCACCAGGTACCCCTGGTGGGTTAGAATCACCAACCTTTAGGTTAGCAGCTGAATGCAAACTGTTTGTGCTACCCAGGGACCTTTGATACATGAAACGGCATATGTAAGACAATATATATGTCTACCACATGAAAAATAACTGGAAAAAAGGTTTTTGGATTTTGACCCTTAGTAACAGAAGTATTATATTTGATCAAATATAAACATAGGATTTAAAATTCGAAAGGGACTTATTTTATAATTTTAAAATTGTATGTAGGAACGAGAATAAGCCAATAACTAATAATGAAAACAAGGAGTCCTGGTGGCACAGTGGTTAAGCGCTCATCTGCTAACCAAAATGTTGGCAATTGGAACCCACCCAGCTACTCTGCAGGAGAAAGACCTGCAATCTTCCTCAAGAAAACCCTATGATGCAATTCTGCTCTGTAATACGTGGGGTCACCATGAGTCAGAATCCACTCCATAGAAGCGGATGTCTGTTCCAAATGACAGCCTTTCACATACTTGTAGGGAGCCAGCATCATTTTAACTTGTATTTACACTATTTTATCCATATTCCGGTGGTGTCTGTCCATTTTCTCTGAGCTATCAGGGTGAAAACTCTTGCCTTCTTCTCTATAGAACTTAGCAGAGTGCTAGGTTGAAAGGGATATATCTCACTCCTGTAAAACACACCCTATATTTGCCTTAATCTTATTGTTAGTAATGGGGCCCTGGTGGTGCAGTGGTTGAGAGCTACAGCTGCTAACCAAAAGGTCGGCAGCTGGAATCCACCAGTTGCTTCTTCAAAACCGTATGGGGCAGTTCTACCCTGTCCTATAGGGTCACTCACTATGAGTGAGAATTGACTCAACGGCAGTGGGTTTGGTTTTTTGGTTTATATATATATATATGAAAAAGGGAAGAAAAAAACTAATATTTGTTGACTAAAAAAAAAAAAATATTTGTTGACTAGCATCCGTTATTTCATCAAATTCTCACAAACTGTCTTTTTAGATATTATTATTCCTACTTTACAGATGAAGAAACTGAGTATCTGAAAAATTATCTGAGATCACAGAACCCATAAAGGTTGAAAGCCTAATCTGAACGAAGGACATGCTGTTTCAGTTATACTACAACCCAACAGAGTGTGAAGTTTCTTATGCTAATGTTTAGGCGGGTTTTTTATTGTTAGGAATACCTACTACACACAATGTTGCAGTACGTACTTGACTGATGTTTTCAGTCTCAGGTGTTGACTTGTAGATGTTCAATGTTATGATTTATAAAGACATTGATAACGAAAGGTGATAATAACGAAACCTAAAAAAAAAAAAAAGGTGAGGTATTCAACTTATACCAGAACCGACCTACCAGGAAGTCATTGGAATGGAATCTCATTGTAATTACCTGTATTTACTGAACTTTCCCCAAACCCCTGTGTTCACGTTCAAACTATTTTCATTTTCGGTAGCTCCACTCTTACCTTTTTGAGGCAGTAAGAAGAGAACTAAGAGTGTCTGTGTGGCACAAAGAGTTAAGTGCTAGAGTTTTTTAGACTACTAGCCAAAAGGTTGAAGGTTCGAACCACCCAGAGGTACCTCTGAAGACAGGCCTGGTGATCTGCTTCTGAAAGGTCATAGCCTTGAACTGACCCCTATGGAGCAGTTCTACTCTGCACATACGGGGTAACCATGAATCAAAATCAACTCAATGGCCACTGATGACAACAACAAAAGAAAGCTGGAGGAGTTTCCAGGAGTTTGGACTCCAGTTCTATATCCTACCTCTTATGATGAGATTATGTTTGGGAAAACAATTTATAAAACTCAAGTGTGTTATATAATACCTACAAGGACTGCTTAACCAAACTACGAATATAAAATTTTCCGCTAAGAGCCCACATTTTAATCAGTGCAAAGAGCTAATTTCCATGCATTCCCAAGGAGGGGAGGGTTGTTCGGAGTTCTGAGAGCTGAACTCTAGGTTGCTGATTGAAGTTTATTTCAACCCGCTATGAACTAATCTTTTCCTAAATCCTTTTTCTTTTTCTTTTTACTGTCAATTGACACCTATATAGAATAAAGGAATTTCAGAGTTTGAAAGAATCTTAGGATTGATTTACTTCAAACAAAACTTGTTGTATAAACGAGTTTGCTGGGAAGGTCCTAATTTCATTTTCACCTTTGAGTATTTCTGGCTTATCCTCCTACCCCTAAATTCCCATTCACCCCTCTTTGCAGGCCATTTCATTGATGGGATAGCCTGTTTTTATTATTGTTGTTGTTGGGTGCTCTCGTGTTGATTCCAATCGTACAGCACAGAATAGAACTGCCCCATAGGATTTCCAAGTAGTAACTGGTGGATTCAAACTGCCTACCTTTTGGTTAGCAGTCGAGCTAGTTAAATTGAGGGTTTTGTTGTTATCGTTATTGTTTGTAAGTCAAGTATAAGGTTACTATTTGGGAAATACCTATGATTATAGATGGAGGGGAGAAAACTAATTTGCTTGAGTACCAATCATATCCCCAGCAATATACAGAGGGCATACATATTAAGCCATTCCATTTATCGAGCAATATTTATTAAGCACCTTCTATTTTATGTAGCAGGGGGAAACCCTGGTGGACGTAGTGGTTAAGAGTTCAGCTGCTAACCAAGAGACCGGCAGTTTGAATCTACCAGGTGCTCCTTGGAAACCCTATGGGGCAGTTCTGCTCTGTCCTATAGAGTCCCTATGAGTTGGAATCAACTCGACAGCAATGGTTTTTCTTTTTTTTTTTTATGTACCGGGGGAAAACCTGGTGGTATAGTGGTTAAGAGCTATGGCTGCTAGCCAAAAGGTCAGCAGTTCGAATTCACCAGGCGCTCCTTAGAAACTCTATGGCACAGTTCTACTTTGTCCTAAAAGGTCCCTATGTATCAGAATCAACTCAACGGCAGTGGGTTTGGTTTTGGTTTATGTACCAGGGAGCCCTCGTAGCGTAGTGGTTAGGGACTTGGCTGCTAACCAAAAGTTTGGCAGTTCGAATCCACCAATTGCTCCTCGGAAACCTTATGGGGCAGTTCTACTCTGTCCTATAAGATTGCTATGAGTCATCATCTACTAGATGGCTATGGGTTTGGTGTTTTGGTTTTATATACCAGGAGCCCTGGTGGTACAGTGGTTAAGCTCTCAGCTGCTAACATAAAGGTCGGTAGTAAGAACCCACCAGCCACTCTGTGGGAGAAAGATGAGGCATTCTGCTTCCCTAAAGATTTATAGCCTTAGAAACTCTATGGGGCAGTTTTAGTCTGTCCTACAGGGTCACTGAGTTGGAATCAACTCGACGGCAATGAATTTGTTATTTATTTAATAATTTATTTATTTATATCCCAGACACTGCACTGGGCAGAAGAGATAGTGTGGAGAATGAGACAGATAATATTCTTGTCTCACAGGGACAACTTTCTAGTGGAGAAACCCAAACAATAAACTCAAAATCAGATAATATAACTAATGTGCAGATAATTAAAATACGGTGAGTGACAAAGGCTAGCCACCTGGTAATTTTAGGTTTACTGCGTATGTGGCCTTTACTCTGGGTTCTGAATGGCCAGAAGGCAGCCGCATAAGCATCAGGAGGACAGCATTCCAGATGGAGGGCACAGCAAAGACAAAGTCCCCAAAAGCAGACATAAGGTTGGCCTGCAAAAGGAACAGTGTGAGCCAACATGGCAGAAGCCTGGCAGGAAAGGGGAGAATGGAAGGAGAGACGACTGGAGAAGCAGACAGAGAGAGGCCTGATGAGAGAATTTTAGGCAGGTGAGAAATGTGAACTGCATTGCCTGGTCTTCAAGGAACTCGAGGTCCAGACAGTTATCTGAGATCTAAGTACCTAAGAGCAGGAAATCCTTGACTGAAGTCTGCAGCCCAGGGAGAGGGGAAGACAGACGGTTCTAGAGGTGGGTGTGGAGTATTATTCAAAGCCACATGAGGCAGTTCTGGGCCTCAGAAAAATTCTTTTGTATTTATTTTCTTCTAGATATCCTAAAACTGCACCATGTTAAGAGCAGGAGACCTTTGAGCTCATTTCTTACTTGAAAAAGTAGCTATTCTGAATGGTCAGCCATCCCCAAGTTTGTACTAAGGCATAGCCCCACCACCTGTCTGTCGGTTTGTTACACTGTGGTGGTTTGCATGTTGCAAACACCAGTTCTCACTCATGGTGGACAGATTTCAACGACGCTTCTAGGCTAAGACAGATTGTGAAGGCCTGGCGATCTACTTCTGAAAAATAGCTAATGAAATTCCTATGGATCACAACAGAACATCATCCAACTTCCTTACTGCATCAGGAAGAATCAATAACTGAAAAGGACATCATGTTTGGTGAAGTAGAGGGCCAGCGAAGGCATGAGAGGCCCTCCGAGGGATGGACTGACACAGTAGCCATAACAATGGATTCAAGCATACTAACATTCATGAAGGCACAGGACCTGGCAACATTTTGTTCTGCTGTTCATGGTGTCACCATGGGTTGGAGCTGACTTGACAACAGCTAACAACAACAAGGCATACCTGGGCCTTATGAAAAGTGCAAATATGTCTAAGGATATCTTGGCTTTTGCTGTTCAACTTAGGCTAATAAATATAGCCCATGGCCTCCCTGAGTGCAGTAACACTGCTCATCTTGGCATCTGTGATCCTTAAAGTTATGTGTCAACTTGGCTGGGCCATGGTTCTCAGTGGTTTGGCCGTTCTAATGTAGCTTGGTAGTCGTATGATGATGTGATCATTTCCATGACAAGATTTGATATAATGTGATCGCCTCCATGATGGGATCTGCTATGAGCAGCCAACCAGTTGAAAGGGAGTTCCATTGGGGATGTGCCCTGCATTGAATATAATCAGACTTTCTGGCAAGGTTCACTGGCTTTTGCTCACACTGGAACCTACCGCTGGCTCCTGTTCATCTGACCTCCGGTTCTTGGGACTTGAGCTAGCAGCTTACCTGCAGTCTTGCCTGCTGATCTCGGGACTCGTCCATCTTTGCAGCCTGTGAGCAGGAGCCCTGTTCTCTGACCTGATTTTGGGTTCACCAGACCCTGTGGCTACATGAATCAGGAGAAACCTCTATCCTGACCCACGGACTTGGGACTTTCCAGCCTCTACAACCGTATAAGCTATTTCCTTTATATAAATCTCTCTGTATATGTATTTACATGCTTCACTGGTTTTGTTTCTCTGGAGAACCCAACCTAAGAAAGCATCCTTGTTAGACCCAGGGCTTAGCTGGCGTCTGGCACTAAAGAAGTGCTCCATAGAAATCTGAATGTTTAAACATAACAGGTACCATGATCAGTTGGAGCTAGTTTCTCTTTGTATGCCTGGAGGATAAGCTGAATGACCTAGAAAACACATTGTATACCCTGGCTAGCCTTCTGCCCTTTTTCAATGACTCTACCCTCTCTCAATAGATTCATTTTTACATTCTATTGTTTCTCAGCAACCTTGAGCAACACTCCTTTGAGTTAGCTTTTGGCTTCCTATCCACTTTTTCACGTAAGCTTCCTCTTTTACTTTAAACACTGGGTAAACAAGTTTGTACTTTGTTATCACTGCGTTTGTTTCTTTGATACAGTACATTCTGGAGCATTGTCCGTGGGAGGATGTTTGAAGAACAAAGTGGATAGTTTTTTTCAGGCCTTTAATGGAATGCCCCCCACACAGACCCCCCTTTGCCCCAGTAGATTAAGTCACCTGTGCTGTCTATGCCCTTTAAGCCCAGCATGCAGCCACTTTGTTCATCATTTTGATTTGTTGCGGCACTTTGTATTGTGTGTTGCATTCTGCTTTAAGTTGTGGTGTGTGCGGGGTGGGGTGATGAACGTAGTTACATCATATCTTTTTTTGTAAAATTCCAACTTGAGCGAGGCTCTTACTAAATGCTTTATTTCAATTGTCTTCATAATTTGTATGAGGTTAAGTACATTGAAACCTATGAGAGCCAGAACTTGATGGGACTGCCTCGTTTTTCCAGGTCTCGCAAGTTTCCTCCTTTGATGTGGTGTAGTATTGCCACTTTTCTATCACTTGTTTTAGGGGAAAACATTTGAGTTTTCATTGTCTTACAGGTTTCCGCATTACACAGATTCTGGCTTTCACAAGTTTTACTGTTTTCGTATTCACCATCCGTCTGATAGTTTGTCATACTGTGGTGACTTGCATGTTGCTATGATGCTGGAAGCTATGCCACGCATACTGCAAATACCAGCAGGGTCACCCATGGTAGAGAGTTTTTAGCAGAGCTTCCAGACTAAGACTAGGAAGAAAGGCCTGGTGATTTAAAAAATTAGCCAATGAAAACCCTATGGATCACAACAGAATTTTGCCCAATATAGTGCTGAAAGATTAGACCCTTAGATTGGAAGGCACTACACAACAGCTGCAACAAGGGACTCAAAAATACCAATGATCATGAAAATGATGCAGGATGAGGCAACATAAGGTCACCATGAATTGGAGCCACTCATTGGCAACAAGAACAGCAAGTATTAGTATCCCCATTGAAGTTTAGAGGATACATTGTCTAAGGTATCACAGCTCTTGGGCCTGAGTTGTAGCCAATGAAGCCCTGACATCAGCTTATTACTAGCGCCCTTGAACTTGCTGTGGCAAGTGAGATAAATATCTACGTAGTTTACATTTGGGATTGAAAGTAAAAGGAAGGTCACTAAACTGTTTTACGTTAAAATGCTCCCAGTTGACCTTCTGCCAGCCATCCTTGTCCTTGGTTCTTCCCCTGCTGGTTTCTATTACATTGTGTTTACTTTGTTGCTGCAATTTGTAGGCACGATTTACAGAAAACAGTCCTGGGGGGTGGCCTGAGCTTCTGTTGCTTCTCCCTAGATTGCTTGTAGGGTCAGAAATGGGATAGGTTTGGGGAGACAAATTCAAGCTTGTCAGGTTTCACTTTAATTTGACAAAAGACGCCCTGCAGAAATCCAGGCTCATTATCTACTCTTGTCGCTTTGTAAATAAGGTAGAGGTAAAAAAAGGACCCCTTATACCATCTTCGTAGTTACAACTCTGAAATGTGTGTTCCAAGAAGGATTCGGGCTACAAAGGAATTCTAAGTCCAGTGCTGCCAGAATTCAGAGGCTGGGCTGTTGGTTTTGTAGGGGAAGTAGCGCCTCTGGTCAGTTCCCTCTGCTGAGAGAAGGGAGAGGAGGGAGACAGGACTAGATAAAGTGGGCAGGCTCCTTCACTAAAGTTCTCTGACCCATTCCTTGCGAGGATTCCTGACATTTCATCATCACTATTTAGTTTTTCTGAGTTGACCAATGGCCTTTTAAAATGCAAATACCTAAAAATAAAGCTATGTCAACAACATATAAGGCTTTCAGCAGGCCTATAGTCTCTTTGAGTTTAGAAAGTCACAGATAATATTGAATTTTGACATAAAAATTTCTTGAACTCACTCTTCTATCCAGACCAGATATTATTATTATTTTTAATTATATAGAAAGTTTCTTGTACTTCACTTTTCCAGTCAATCCTGAGAGCCAAGTATAAAACTGTCAAATATGTGCCATTCCTTACCTTTTATATTTTCTTCTAGTTGATAGTTATTTTTGTTGTTGTTGTTATTTATTGTTCACTAGACTACACTAAATTAGACATTGGCAACTTTCTAAAGATGGAGAAAAGATAAGTTTTCAGCCTGTTATAAGTCCTTTGATTTGTTGCTATCTAGATTCCCCATTCCCACCAGTATCAAGAGCTACCACTGGCCTGCCCAGGAGTTTTTCATTTATCCCCTAAGTGAAATTAAAAATATACTACAAAACCATGCTTCTACCAGACTTCCTGTGGCCAGACTTCCTAGATGGGATGGGTATAGAACATTGTGGTTATCATCTCTGAAAAGAGTACTAATTCCTGTGTTAAACTATAACTATCTCAACTTTCATCCATCTTCCAACTATATAAACTCCCCCATTCCAACTTCCTACACCTCCTTGTATGTGAGGCATTGGGGGTTCAGTGATGGAATTCTCACTTTTCATATGCAGACCCGAGTTCAGTCCCTGGCCGATGCCCCTCATACACAGCCATGACCGTTCTGTCAGTGGAGGCTTGCCTCATGCTATGATGCTGAACAGGTTTCAGCGGAGCTTCCAGACTGAGGTGGATTAGAAAGTAAGGCCTGGTGATGTGCTTCTGAAAATCAGCCAATGAAAACCCTATGGCTCACAACAGAACTTGGTTTGATCGGCAACAGATCATGGGCATGGTGAAGGCCTGGGCAGTGTTTCATTCTGTTGTGCATGTGGCACCATGAAGTTGGGGCCCCACTGGATGGCAGCTACCAATAACAACACCTCCTTATATGTTTCTATATGTAAGTTTGTTCATTTCAATGAGCTAGAGATAATAATAATAAAAAAGAAAATACTCCTTGGCCCCTCGAAGAAGTAATAGTTATCAATCACATTTTAGTATGAACTAACTTTCCAAAATACCTTAAAATGTGTCACTTCTTAAAAGCCTTGGTAGATTTTCCTTTGTGGTTTTTTAAATCTCTTCACAGTTGAGTTCAGTTGAACTCCATCTACCTGTAGGCTAAATTCTCACTTGCCCCTTCCTGGGTGAGCTCATGTTTACCAATGTATCTCCCGCATAGAGCACAGAGTCTGATGTATAGTTCTATAAGAATCTGTTCATGAATAGATGAATGACCTCCAACCATGCCTAGAGCGACACCAAACATGCGAGTGCCTCTGCAGGCTAATAATTGGCACTCTTTCAAACAAATATATTCCAAAGATATTATCAGGTCACCATTTTTGGGGTCACAGTATGAGGAATGGAAAGGCAGATGTATACCAGCTAGAACTTTTCCTTATTTCACTTGAAAATGTTGTTTTCCTACATCGGCAGGAGTAGGACTATATACATTTTGCCTTTGTGTAAGGTCTAAGTAAGAACCATTATCCCAACAGTTTTCCAAAGATGCTACAGAACATCTTAGAGGTTGGTCCTCACGCTGTTTCTTCTGCCTAGAATGACTTAGCTCTTGTCCATCTAGCTAGTCTTTCCAGGATAGCATTTCATGGTGGAGACTTTCCTGAACAACTCCACACCTGCTTCTCCTCCCCCCGTAGAGAATTCCTCTCTGCCCTTTTACGGAAGATTGCTCATATCTCTGTTTTAACACTTATCATATGTATCAAAATTTATGTGAATACCTTGCAAGTTAGAATGAAAGTTTCTGTGAAGTCAGATAACTGGATTACTCGTATTTGTGACCCTTGACCTTAGCATTTGTATTTGTTTAATAATCCTGGGAAGGAAAAAAGGAAAGAAGGAAGGAGGGAGGGAGGAAGGGAAGGAAAGAAGGGAGTAAGGAAGGAAAGAACAAAGGAAGGAATGAAGGAAGAAGTAGTGATTTAGCTAAGCTCTCAGGGGCTAACTGAAAGGTCGGCAGTTGGAACCTATCAGCTGCTCCCTGGGAGAAATATGTGGCAGTTTGCTTCTGTAAAGATTACGGCCTTGGAAACCTCATGGGACAGTTCTATTCTGCCCTGTAGGGTTGCTATGATGATGGCAATGGCAGAGGAACACGGGACCCACCCTAGCAACAGACCTTGGAAATGGAGGGGGCATGATGCAGTCATCCATGTTCATTGATTGGATCAATCATAACTATGCATTAAGGCCCCAGTCATGCATATTTATTGAGGCTCCAATGACTAAGGGACCCTGGATCTTGGAGCTTTCTCTTTGGGGCTTCCAGGATTGGTGAGAACATCTGTGGAGGGGAGATGGTGCAGCACACCCCTGGGGACAACGGAAGCCTCATGCCAGGACCTCTCCCAGACTTTGCCTGTTGTGTCTCTATACTTGTATCCATTCTGGTTATAATAAATGGGTAACTGTAAGTATAGGTAATAGTGTCTGTGAGTTCCGTGAGTCATTCTAGTGAATTATCAAACCCACAGGGGCAGTGAGAGACAGCAGAGAGGTTGGCATTTGTTGATTGGGCAAGAGCTGGAAGGACAGAGTCCTAACTTGTGGAGACCCAACTCTGGCTGCTTAGATCAAAGAGAGAAAGTGCCACATGGGTGGCTAGTGTCAGAATGACCAAGTGGGAAAGTGGGGATATGAGTTATCTTCGTATTCTGGAAATTAGCCTTATGTTGGCTATTATTCAAGCATCCCTATTAAAAGAGGAAGACATATAGGGAAATCAAGACTAACACTTCTGGGACATCCTAGAGTAGATTAAAAAAAAAAATTCCTGTTCTCATAGTGACCCTATAGGACAGAGTAGAACTCCCCCTAGGGTTTCTAAGGCTGCAAATGTTTACAGAAGGAGACTGCCATAGCTTTCTCCTGCGGTGAGGCTGGTGGGTTTGAACCACCAACCTTTTGGCTAGCAGACGAGCACTTAACCACAGTGCCACCAGTGCTTATCTTAGATATAATCCCCCCAAAAAACCAAACCCATTGCTGTCAAGTTGATTCCAATTTATGGCAGCCCCATATGTTACAAAGCAGAACTGCTCCATAGAGTTTTCAAGGATGTATGAGTTGGAATCAACTCAATGGCAATGCGTTTTTTTGTTTTGTTTTGTTTCGATAATCTTTACAAAAGCAGATCGCCAAGTCTTTCTTCCAAGGCTCCACTGGGTGGGTGCGAACTACCAACTTTTAGGTTAGTAGTTGAGTGAAAACCGTCTGCACCACCCAGGGACCTTAGAGTGGGTATAGTTAAGTGCTTATAGGAATATTTTCAAAATACCTCCTCTAGTATGTTGAGAAATAGCAGTAATTTGTTTTGTGAGACTTTGAGTTAAATTGGAAGTCACTGCTTATTAAAACTTACAACTCAGTATTTGTAGTTGCAGTGGTTACGAGCTGGCTGCTAACCTACAGGTCAGCAGTTGAAATCCACCAGGTGCTCCTTGGAAACCCTGTGGAGCAGTTCTACAGGGTCTCTGTGAGTCGGAATCCACTGGACGGCAATAGGTTTGGTGTCTTTGGTTTTATTAAGGAGACATAAGCTAGAAAAGACGTGCCATAATGATTTTCTTAAGTAGTATTAAAATACAGGTACACTGGGAAATACTTTGTTTCACGCAAACTTTATATCCTGGTGAACCATTTCCATTTGAGAGTTTGGGTAGCAGTCTTACCAGTACCAAGACTAAACATGAGAAGATTGGCTTGGGGAGATGGGGAGGAAATTAGCCTCTCTCGTATCAAGCCATCGATATTTTCTATGACTGTTTTTGTCTGTGTGTGTGTGTGACACAAAGTGTAGTAGAGAAATTATCTGGAACTGATTAAATCTCAAGAGAGAAGGGGGGAAGCATGCATTCAGGAATCGTTCTTCCAGAGAACGCGATCGCCCCCTAGCATGCATTTACAAGCAGAGTTTGGTGATGCAACTCTGGCCACTCCGCCACTGGGGAGTAAAAGGGAAGGGGCCAGATTCCTCCCTGTAGGAGGACTATCTAGACCAAAGAAAGAGGCTGGCGACGGGAAGGAAGCACGGATCGAGCGTTTGAATAGCAGCCGCAGGGCAACTGAAGTCTGGGCAGTGTTAACAGGCGCGCGTCACTCACCGCTCTCCCACCGCTAGCCCCCCCAGCTACAGCCCGCCGCCGTGTGTCACCTTCCTGTTCGGAAGTCTTAGTAGGTTGCTGGGACAGAATAGGGGGCGCCTGCTCCACCCATCAGGTATCCGGTTGGACGAAAACCCAGTCTCAACAACTTGATTCTCTCTGTTAAATGATAAGTTTAGCAGACCATCCGTTTCCAAATTCTGAGCATTAGGGTAGGGGGAGGAGGAACACATCAGACGTTCCTTTTCGGTTCTGACCACAAATCATACGGTTGTGCCTCCTCTCTATTCCCCTTAGAGCCCTCTCACTTCAATTCTCCATTCTTCCCGGAATGCATGCGGCGGAGCTCCTTTGAGAAAATGAAGCCTGTGCATGTGTTTTGAATTTTTTCTAGACTGATTTGTGTTACAATTTCTTGTGTGTCTTGCTGGGGGTGTAATAAACCCAGGACGCTGATGACTGTAATTTTCTGGGTGATGTTGCAATGGAGGGAATAAATGGCCCAGTGTTGAACTTTGCAGCTTGATCCTTTCTTGCATGTAATCGCATTTATATAAAGTGGGGTTCATAACAGCAGGGCTAGCCGCCTCCAGCTCGGCCTCCCTTGTTCTAGAACTCCCAGCCTCATCAAAGACAGAGCAGAGACGCTACCTCTGCCATAACCGAACTCTACCTCAAACCTCCAGAAAAGTAGCCCCCAGCTCTCATATCCTGGGTGACCTGAAGAATGAAAGAGGAGGCTATAAAGTCCCCTTGGAGAGGTCTGTCTGCTTTTGTTACTGTAATCTGGGTGGGGTGGTAAAGCAGAGATGCTTCAGAGCACTTGTCACTTGACTTGGGGAAGGAAGACTGCACAGGAGCTGGGGTGTAGGGGAGGGTCTCTGTTGGAAGTTTCCTTAGTTAGCTATTTTTAAACAAACAAAACATTGTGTGCAGGTTTGTGTTCTGGGGTAATCTGAGCAAAATTTGCTCTCTTAAGAGGGAAGGAACAGAGTGGGGGCGCCGGGCTGGGCTAGTTGAATGGTGGAACTTGGGATACGGGGGGCATTGGAAGTAACAGTCTCGTTACATGAAAAATCCACGCAAGAGGAAGCAGAAATGGGCTGGTGACAGTAAATTGGAGTTTCCTAAACCTTGCTTTGGGTTGGCACATCAGTTTCAAGCAATAAGTGCTTTTTTAAGAGTGAGTCCTGAACAAAATTTCCCAGCCAGTCTCCAGGGGATCAGACCTGTGTTCCCCTTTCCCAGTTGGCTACTATTATAACTGAGCAAACCAAGCAGCAGCTGAGGCTGGAGATCATATTAGGGCAAACGAGACGGTGGGTCCTGCAAAACAAACCTCTGCCCAAGACCAAAGAAAAACTGCTTCACATGCTATTCCTGGTTTGCCCGTTGGTATTTCGCAGTGTGTCAGACCCTCTAGGCAATTCTAAAACGGCAGGGCCCTCGGCAGCCAGGGGTCACGGCAGGGCAGCCACCGCAGACAGCACCAGCAAGCGCCAGGTGCCGGGGCCGAACAAATATTAGTAACTTGTAACTGTCTCCCTCGCTCCTGGCCCGGGCGCGGGGCTTTGCAGCTACCCCGCCCGCGTTGGCGCGAGTTCCCGGGCCGGCGGTCAAACAGCAGCTCCCAGCAGCGGGGTTACTGGAAGGCACCTCCGTCGCTGCTCTGTGGAGCCCCGTGACTGCCGCCAGCTTCTCTCCCTCCTTTGTTTTCGGGAGTGGAGTTACCGTCTAATCTTTTATAAGTCAACTAGTCCCAGTTTATATAGGATTTGAGAAAAAGAGCAGGTGAATGAGTGAATGGTAAAATTGTAAGAAGACTCCTGGGCCAGCCCTGAAATAATCCGAAGGAGGGACTGAGGAGATAAGGAGAGACTAAGGAATTTTAGGACAATATAATGTGACCTTGCGGAGTTCGGGTGGGCGAGCCTAAGAGGTGGAGGCCCAGAGAGGGAAATTTAGCCGGGCTGCCGCTATGGTCCGGGTGCGGAGCCCTAAAAGGTCCTCACCTTCCCGGGGTCACGCCAGGTCCCCCGAGTGAAGCCATCACTCCCTAACTTGCCACTTCCTCACGTGTTCTTGGCATGGCGGGGATTAAAAATGCAAGGAAAAAAATTACATGCGGAACGGACAGAATGTTCTCACAGATTACTTAAGGAAAAAAAAAGTGAAATGCAGATTGTACTTTTTTTCTCTTTAGTGCAGACGCGACTTTTCTTTCCGCACCCTCCCCTCCACATTCCTGACCTCTCCCTCCCCCTTCCCTCTTTCTTTCCTTCCTTCCTCCTCTTCCAAGTTCTGGGATTTTTCAGCCTTGCTTTTGGCCAAAAGCTCAAAAAGGCGTTTTCGGAAGCGACTCGGCCGTGCACAAGGGCCGTTTGTTTGTTTTGGGACTTGGGGCAGGAAATCTCCCTGCGCCTGAGTCACGGCGGCTCCTTCAAGGAAACGTCAGTGCTCGCCGCTCTCCCTGTCGCCCGCCGCGCGTCCAGAAGCCGGTGCCCATGGGGGAGATGCAGGGCGCGATGGCCCGGGCCCGGCTTGAGTCCCTGCTCCGGCCCCGCCACAAAAAGAGAGCCGAGGCCCAGAAAAGGAGTGAATCGTTCTTGCTGAGCGGACTGGGTAAGCGCCGCGGCCGGCTCGCCTGGGACGCCCGCGCTCCCTCCCCACGAGGTGCTCAACTCGGCTGGGGCGCGCGGGTCGGGCCAGAGGGGCTAACTTTTCTTTCTGTCGTTTTTGTTTGGGGCGGGGTGGAGAGGTGTGAGGACGGGAGACGGGGGGCGTGCGCAGGGAGGACCGCCGGGCGCCCTGGCCCCTTCGTGACCCCGATAAGGCGCGCGGGCCGCCCTCCCCGGGCGCTGCCGCCTGCGCCCCCGCGATAACCCCGGGCAGAGGCGCGCGGCTGAAGGGGAGATTTCGTTGTGACTCCGGGGAGCGGGTCCGCGCCGGATTGGGGCGCTCCTGCTGCAGAAGTAAACTGAGAGCGAATGTGAACTGAGGGCTAGAAGAACTGAACCGGGACAAAGCCATCCCCAGCGCGCGCATCGGGCGGAAAGCGCCTCGGCGCCGCTACTCATTTCCTTGCAGCGCCGACTGAAAGAGAAAGGTGGAAAATTACCCCCGACTCGCCATCCCTCCCCGCCAATCCGCCGATAATTTCCCTCGCTCCCACCTGGGAGCTGGCGGAGACGGACAACAGCCCAGCGCCGGGCCCTTCCTGGCGTCTCCGCGCCCCCGAGTCCCGGCCTGGGGTCGCCCCGGCGCAGGGCAGCACTGCCGCGGGGGGCGGGGCCGCAGCGGGGCGGGGCCGGGGGCGGGGCCTGCCGGCGCCGCTTCCTCATTGTCGCGCTGGCCCCGCCCCCCGGCGGCACAGCGTTCATAAGCCCGCCGCGCGGCCGCAGCGCAGTGTTGGCTGAGCAGGTCTCCCTCCTCCATCGAGTCCCTCGCCATACCCGTCTCAGCGGCTATGACCGTGAAAACCGAGGCTGCTAGGGGCACCCTCACTTACTCCAGAATGAGGGGAATGGTAGCAATTCTCATCGGTGAGTGTAGGACTAAGACTTGGCTTCTAGGATATACGAAGTGGAATTCTTTGAAGGTCCCGGATCAGATTAGTGTGTGTGGCGTCGGATATGAAACCGTCTGAACATTTATTTCTTCTTTTTAATTCACAGCTTTCATGAAACAGAGGAGGATGGGTCTGAACGACTTTATTCAGAAGATTGCCAACAACTCCTATGCATGCAAACAGTAAGTTTGGGGGATTTGAGAAAATAAAAAATAATGTCGAGAAAATCAGAAATAGTGTAGTTTGAATTTGCTAACAGTAAAGGCTCATTCACGTTAGCATGTTGACCAGCAAACCGGAGTAGGGAGACTCTTTTCCTCTCCTTAAGTTCTAATTTATTGTAAACGTTAAAGGAAATCCATTTACTGATTTGGCTTGTTCTGGACCTTTAAAGGAGCCTTGCTGGCGCAGTGGTTAAGAGCTCGGCTGCTAACCAAAAAGTCCGCAGTTCGAATCCACCAGCCGCTCCGTGGTAAACCCTATGGGGCAGTTCTGCTTTTTCCTGTAGGGTCGCTAGGAGTCGGAATCGATGCGATGGCAACGGGTTTGGTTTAAGAGAAATTTCTAATGGTTACCTAATTCACGTTCTCGGTCCATGAAAAATAATCCTCGTTTCTGTATTTTACAGTGGGGTTTTTTTTGTTTGTTTACTATTTTACTTGGAAACCCTGGTGGCATAGTGGTTAAGTGCTACGGCTGCTAACCAAAGGTCGGCAGTTCAAATCCACCAGGTGCTCCTTGGAAACTCTGGGGGGCAGTTCTACTCTGTCCTCTAGGGTCGCTATGAGTCGGAATCCACTCGACGGCAGTGGGTTTGGTTTTTTTGTTTGGATTACTTTACTTAAGTTTTAAAAAGAAAAACTGGCTAATTTAGTTGAATATTTTTCGTTTAAACACCCTGTATTCTCCAAGAAAATTTGAGCCAGGAACTCGTTATTGAAGTGATGTTACTGTGCCCCCTGGTGGCGAATTATGAGAACTTAATTGTTCTTTATTCTCTGCAGCCCTGAAGTCCAGTCTATTTTGAAAATCTCCCAACCTCAAGAGGCTGAGTTTATGAATGCCAACCCTTCTCCTCCAGTAAGTATTCGTGATGCTTCTGTGGAGGAAAATTGTAACTGAGTCCATATTCCTACATCATGAATTAAAATAGTATTTCTAGAAATTAGTGTAAAGGCAGGAATGCCTTACTAGATCATGGCATAACAAGTGACCTAAGTATTGAGTCAGAGAAGTATTTTAAGAGGCATATTTCATAAATAGAAATTTTATTTGGTTACACCAATTTGTGTACAATTCCCATACTCATATGAAATACTGGTTTTTATAAATGGGAAACAGCGTTGAATATATTATACGTAAGTGGATACACGTATAGATACATAGTGACTTGCCTCAGTTATTTGCAGATTAAATAGCTTTTATGTTATGTATACTCTATTATACCCAACCCATTGCCATCATAGATACATCTTTATTGGAAGCAAGGATATTAAAAGAAAATGCTTTCTTTTCCAGCCAAGTCCCTCTCAGCAAATCAACCTTGGCCCATCATCCAATCCTCATGCGAAGCCATCTGACTTTCACTTCTTGAAAGTAATTGGGAAAGGCAGTTTCGGAAAGGTAATTTTAAACACAAAGGCTTTGCTATTATAGTCTTCCATGCATGTTACATTTTACTTTCTTCCTGGATGTGGATAGCAAAATAATTTTTTGATTCTGACCTTTCAGGTCCTTCTGGCAAGACACAAGGCAGAAGAAGTATTCTATGCAGTCAAAGTTTTACAGAAGAAAGCCATCCTGAAAAAGAAGGAGGTATGAGATGTGTTTGATGGGTTGGGTTGGAGGCAGAAACTCATTAAATGGCCTTTCCCTTGAATTTTCGGTGCCACTTTGAAATTTGCCACTAAATCTTAATTGTCTTTTTTCTAGGAGAAGCATATTATGTCAGAGCGAAATGTCCTACTGAAGAACGTGAAACACCCTTTCCTGGTGGGCCTTCACTTCTCTTTCCAGACTGCTGACAAATTGTACTTTGTCCTAGACTACATTAACGGTGGAGAGGTGAGCAAAGGGAAGATAAACCAACCGTTGGGTGTCTGTGCACATCTACTGGGTTTTATCGAGAAGCAAGTTTTTCAGAGATACTGGGGGGAAAAGTTACCAGAATTAGCATTTCCTCTAACCTGCCGGGCATCCAATAGTTAATGGACTATTGTGGGCCACTTCCGACAATTGTTCTCTTGAGCTATATATGTCCAAGACTAATTAAATGCATTGTTACAGGCTTTGGCAACCTAGACTAACTTTGTTTTGTCTCCTTGTAGTTGTTTTACCATCTCCAGAGGGAGCGATGCTTCCTGGAACCACGGGCTCGTTTCTATGCTGCTGAAATAGCCAGTGCCTTGGGTTACCTGCACTCTCTGAACATCGTATACAGGTGAGCAGGAAAGCTCTTAAGGGTACCTTTCTGGGTATAAGGGGGACACAGCCCTAGCCTTTGATGGCACCTTCAAGTTTTTTTTTTTTTCAAGTAATTTGTTTATATGCATCTTGGTCCCCTAAAACAGACTTGACTTTCAGCCACTAGGGAACCAGCCAGATAGGGTTGTGCCTAATCCAGACTAGATTAGCTAAACAAGGACTCCCTTTTTTATTCACTGTATCACTGCAGGGCATTTAAAGTACTTCTAATACCCCAAGCAATTATGTTTACAAAAGATTTCTTATGAAGTGAAATTAATGCAGACAAAAACTTGTCTATTTTTCTTTTTTACAGAGACTTGAAACCAGAGAATATTTTGCTAGATTCACAGGGACACATCGTCCTAACTGACTTTGGGCTCTGCAAGGAGAACATTGAACACAACGGCACGACATCCACCTTCTGTGGCACACCTGAGGTAGGAGCTGTCTTCATTTGGTTCAGGTATATCCCCTACAATACTGTAGACTGTTCTTAGATTTCTTACTATAATTTAGTGCATGTACACTACATTTGCTGTTTGATGCAGCATGAGCAATTCCAAGGCCTTATGTGGCTCTAATTAAAACTATCTGTTTTTTAAATCCCCAAATAAGATTTGTCAGATGCCCCATAGCTTCCTAAATATCTGTACACATAGGCAGCCAGTCAGCCTCAAAAAGTGCAGCAGTGTTATCATCAGAAAGTCATCTAAAATATATCCTCCAAGGTGACCCCACACCAAGGGCATCTCAGCCCCTTCAAAGTACATGCTGGTCTTGGGATTATCTGGATTCAGGGCTCTAAACTCTGTTTTCCTGGTCTCTTTCAGTATCTAGCACCAGAAGTGCTTCATAAGCAGCCTTATGACAGGACAGTGGACTGGTGGTGCCTGGGGGCCGTTTTATATGAGATGCTGTATGGCCTGGTGAGTAGCGCATTGACCATCGTGGACCCTTGCCCCTGATTTGTTGACCTTCCCTACAACATTGTCGTCCTACATAGAGAATGTACATAGAGGCATAGAGACTGCACTGCAGCCAGTTCTTTATGTCTTGTCCTTGTGAGTAAGCTTTTTGAAAGCTGGTAAGAGAGGCGTATTGGTTATTTTGTAAGTATTTTAGAGTAAACTCTTATCTGGTGGAGTTGTCTTTAGTCAATTCACTTTTTACTGGGTATGACCACACTTAACTGGGGTGATGGCGAAAAACATGGCCTATTAGCTTCTACCCCTGATAAAGGCTGCAAAATATACACTTAAAAAATCAGGGCTAAGAAAAAATAGCAAGGGGGAAGCTGTTTTACTCAAATCCAGCTTAATAATTACAGCCTAAATGTCTTACTCTGTTGATTATGTCTGCTGTACAAAAGTTTCCATCAAATATTAAGGAATATTTTTTTTTCTTTTCAGCCTCCTTTTTACAGCCGAAACACTGCTGAGATGTACGACAATATTCTGAACAAGCCCCTCCAGTTGAAGCCAAATATTACAAATTCTGCAAGACACCTCCTGGAAGGCCTTCTACAGAAGGACAGGACAAAGAGGCTTGGAGCCAAGGACGACTTTGTGAGTTGGTTTTTTTTTCTTTTTCCTTTTCTCCTGGGTTGTCTGGGGAAGTACAGTAGACTTCACTGCCCTGACTGAATTTCGTCTGTCTAAATTAATCTCGTGTTTCTGCCCAACAGATGGAGATTAAGAACCATGTCTTCTTCTCCCTAATTAACTGGGATGATCTCATTAATAAGAAGATTACTCCCCCTTTTAACCCAAATGTGGTAAGTATCTATCTCTTCTAAGTATAGTGAGGCCCAAAGGACATGTCTTTTTGAAGTCAGAGTTGGTGAGGGAGGGAACCCCGGTAGAATAAATTGGCACATATTTTATTCTTACATGCATTTTTTCCCTAGAGGAAAAAAATGGTTTGTCCCAATAAAAAGCAAATACTTTTTGACACATTTATTAAGTAAAGCACACCCCCCCACACACAAAAATCAGCATTATTCTCACTAAAATTTTATGACCTTTGAGGTTTCGTAGAAGTCCCTGGGTAGTGCAGATGGTTTGCACTCCATTACTAACCTAAAGGTCAGCAGTTCAAACCCACCCAGTGGCACTGTGGAAGAAAGGCCTGGCAGTCTGCTTCCATAAAGAGTATAGCCAAGAAGACCCTATGGAGCAGCTTTGCTCTGTAACACATGGGGTTGCCATGAGTGAGAATCAATTTGATGGCACTGGGTTTGGGTTTTGGGAGTTTTGTACTTGAAATAGTTGATTATGGGAGTTTTTTCATATGATGTCCTAAAAACTTGAGCTCCTTTATTTAAAGCCACCATGAGTCGGAATTGACTCGACAGCAACTGTTCTTAATTTAAAGCCCTAATGAGAATTTCCCTGTCCTGTATCCAGTGTGAAATTTGACAGTGCTTTCTTTTGCCCTCCTGTAACAGAGTGGGCCCAGTGATCTGCGGCACTTTGATCCCGAATTTACCGAAGAGCCTGTCCCCAACTCCATCGGCAGGTCCCCAGACAGCATCCTCATCACGGCCAGCGTCAAGGAGGCTGCTGAAGCTTTCTTGGGCTTCTCGTATGCACCTCCCATGGACTCTTTTCTCTGAAGAGTCCTAGGTTGCTTTTTGAAGGATTTTGTGTGTGTCCTTAAATGTGTTAGTTAGCCTTTTGGCAGAGCTGCCAGCTGACAGGACACCTTAAAGAGAATTTGCACATCTCTGGAAGCTTGGCAGTCTTCATCGCGCACTGTTTGCTGGAAGCGTTTTGAAGAGCACATCCTCCCTTCAGTGAGCTCATAAGGTTTTCACTTTTATTCTTCCTCCCAACGTGGTGCTATACCTGAAATGAGTGTTAGAGCCAGGCCCTAGACAGATGCAGTGGTGTGTTTGAGGGAAGACACTGTTCTGAAGAAGGACCTTCTGAAGGTCTGTCAGGGCTGTGCTGCTGACGATGACGAAATGTGCCTTTTCTGATGAGAGCATGTGAGCTCCAAAGCTTTTCCTCTTGCGCAGTGTTCCAGTCCTTTATTTTTCCTCGTTGGTTTGCTGCGTGAGCAGTGGTATGAGTGTGGTATGCGTGATCACAGATGGGTTGAGTCCTAGGCATCAGTGTGACACTTGCAGGACACTACAACGTGGGACGTTGTTTGTTTCTTCCATATTTGGAAGATAAACTTATGTGTAGACTTTTTTTTTTTTTGTAAGATAGACTTAATAACTAAAATTTATTGAAATGGTCTTGCAATGACTTGTACCCAGATGCTTAAAGAAAGCATTGCTGCTACAAATATTTCTATTTTTAGAAAGGGTTTTTATGGACCAATGCCCCAGTTGTCGGTCAAAGCCGTTGGTGTTTTCATTGTTTGAAACGTCACCTGTAAAATGGGCATTATTTATGTTTTTTTTTTTGTTTTGTTTTGCATTCCTGATAGTTGTATGTATTGTATAAAGAAGGTCTGTACATTGGGTTATAACACTAGTCTATTTAAACTTACAGGCTTGTTTGTAATGTAAACCACCATTTTAATGTACTGTAATTAACATGGTTATAATATGTACAACCTTTACCCTCTCCCCCCACCACACAACTTTTATTGTGTGTGATGAACCAATTTTGGTTTGCAATAAAACCTTGAAAAATATTTACAAAAGTGGTGTCATGTTATTTTGCGTATTTCGGCTAAGGGGGCAGCGATGGGTCTGTTTGAAATTTAAAACTGTCAAAATGCTACTGTAATTGACAGCTCCCTTTGCTTCCAATAGCGGTGGAGTCTGATTCTGGAGGAAAAGAGGGTGGACCTAGAAAACCAGCCCATATTCCAGGTCTCCTTAGCAGAGTTTTATGGTGTTGGTCATTCATAACTCTACTCAAACAAATCCTTTTCAATTTACTCATCTTACGAGGACAGCCATGAAGTCATGTGCCTTATATTTATTGCCTGCCCTGTGAAGTTGGACTGTTTGTCCTGACGTGTGGCTTGTCCTGAGTAACAGGTAATTCTTTCAACAAATATTTGACTGCCTACTCTGGCCAGGCCCTATTCAAAGTGCTGAGACTATAGCAGTGAGCAGACCAGACAAGTCTTTGCCCTTACTATGCCTTCCAGAAGGATGGAAAGAGCATTTTTTAAAATAAAAAGCAGCTTGTTGAAAAGGAAATCAAGATAATACTCTGCAAGTTTAGGAGAATGCCACTAAAAAGGACAAGGATGTTTATAATAAATGATATGCTCCCAAAAAGCTGAGCTGGCAGGACTTAGGGTTTCACATAGCACGCGTGCTGCTGAACTGAGACTAGTGCTGGCTCCAGAAAGGATCCCGAAGGAGCACATCCTGAGATTGGACCGGAAGCCTCTTGCGCCAGAGTGTGCGCAGCACTGCATGGGCCAGCAGTCTCTGGGTCTGGCACACAGGGCCTGCTCAGAGCTCATGCACTGGGATATTTACTGGGAGAGAAGAAAGTTTCAATAGATCATTTTTAGCCAAAGTTGTTTGGACTTTCTCACTTTTCTAGGTCTTTCTTCTACCACCTGTATCTGTCAGTTTGTCATGGTGGCTTGCATGTTGCTGTGATGCTGGAAGCTATGCCACCAGTATTTCAAATACCAGCAGGGTCACCCATGGTGAAAAGTTTTCAGCAGAGCTTCCAGACTGACAGACTAGGAAGAAAGGTCTGGTGATTTTTTTCCAAAAATTAGCCAGTGAAAACAGTATAGATCACAACACAGTACTGCCCAATACAGTGCTAGAAGATAAGGCCCCTAGGTTGGAAGGCACTCAGGATACACAGTGACCACAACAATGCATACCAGCTATCATGGCGATGGCACAGGACCGGGCAACGTCTTGTGGTACACAGGGTCATTGGGAGCTGTAGCCAACTCGACACAACAACAGGCCTTTCACCCACAGCTGTAGCCAATAATCAGATCTCTTCGGAGTCACCAGTTGATCCCACTGCTGCCTTAACTTCGCTAGGGCACTCTGTAAGCTGCTGTATTCTTTTCTCTTTGATCTCTCAGTGTTCACAGGGATTTCCTCAGGGAAAGCTGTGACCTTTCTTCCTCATCATAGCTCTTATCTCTCACCTCTGCTCAGCCCCCAAGGCTGAGAAGGGCCAAGTTGGTGTTTGGAGATCACCTGGTCCTTCTCTTTCACAGTTGCACTGAAGAAATGGGCTCAAGTGAGTAAATAACTTCATACTCAAACCCAAAACCCATTGCTATCAGGTCAATTCCGACTCATAGTGACCCTATAGGACAGAGCAGAACTGCCCCACAGAGTTTCCAAAGCTGTGATCTTTACGGGAGCAGACTGCCACATCTTTCTCCTATGGAGCTGCCGGTGGGCTCGAACCACAGACCTTTCGGTTAGTAGCCAAATGTTTAACCACTGTGCCACCAGGCCTTCTTTCTTGCTCTAGGTGGGCCACAAGCCAAGCTCCGCAACTGAGTTGCTGTTAATCTTCGGATATGTTGTTAGATGCCGTTGAGTCAAATCTGATTTACAGTGATCCCCAAGTGACAGAGTAGAACGACACCACAGGGTTTTCTAGGCCATGATCTTTACATGAGCAGGTCGTCAGGCCTTTCTCCCACGGAGTCGTTGGGTGGGTTCAAACTGCCAACATTTTGGTTGGCAACCAAGCACTTAACCATTGAGCCACCAGGGCATATTAAATTCCCTACCAAACCCAAATGCCAGAATAAACTACAGTGACAAACAGAATCCAATGCATGCATTTTCCTTGTAAAGAGTGATGCTAGCTCAGACAGGTAGACTGCATATTTCCTCCTCATTCTCATTAGCAATAACAGGAATTTCTTCTTGAACAAAAATGCTTAATTTTTTTTAGTCTGAATACAGTTCTTGTCAGCTAGGAATCTGCAATCTAATTACAGATAATCCAGAGCTGAATTACAGCTGTTTATTTTTTAAGGGCAGAAATGTGGTCTATTAGGTTATAATCCATCACTACAGAAGAAGTGGCCTGTGTTTTTCAGGAGTTGAAAGGTGCCAGAGGAGTCCCCAGCATTGTCACACAACTGGGAGGAGATTAGATCAATCACAAGTGGGTGGGAAGGGAACAAGGCACGAACAGGGAAGTCAAGAAAGAACAAGGGATCAATAAACAAATGGCAAATATTTACTAAACACTGTGATGTCAGAGACAGCTTATTCCACAAAATTATTCCACAAAGATGCCCTCAAGTTAAACTGTGACTCTAAAGCCACCACTATTGTGGAGAATAAGTCAGTTAGGGAATTTATCATCTGGCTGGGGAGTCATGGCACCTATGCCTAGCATGAGAGGGGGTGAATGAAAGGTAAAGAGAAGAACTTCAGAAGTCCAGAGGCCCTCTGCGAGGTCGGGTGCCTAGAACAGACTTCACGGAGGCTCTGATGCCCTAGGATTCTTGCTGATAAATTCTATTTCTAGGGAGTCAAACTACATGAAGGCACTGAGGATTAGATACTACTAACAATAAGGCTGAAACTTACTGAGCTCTTACTAAGTGCCAGGTATTGCCCTAAGGACGTTATCCTCATTAATTTATTTAATCTTCATAACAACGCTGCAATGTGGAAAGTGAAGAAAAAGGCACAGAAAAGTAATTTGCTGGTTAGTAAGTGGTGAAGTCAGTGGACGTGCCATTCTGTCCCCAAAGCCTATGTTTTCTTTAGTCATTATTTTATGCTGACTGTTGTCGTTGGTTGGTTTCACTCACAGAGACCCCGTTTGACAGAGTAGAACTCCCCCAGAGGGTTTTCAAGGCTGTGATATTTAAGGGAGCAGATGGTCAGGATTTTCGCCCATAGGGCCGCTGGGTGGGTTCAAACCGTCAACCTTTCAGTTAGCAGCCCATCGCTTAACCATTGCACCACCCCAAAAACCAAACCCGTTGCCTTTGAGTCAATTCCGACTTATAGGGACCCTATAGGACAGAGTAGAACTGCCCCATAGGGTTTCCAGCGAGCAACTGGTGGATTCGAACTGCTAACTTCTTGGTTAAAAACACACAAAAAAAACAAACCCAGTGCCGTCGAGTCAATTCCGACTCATAGCGACCCTATAGGACAGAGTAGAACTGCCCCATAGAGTTTCCAAGGAGCGCCTGGTGGATTCGAACTGCCGACCCTTTGGTTAGCAGCTGTAACTTCTTGGTTAGCAGTCGAGTATTTAACTACTGCACCACCAGGTCTTCTTTTATCCTGTGTAACAGTTGACAAAAGAACATAAAAGTGAACAACAGTGTGCTTGTTACTCGATTCACTGATTCACCAGACTTACTAAGATACCTTCTAGGCATCAGGCTAGGCAAAGAGAGAAGAAATTTGTAATAATAATATAGACACTATCAGTTGTTGAAAAAAATGAGGAGCAGCTGGAAATACCACATATGGTAGCAGGAATGTAAGTTGGTACAATCTTTTTGGAAAAACTGGTAGTTTTCTACTAAGTTGAACATGTATATTACATATGACCCAATAGTTCCATTCCATGATACATACCTCAAAGAGTATAAATTTATTTAATTAAAATTTTACAAGCCTGTTTATAATAGTAATATTCATAAGAGCCCCAAACTAGGAACAATTCAAAATATCCACCAACAGTAGAGTGAACAAATAAATTATTGTAATTTCATATCATGGAATACTACATTGCAATGAAAATCAATGCATAGTTGCTACACTATGCTTTGCTATACAACCGCAGGGAATAAATCCTGCAAGCATCAAAATCACACTATATGACTTAATTTATATGAAAGTTAAAAACAGGTAAAAGAAACTAATTCATACATAAGTCAGGATATGATTACCTTTGGGGAGGATAGCAGATTAGAATGGCACATGAGCAAGGCCTTCCAAGTGCCTGTGAGTTCTGGGGTGGTATAGAAGAGAGTTGCTTAGGGACATCTGGAATTTCTACGTGGGCTGTCTTGAAGGAACAGGATCTGGAAAGTGAGGCGTGAAGAAGGACATTCCAGGAGAGAGGCGGTAGTGGTGGTGGGGGCAACACGCATAAGCATAACTAATAATCCATAGGATATTGAAAAAAAGGAAGAGTCTCAGACAGACCTAGGTTGGCATCCCAGCTCCACTGACCAGCTTTCTAGCTTTAGACAAGAAGAAACTTAGGCAAAGCTCCCCTAACTTCAGTTTCCTCATGGAAAAAATGCAGCCAATGCCTTTCCTTTCACAGTAATCCAAGAAAAACTGCCAGAATGGATCAGTATTCACCAAATGCTAATTTACATTTTCTTACTCTTTGCCTTTGACTATTTGACTATTGCAGGACTCAAAATGAGAAGAAAGAGTTGCAAACATCCATTAATAATTGGAACCTGGAATGCACGAAGTATGAATCTAGGAAAATTGGAACTTGTCAAAAATGAAATGGAATGCATACACATAGATATCCTAAGCATTAGTGAGCTGAAAAGGACTGGTATAGGCCATTTCGAATTGGACAATCATACAGTCTACTATGCTGGGAATGACAACTCAAAGAGGAATGGTGTTGCATTCATCGTCAAAAAGAACGTTTCAAGGTCTATCCTGAAGTACAACACTGTCAGTGATAGGACAATATCCATACGCCTACAAGGAAGACCAGTTAATACGACTATTATTCAGACTTACGTACCAACCACTAGGGCCAAAGATGAAGAAATAGAAGATTTTTATCAGCTGCTGCAGTCTGAAATTGATTGAACATGCAATCAAGATGCATTGATAATTACTGGCAATTGGAATGTGAAAGTTGGAAACAAAGAAGAAGAATCAGTAGTTGGAAAATATGGCCTTGGTGATAGAAACAATGCCGGAGAATGAATGACAGAATTTTGCAAGACCAACAATTTCTCCAATGCAGATACCTTCTTTCACCAATATAAACGGCGACTGTGCACATGGACCTCGCCAGATGGAACACACAGAAATCAAACTGACTACATCTGTGGAAAGAGACAATGGAAAAGTTCAATATCATCAGTCAGAACAAGGCCAGGGACCGACTGTGGGACAGACCATCAATTGCTCATATGCAAGTTCAAGCTGAAACTGAAGAAAATCAGAGAAAGTCCACGAGAGCCAAAATATGACCTTGAGTATATCCCACCTGAATTTAGAGACCATCTCAAGAATAGATTTGACGCATTGAACACTAGTGACCGAAGACCAGACGAGTTGTGAAATGACATCAAGGACATCATCCATGAAGAAAGCAAGAGGTCACTGAAAAGATAGGAAAGTAAGAAAAGACCAAGATGGATGTCAGAGGAGACTCTGAAACTTGCTCTCAAATGTCAAGCAGCTAAAGCAAAAGGAAGAATTGATGAAGCAAAAGAACTGAACAGAAAGTTTCAAAGGGTCTCTCAAGAAGAAAAAGTAAAGTATTATAATGACATATGCAAAGAGCTGGAGATGGAAAACCAAAAGGGAAGAACATGCTCGGCGTTTCTCAAGCTGAAAGAACTGAAGAAAAATTCAAGCCTCGAGTTGAAATGGTGAAGGATTCCATGGGGAAAATATTAAACGACGCAGGAAGCATCAAAAGAAGATGGAAGGAATACACACAGTCATGATACCAAAAAGAATTAGTCGATGTTCAGCCATTTCAAGAGGTGGCATATGATCAGGAACCGATGGTACTGAAGGAAGAATTCCAAGCTGCTCTGAAGGCATTGGCGAAAAACAAGGTTCCAGGAATTGATGGAATGTCAATTGAGATGTTTCAACAAACAGATGCAGTGCTGGAGGTGCTCACTCGTCTATGCCAAGAAATATGGAAGACAGCTTCCTGGCCAACTGGCTGGAAGAGATCCCTATATATGCCTATTCCCAAGAAAGGTGATCCAACCGAAAGCGGAAATTATAGAACAATATCATTAATATCACACAAAAGCAAAATTTTGCTGAAGATCATTCGAAAACGGCTGCAGCAGTATATCGACAGGGAACTGCCAGAAATTCAGATCGGTTTCAGAAGAGGACGTGGAACCAAGGATATCATTGCTGATGTCAGATGGATCCTGGCTGAAAGCGGAGAATACCAGAAGGATGTTTACCTGTGTTTTATTGACTATGCAAAGGCATTTGACTGTGTGGATCATAACAAATTATGGATAACATTGCAAAGAATGGGAATTCCAGAACCTTAATTGTGCTCATGAGGAACCTTTACATAGATCAAGAGGCAGTAGTTCGGACAGAACGAGGGGATACTGATTGGCTTAAAATCAGGACAGGTGTGCATCAGGGTTGTATTCTTTCACCATACCTATTTAATCTGTATGCTGAACAAATAACCCTAGAAGGTGGACTATATGAAGGAGAATGGGGCATCAGGATTGGAGGAAGACTCATTAACAACCTGCGTTATGCAGATGACACAACCTTGCTTGTTGAAAGTGAAGAGGATTTGAAACACTTACTAATGAAGATCAAAGACCACAACATTCAGTATGGATTACACCTCAACATAAAGAAAACAAAAATCCTCACAACTGGACCAGTGAGCAATATCATGATAAACAGAGAAAAGATTGAAGTTGTCAAGGATTTCATTTTATTTGGATTCACAATCAACAGCCATGGAAGCAGCAGTACCGAATTCAAAAGATGCATTGCACTGGGCAAATCTGCTGCAAAGGACCTCTTCAAAGTGTTGAAGGGCAAAGATGTCACCCTGAAGACTAAGGTGCGCCTGACCCAAGACATGGTATTTTCAATCACATCATATGCATGTGAAAGCTGGACAATGAATAAAGAAGACCGAAGAAGAATTGATGCCTTCGAATTGTGGTGTTGGCAAAGAATGTTGAATATACCATGGACCGCCAAAAGATCAAACAAATCTGTCTTGGAAGAAGTGCGGCCAGAATGCTCCTTAGAGGCAAGGATGGCGAGACTGCATCTTACATACTTTGGACGTGTTGTCAGGGGGGATCAGTCCCTGGAGAAGTACATCATGCTTGGCAGAGTACAGGGTCAGCGGAAAACAGGAAGACCCTCAACGAAGTGGATTGACACAGTGGCTGCAACAATAAGCTCAAGCATAACAACCATTGTAAGGATGGCGCAGGACCAGGCAGTGTTTTGTTCTGTTGTGCATAGGGTCACTATGAGTTGGAACCAACTCCATGGCACCTAACAACAACAACAACAACTCATTGCCTTCTCCAATTTTCCCTCCTCTTGACTAGAAAAAGCAGTGGGAAATGAGTTTGAATGGGGAGAAAGGATCATATCATTGATGTTCTAGAAATCCCCATGGAGAAGTTTAGATATCATGAGGTGGCAAAGAGAGGCATTGGAAGGTTTTACATGAGGAACATGAAGTAACCAAAAGGAGTGTCCGTGGCACTCTCCAAAAGGTGTGAGAGTAGAGAGATCTTTGGAATTAAAAAAAAAAAAAAAAAGCTATTTAAGATATTCCTGCCAGCATCTCAGAAGTCCAGTTGTGGTGGCAAGAAAAGGATAGAAAAGAGGTATTTTGAAGGTCCCCAAATCAATGGGGCTTAGTGAGTTATTGGGAATGGAGGAGGAAGGATGAGTTCAAAGGAAGGCAGATTTAATGTGTGTATGTGTTTTTAATGTAATTGAATTAACTTATTGAAGTGGTTGTCACAGCTGCAATAATAGCATCTAGGATAAAGCCACCCACCAATTTCTGCAACATTCTCAAGATATCAATGAAACAGCCAATCAATAGTTGATCAATTTAATTGGCCAGACAAGATGTTACACACTCTAGTCAATCTCCACTCCATCTTGTTAAGTAATTTCTCTCCTCATCCATCAAAAATACCCTTAAATCCTGTTCCACATGCTGTGAGCCTTTTGGTAGGGGGATAAAGATGTTAAAACTTTACCTGGTGTTAATCAGAAAAACTCTTCTATTAAGAAAAACACACTTATCCAAATTATTTAGGCCCAATTACAGAAATCATCTAAATGGTTTTCTCATGGGGCATGAAAATTGTTAACCAATTACTGAAACCAAAAATTACTTTATTGTTGCTTAGAATTTACTCTGGCTCACATGTGATCTTTCCTAATCTGGCCACTGGGTTCTTACTATATGAGAACCCATTTAATTTATAGATATTTTCTCTGCTTTCTATACCTTTTCTGCAAATGACTTTAGCCGTAAAACTAGGAGTAACCCTGGATGTTTATTTAGTGTTTAGCTGTAATACTGTGTTCAGACAGATCTCTTTGTGTATTTGGGTATCTTGGCAACCATGGACTCTGATGGGTGGGGCTCTTGATGTCCTCTTTTGAATGTCCTCTGTCCTGTGCTCCACCTAATATACCATGACTGTCATGATCATGATGCTGTAATGACCATCTTCAAGGTACAGACTGTTCACAAGAAAATATATATGCAGACAATCACTCTTGTGGACAGAAGACCAAGGGTCATAAGCATAAAGGGAAGACTGTCTCATGTCATTTTACATACATATATATACCACACCCAAAAGTGGCTGCTAATTTGTCCATGGCACCATATGATTTCAACATAATTCTGTTCAATCTTATTTTACTGACACTTTTGAGAGTCATAGATTCTTCACACAGCACTCCAGGAGCCAAAGTCTTTGCCCTCCCTAAGCTGAACTAAACCATTGGATTCCAAGTGTGTAGCAACCTTGCAAGCAAAGTTTATCACGAATCTATTAATTTTAGTTAAAGTTAAATTGGAAATGATTTGGAGTCCAAACTGAAAACGATGGTTATATTTTCCCCTGAAAGATCATAAAAAGAGACACATAGAAGTGATCTGATGCCTGAATTAAAAACATCTATAAGAATAATTTCTTTTTATAATAAGATCAAAGACCACAGCCTTCAGTTTGGATTACACCTCAACATAAAGAAAACAAAAATCCTCACAACTGGACCAATGAGCAACATCATGATAAATGGAGAAAAGATTGAAGTTGCCAAGGATTTCGTTTTACTTGGATCCACAATCAACAGCCATGGAAGCAGAGGTCAAGAAATCAAAAGATGCATTGCATTGGGTAAATCTGCTGCAAAGGACCTCTTCAAAGTGTTGAAGAGCAAAGATGTCACCCTGAAGACTAAGGTGTGCCTGACCCAAGACACGGTATTTTCAATCACATCATATGCATGTGAAAGCTGGACAATGAATAAGGAAGACCAAAGAAGAGTTGACGCCTTCGAAGTGTGGTGTTGGTGAAGAATATTGAATAAACCATGGACTGCCAAAAGAACGAACAAATCTATCTTGGAAGAAGTGCGGCCAGAATGCTCCTTACAGGCAAGGATGGCGAGACTGCGTCTTACATACTTTGGACGTGTTGTCAGGAGGGATCAGTCCCTGGAGAAGGACATCATGCTTGGCAGAGTACAGGGTCAGCGGAAGAGAGGAAGACCCTCAACGAGGTAGATTGACACAGTGGCTGCAACAATGAGTGCAAGCATAACAACCATTGTAAGGATGGCGCAGGACCAGGCAGTGTTTTGTTCTGTTGTGCATAGGGTCTCTGTGAGTCAGAACCGGCTCGACGGCACCTAAGAACAACATAATAATGGACACTTCGGAGTAAATTTGAAGAAATATACTTTTTTTCAAATCAAACATATATAAATATATGTATGTATAAGTATACATATATGCACATATAATCTCATAAGCAATTATTTTAAAATATAGGCTGCAAAAGAGGAAATAATCATGGAAGAGGAAAGAATGTGAATGAAATGAAGCTTCCTTAAGTTGGTCTTTTATTTATAAATGGATAACATGCTCATGGTAAAATAAATAATTCAGTAAAAACATGAAGGGCTGAAAGTGGGTGACAATTTCACAATTGTGTCTCTCTGCCACTCCGGTCCCAATTCTCCCTCACTGAAGGTAACTAATATTAACCTTTTCTGATGTTTTCTTTCTGAAATGACTCGATGGCAATGGGTTTTGGTTTTCTGGTTATACAAGCATAAAGACTTCCCATAAAAATGATGCTTCTAAATAAGAATTTTATAGGAGGGAGGGAGAAGGGGAGGTGTCTTGATTGCTGGATTTTTTTTTTTTAATTATCTTAATTGTTCACTAAAAATATAGTTCAAATATAACTCTTACAATGCAGGTCAACTTTTTCATCTGGTGCCAAATGAAGACACAGCACCCTGCTTCAATCCTGCAGAACAAACAAACAAGCAAGGAAAAATGGTAGACTCTCTAGACATGCAAGCATTGACCACTAATTTGGAGCTTTGGAACTATGCATGATTTTTGCCTCGCCCACAGTCTTTAAAACATAACAGCTCACCCTCCAAAATACAACTTCACTATAGCTACACTCTTTCTAAAACAGCAAAACATTATGGAAACCAGCTTGATTTTCTTGTCTCTAAATAGTTGTTCCATGCCTAGGGCACACCTGTGTGTTTTCACTAAAGTTATCTGATTGGGGGGTGCTTTCCCTTCTAACCATTCCTACATTCCTTTAAGTTACACTCCCTAGGAACTATCCTGTTCTTTCCAATTTCATAGAATCATAAAAACATCAGGGTGGAAAAGATCTGTAGGTCCAGGGGTCATGGACTCAATGCCTTCAGGAGACACATTTGTAAACCATATCAGAATAAAACAACCGGAGCAGTGGACAAGGCATTTTTCTCTTAAAGGTACTGAAATTAAAATAATAATTAAAATCAGAAACAAAAACCACTGTGCTGGTCAAGTAAAATAAATCTGTGACCAGAAACATCTGCAAGCGCTCTAGTCCAATCTCATATGCAGTTATGTAAAATTCAATTCCTGATCTGTGAGCAACACACAAAAAATGAAACCCCAAACACCGGGAACCAAGAATTCTTCTCCCAACTATGTACTACTGAGGAAGGAATGGGCTTGTAAGGGAGACAGTAACTTGGCATTGGATGACACAAAGTCCATCCTTCCAAGTTGATGGTTAATAGAGACTGTCTCCGCCTTCTAATCACATCCACACACCTAATGGCCCCAGCTTTCATCAGAATTCCATAACCCATTTTGGAAAGGAAGCAGGCAGGCTCTCAGCATATCAACAAGGGGCATTTAATAGACCCCCTTTTTTAGCAGACCACTCACCCACTTGCGAGGGAAAATGGATTACACGTTGTTTATAGTAATCTGAAGAATTTTCTGTCTTTCCGTAAAAGGATAAGGAATCAGCTTGGCTGAGCTGTTCTCAGTTACAATGAACAGGAAGCCAAGATAAGATGTGCTGGGGAGGCAATATGGTAAAGTAGGAAAATTTCGTACTTTGAGGCCCAACTCCACCTCTTAGTGTCTCTGAGCCTCGATTACTTCCTTCTCAAAGTGGGAATAAAAGCACTTCTTTGGTACCGTAGAGGACTCAAGGTAATAGGTGTTGGGGATGCAGAAGACTGCTTTGCACCTAAGAAGTAAGTAAATCCTGGTGCTATTGGTACGGCATGCTTGGTAAAGTGGAGGGTCAGCGAAAAAGAAAACCCTCAACAAGACGATTGACACAGTGGCTGCAACAATGGGCTCAAACATAGCAATGATTGTGAGGATGGCGCAGGACCAGGCAGTGTTTCATTCTGTTGTACGTAGGATCACTATGAGTTGGAACTGACTCAACGGCACCTAGCAACAACAACAACGATAACATTGGTACTTGAAGGACCTGGGGTGGTGCAAACAGTTTACACTCAGCTACTAACCTAAAGGTTGGTGTTTTGAACCCACTCGACTATACCTTGAAAGAAAGGCCTGGTAATCTCCTTCCATAAAGATTATAGCCAAGAAAATTCTATGGAAAATTCCACTCCTTTACACATGGGGTCACCATGAATCAGAACCAACAAAGTGGCAACAGATTTTTGGAGGGGTGTATTATTGGCGCTTGGCTGGGGAGCTAAGGGCTAGAACCCCTCAACACTACCTGTGTGCTTCATAACTTAGAACTTTGCTTCCGACTAACTCTCTTCTCCAATTGTTTGTCTTTAAAAACATAGAAAAGCGTCAGGTACTCTTGGATCTACACGCAATTCCACCTTTCCAGCTGCAATAGGCAGATCATAAAGTGTTGCTCTTAGGTGCTATAGAGTCAGCTCCGACTCATAGTGATCCTATGCACAAAAGAACGAAATATTGACCAGTTCTGCACCATGCTCACAATTGTTGCTATGTTTGAGCCCATTGTGGCAGCCACTGTGTCAATGCATCTTGTTGAGGGTCTTTTCCTATTCCTCGCTGACCCTCTGCTTTACCAAGCATAAATGTCCTTCTCCAGGGGCTGGTCTCTCCTGATAACATGCCCAAAGTATGTGAGATGAAGTCTCACCATCCTCACTTCTAAGGAACATTCTGGCTATACCTCTTCTAAGACAGATTTATTCCATTCTGACAGTCCGTTGCATATTCAATATTCTTCACCAACACCATAATCAAATGCATCAATTCTTCTTTCATCTTCCTTATCTATTGTCCAGCTTTCACACGTATATGAAGTGATTGAAAATACCATGACCTGGGTCAGGCATACCTTAGTCCTTAAAGTCACATTTTTGCTTTTTAACGCTTTATGTAGGGTTGCTATGAGTCTGAATTGGCTCAACAAGAAAGGATTTTATTTTGGGTTTTTTGCAGCAGATTTGCCCAGTGGAATGCATCACTCAATTTCTTGACTGCTGCTTCCATGGGCATCGATTGTAGATACAAGTAAAATGAAACCCTTAACAACTTCAATCTTTTCTCTGCTTATCATGATGTTGCTATTGGTCCAGCTGAGAGGATTTTTGTTGTCTTTATGTTGAGTTGTAAGCTATACTGAAGGCTATAGTCTTTAATCTTCATTAGTAAGTGCTTTAAGTCCTCTTCACTTTCAGCAAGCAAGATTGTATCGTCTGCATAATTCAGGTTGTTAATAAGTCTTCTTCATGAAGGGTAAAACACTATATTTAAGTCAATAGTTTCACGTCCTGGTTCTATGAAGTCCATGGTTCTTATTATTATTCCAAAGAATCACTAAACTCTTCAAATCAATTCTTTATGTTTCTTAAACACACCCATATCATGAGAGTGAATTATACTACAATCTCGACAATAAAAACAGAGCAGCATAGGACTATCATTGCCTGACATTACAGCACATCGGCTTTTCTGTAAGGGGAGAAGGTAACAGGATGCCCTCAGCCATGCTAAAGCATGTTGGCTCACAACACTTGGTATTCACAAAAGCTTCGTTCTTTACTTTTTCATCAGTGCTCCTATCGGTATGGTCAAATCTGTGGAAGAAAGCTAGGGCTCCTGGGGACATACCTGGATCTAAAATCTGAAGACTTGGTTTCAGATTCTACGTCTGTCACCTTAGTAAGTCTTTGTCCTGTCTGACCATCTGTAGTCTTTTTCATAAAATGGGGATACTAATGACTGTTCTACTTTCCTTACACAGCCAGTGCAAGGTTCCAAGGACAGAGACACTGTATGAGAATGGACCTCATAGAACAAGAGTGGCCAGTTAGTTTCAGATGCTTCCCATGTCTCAAAGTGTACCAATTTTCACAGTCTCTTTTTAATTTTTATAAGGCCTAAGCCAAAACCAAATCTGTCACCGTCGAATCAATTCCGACTCATAGCAACCTTATAGGACAGAGTAGAACAGCCCCATAGGGTTTCCAGGGAGCCCCTGGTGGATTTGAACTGCCATCCTTTTGGTTAGCAGCCAAACTCTTAACCACTGTGCCACCAGGTTTTCCTTATAAGGCCTAGACATTTTATATACATTAATTTAATATAGTCTTTACAACTTCTGAGTATGCCCTTTTTATTTTTTCTCCCCTTCTTAATTAAATTTTTATTGTGGAGAAAAAAATATATATATATATAAAACATGTGCCATTTCAATCATTTTTACATGCATGCGATTAGTTGACCGATGAGCAGGTAGACAGTAAGTACATCAAATTGAGAGAAACAGGCGTCACCTTGTGGTGTGAGAGGCCAAGAGGGTCTTATATGTGGAAATTATGGTTTTCGAGCAGGGTTAGAAGAATAGGAAGAATTTTAATAAGCATGGAGTAAGCTTCCAGAGAAAGCAGTAACAGCTTCCATTCAGAAAACACTTTACACCGTCACATGTTAACTCATTTTATACTCTTACCCGACTAGTGAGCTAAACAGGGAAGATACTTCTAGTCCTGTTCTAAAGATGATAAAGTTGAGGCTCTGAAAAGATTAAATTACTTGACATCCATGGAGTCACTGGAAGGGTTAGAATTAGAACTCACTGCTTTTGACACAAAGGAGCCCTGGTGGCGCAGTGGGTAAGTGCTCAGCTGTTAACCAAAAGGTGGCTGGTTCTAGCCCACCAGCCACTCCGTAGGGAGAAAGATGTAGCAGCCTGCTTCCATAAAGATTACCGCCTTGGAAACCCTATGGGACAGTTCTATTGTGTCCCATAGGGTCACCATGAGTTGGAACTAACTCTACCGTAACGGGTTCAAAAGCTTCTAACACCAGAGACTTTTCTCTTTTCATAGGCTCTTTTCAGCTTTGTGTATTTACTGAGCCATGAGCAAAGGAGCCACCACCAGCAATATGTAGGCCAACCATTTTAGCATCCCTTCCATAAAAAAAAATAGAGATTGCCTTTTTAAAAATGATAATATTTTATTGTGTTTTAGGTGAAAGTTTACACAGCAAATTAGGTTTCCCTTTAACAATTTTTCTACAAATTGTTCCATGCCACTGGTTACAGTTTTTACAATATGTCAGCATTCTCATTATTTCTGTTCTGTTTGTCCTGTTTCCATTGATCTAGCTTCCCTTCCTTTCTTTGCCTTCTCATCTTTGCTTTTGGGTAAATTTTGACCTTTTGGTCTCATATAATTAATTGTTTAAGGAAGCACATTACTTACCGGTGATATTGTTTATTTTATAAGCCAACCTATTATTTGGCTGAAAGGTGACCTACAGAAACAGCTTCAGTTCCAAGTTCAAAGGGTCTTAGGGTGCAAGTCTCTGGGGTTCTTCTAGTCTCTATTGGTCTACTAGGTCTGGCTTTTTTTAGGAATTTGAGTTTTGCTCTACATTTTTCTCCCATTCTGTCTGGGACTTTTTATTGTGTCCCTGGTCAGAACAGTCAGTAGTGGTAGCCCAGCACCATCTAGCTCTTCTGGCCTCAGGTTAGAAGTCTGTGGTTTGTGCGGGCTATTAGTCCCGTGGACTAGTTTCTTTGAGCTTTTGATTTCCTTCATTCTCTTTTGCTACAAACAAGTAGAGACCAAGAGTTGCATCTCAGAGGTCTTTTTATGAGACAGACAAGTGAAACTGGAGAAGGAAGCTAATAAAGGTCACCACTTACTAACTTTGGAACTTTTGGTTCAAATGCGAATGGGCTATTTTTACGTGAATAGCTTCAATAAAGTTTGTTATAAATCTCCTGAGAGTTTAATGGTGTCTAGATCTGTGTTTAAGGGATAGTAATAAATATCCTGCGTCACAGAGCTGTCATGAGACATGAGTGAAAGAAGCAGCTTTTACATTAAAAAAAAAAAGCTGGTTGCTGTCGAGTCGATTTCGACTCAGAGCAACGCTCTAGGACACAGTAGAACTGCCCCGTAGGGCTTCCAAGGAGCGCCTGGTGGATTCAAACTGCCAACCTTTTGGTTAGTAGCCAAACTCTTAATCACTCTTACAACCTTTTTTAGATTTTCTGAGACCACTTTCAGTTTACGAAATAACACCAACATTGGTCGACAGCGCCACCCAGTGGAAGCAATAATGTTTGCTATTATGATCTCTTTTTCTCAGGTGGTGTGACTCGTATTACACATCTGTTACTCAGGCCTTTTATCCACACTCGGTATATTTTTTTCTGAATTTTTATTTATACGATTTTTTTTGTGAGGTTTTAACCATGACTGTATTTTCATAAGTTGTGAAAAATAAAAGACAAATTTCAGGGTCCGCTACCCACTACCGATGAGTTGATTCTGACCCATGGAGACCCATAGGGTGACAGAGCCCCATAGGGTTTCCAAGGCCGTAAATCTTTATGGAAGCAGATTGTTACGTCTTTCTCCTTTGGAGCTGCTAGTGGGTTCGAACTGCTGACCTTTCAGTTAGCAGCCGAGTACTTAACCACTGTGCCACTAGGACAAGAACCCATGTTTTACCTGAAATGCTTCAACCTGTGTAGAATTGCAACCTGGACATTTGTCTTATGAACCAGCTTTTTTATATGTGTATATATATATTTTTTTTGTGTGTGTGTGTGGTAAATATATATGTAACAAACATTTGCCATTTCAACATTCTTGACATGTACAGTTCAGTGACATTGTTTCCATCATGTTGCACAACCATCACCATTATCGGAGTATTTTTTTCCATGAACCTTAACAGAAGCTCAGTGTACCCTAAGCAATGAGTCCCTTTTCCCCGCCCCACTCCCATCGGCCCCTGGTTACCGCTAATAAACTTAGGTCTGTATACAGTTATCCATTCTAGCTATTTCATATAAATGGAATCATACGATATTTGTCCTTTTGTGACTTACATATTTCACTTAACGTGCTGTTTTCAAGGTTCTTCCATGTTGCAACATGTATCAGGACTTTTCTCTTTATGGCTGAATAATATTCCCTTGCATGTATCTATCACATTTTTTAAAATTCGTTCATGTGTTGATGGACATTTAAATTGCTTCCACCTTTTGGCTATTGTGAAGAGTGCTGCAATGAACATTGGTGTACAAGTATTTTGGTCATCTAGTGCTGCTATAATAGAAATACCACCAGTGGACAGCTTTAATAAAAAGAAATTTATTTCTTCATAGTAAAGTAGGCTAAAAGTCCAAATTCAGGGTGTCAGCTCCAGATAAAAGGTGGTTCAGACCACACCCCAGGGAAACTCCCTTGAAATTGGATCAGGGATATGACCTTGGCAAGGGTGTTATAATCCCACCCTAATCCTCTTTAACATAAAATTACAATCACGAAATGGAAGACAACCACACAATGCTGAGAATCATGGTCCAGCCAAATTGATACACACATTTTTGGGGGGACATAATTCAGTCTATGACAAGTATTTGTTTGTGTTCCTGCTTTCAATTCATTATCTAGAAGTGGAATTGCTGGATTGTATGGTAATTCTACATTTAACTTTTTGGGTTACTACCCAACTGTTTTCCACAGTAGCTGTACCATTTGTGATTGTTGGAGATGTCTGCTTCCTTCTTGATTTGCCTGTGATGGTGCAATGGTTAAGTGCTTCACTGCTAACCAAGAGATTGGCAGTTTGAACCCACCCAGTGACTCCAAGGGAGAAAGACCTGGCAATGTGCTCCTGTAAATATTACAGTCTAGAAACCCTAAGGGACAGTTCTACTGTGTCACATGGGGGTGCTAGGAGTCAAAATTGACTGGATGACACCCAACAACAGTAACAGTACTTAAAACAGTTGAGTTCATTTCCTGAAGCTTCTCTTGCTATAGTTCATTCCTTCATAAACACATCATTGCTTCAATAAATATTCATTGAGTGCTTTTGATGTTATGCACTGCACTTAGTGCTAGGGATACAACGATGAGAAAAAGATGTGTGATCCCTACCTTCATGGAGTTTGCAATCTAGTCAGAGAGATAAGGAATAATTAAGTAACCACACAACTACCATTGCTTCACAGTTCCATTGTGGTTTTTGTTTTTTTGCAAAACAAAAGAATCTAACTTGTCCTCGTATATATCTGGGTGTTTGAGTGCAGTGGGTATACCATGGAAAAGCTCCAGACTCTTTTGTTTAAGCCTGACAATCATCATGAAGTACAGAGAATTTTTATCTATGTTAAGACATAACAGTGTGGAGCAGCGAAATCAAGACATACCAGGTTTGAATCCTGGGGTCCCTGACTAGTCTTGTAACCTTCAGCAAAAGATCTTATCTCCCTGACACTCACTTTTTATTTCTATAAAACAGAAATAATAATACCTATTATTATTATATACTATTACAGCCCCTATGAGTCGGAATCAACTCATGGCAACGGGTTTTGGTATTAGAGCCCCTGGTATATAATAGATGATTAATATATGTTTGTCAAAACAATCAAAGGTCGCATGATTTTAATGCATATCTCATACTCTACTACCTCTTAAAATGGTACTTACAGTTTAAAAGAACGAGAAAAAAATTTAAAAGTAGACCAAAAATAAGAAAATTAGTAGTTTTGAGAGCACTGCACATAACAAGAAAGCCTTCACTATCATGATCATGAAGGTGTGCTGACCCAAGCCGTGGTGTTTTCATTCGCCTCACAAGCATGCAAAAGCTAGACAATGCATAAGGAAGACGGAAGAAGAATTGATATGTCCAGAATCTAAACAGTATTAATAGAAATCTTATCAATAATGCTGGAAGTCTTGCCATACAGACAGCCTTTAAGATAATCTTCCTATTACACATATGAGCAGAACAATGTACCACGTGTTGTTCCAGTTATAAGAGTTTTCTGTCCTATTAAACCCATATACATTTGTATACACAACTGAAAATATCTCTGAAGAAAAGAATTAAAGAACTAACATTTGTTAAACCCTACATATGTGTTAGGGGCAGTGGCGGTTCAGTAGTCGAATTCTTGACATACATGTGGGAGACTAGGGTTCGATTTCCAGCTAGCGCACCTCAAGCACAATCGCCACCCATCTGTCGGTGGAGGCTGGCATGTTGCTATGATGTTGAACAGGTTTCAGCGGCATTTTCAGACTAAGGCTGGGAGGAAAGGTCTGGCAATCAACTGAAAATCAACCGGTGAAAACCTTATGGATCACATCGGTCCGATCCTATTGTGCATGAGGTTGTCATGAGTCAGGGAGGACTCAACGGCAGCTAACAACAACCACTTACATGTTACGTACTGTAGATATGATGAAAATCAAAGACTACAGCCTTCAATGTGGATTACACCTCAACATAAAGAAAATAAAAATCCTCATAACTAGACCAATGAGCAACATCATGATACTCACCCGTTGTAGTCGAGTCAGTTGTGATTCATAGCAACCCTATAGGACACAGTAGAACTACCCCATAGGGTTTCCAAGGAGTGGCTGATGGATTTGAACTGCTAACCTTTCGGTTAGCAGCCAAGCTCTTAACCACTGTGCCATGAGGGCTCCAACATCGTGATGAACGAAGAGAATAGTGAAGATGTCAAGAATTTCATTTTACTTGGATCAACAATCAATGCCCATGGAAGCAACGGTCAAGAAATTAAACTACACATTGCATCAGCAAATCTGCTGCAGAAGACCTCTTTCAAGCGCTGAAAACCAAAAATGTCACTTTGAGGACTAAAGTATGCCTGACCTGAGCCATGATATTTTCAGTTGCCTTGTATGCATGTGAAAGATGGGTAATGGATAAGGAAGACAGAAGAAGAATTGATGCCTTTGAATTATGGTATTAGCAAATGTCTTAGGCTGGGTTTATTAGAGAAACAAAACCAGTAAAGAGCATAAATATATACAGAGAGATTTATATCAAGGAAATGGCTTACGCTATTGTAGAGGCTGGAATGTTCCAAGTCCCTTGGTCAGAATAGAGGTTTCTGCTGATTCATGTAGCAGAAGGGCCTGGTGAACCCAGCAGGTCAGAAAGCAGGGCTCTTGCTCAAAGGTGAAGGTCAATAAATCCCAAGATTGGCAGGCAAGGCCACAGGTAAGCTGCTAGCTCAGGTCTCAAGAACCAGAGGTCAGACGAACAGGAGCCAGCTGCAGGATCCATCAACAGCAAAAAGCCCCAGAGCCTTGCCAGGATATCTGCCTATATTTGATGCAGGCCACATGCCCAAGGAAACCCCTTTTCAACAGAGCCCATCATGGGGGTGATCACATATTGAATCTCAATAGGGACGTGATCACAACATTATACAACTGCCAAAACACTGAGGATCATGGCCCAGCCAAGTTGACATACAATCTTAACCATCACAGCAAAGAATATTGAATGCATGGACTGCCAGAAGAATGAACAAATCTGTCTTGGAAAAAGTACAGCCAGAATGCTCCTTAGAAGCAAAGATGGCGAGACTATGTCTCAGGTACTTCGGACATGTTATCAGGAAGGGTCAGTCCCAGGAGAAGGATATCTTGCTTGGTAAAGTAGATGGTCAGTGGAAGATAGGAAGACCCTCAAAGAGATGTATTGACACAGTGGCTGCAACGATGGGGCTCAAGCATAACAATTGTCAGGATGGCGCAGGATTGGGTAGCATTTCATTCTGTTGTATATGGGGTCGTTATGAGTCAGAATCAACTCCACAGCGCCTAATGACAACAACAAGAACACATAGATTAAAAAAAAAAAAATACCCAGTGCCATCGTGTCAATTCCGACTCATAGTGACCCTATAGGACAGAGTAGAACTGCCCCATAGAGTTTCCAAGGAGAGCCTGGAGGATTCGAACTGCCAACCCTTTTGTCAGCAGCTGTAGCACTTCACCACTATGCCACCAGGGTTCCTACACATAGATAACAAAGTTATTTATCTTTGCTAGCCTCAGTGCCCTGAGTTACAGAAGCAGAGGAGGAATTCCAGCCAGGTCAACCACAGAAGCCCTCATCTTTCCATCACTCTCCAGTCGGAAAACTCATTGATGGAACAGAACACGCTTCTCTTTGACCTGAATATATTTCATTCCTTATGTCATCCAGAAACCCTGATGGTATAGTGGTTAAGAGCTATGGCTGATAACCGAAAGGTCAGCAGTTCAAGCCTACCAGGCGCTCCTTGGAAACTCTACGGGGCAGTTCTACTCCATCCTATAGGATCGCTATGAGTTGGAATCAACTTGACAGCGAGGGTTTTTTTTTTTTTTTTTAATGTCATCCAGCCAACTGGAAGTATTAAAACTTTATGTCGGATCAGAAAACTGAAGACTGATAACGTCAATCTCTTTATTTTTATAGAGGGACTCAGGAAGGTTAAGGTTCTTCTCAAGTTGTTACTAAAATCATACCCGGCCTGTTAAATCAGCACACATTATTTTCCACTGTCTGCTGTGGGGAAATACATGTTTATTAAGCTTTTGATAACGTTGCTTAATTCCGAAGTTTTTTCTCCACAGGTTTTTGTAATTTTTCTCTCTGCATCATGGATTCCTGAGAAGCGTCCGGTGGGTGGTTTCCACTTGGCTCATGTTCACATTATTTAATATGATATGGAAAGAATGAAAGTTGGAAGCCAAAGCTAATCCGGGCAAGATGCTAGTGTCACTAGAACCGGATACTAATTTTCCAGGTGACTTTGCAGCTGAGTTGGCACTACTCTGTGATATTAGAAGATTGAAAGTAGGTAATAAGGTTAGTGGACGGACTTGCCTGCAAGGACACGCGCATACTGTAAAGTAGGAAGGTGCCCAGTCACACTCATGCACACGTATATTGTAAAGTAGGAAGAATGCACAAACACTCACACTCATGCACACACATACTGAGATCTGATAGCAACTAGGACTCTTCAAAAGGGTCTACTTGGCATTGTTTCTGTACCTGCTAAGCCTGTAATTCCTGATTCCATGTGCCCTTTCAGGAGAAAATTCCTGTGAAATGGCCTCTGAGAGACCACTCCCTTCATTTGCCAGGTGAGGCTCACTGAGGGCTGGGCTGGGCAGCCAGGGCTCTGCACTCGGGGCTGTGCTCTGGGGTGAGGATTTCTCACCATATTGGGATACATGCAGCTGAGAGCAGACCCAAGGAGTCTTTTGGTGGGTGGGCCAAGGTCAAAGTCAGAACCAGATAGAAACCAAACTAGGTATGAATTCTCAGGACCTGGACATACTGATGAGTCCCTAAGTGGTGCAAAGCATTAACACACTCCACTGCTAAGCAAAAGTTTGGAGGTTCAAGTCTACCCAGAGGCATCTTGAAAGAAAGGCCTGGTGATCTGCTTCTGAAAAATCAGCCATTGAAAACTTTATGGAGCAATGTTCTACTCCAAAACACATGGGGCTGTCATGAGTTGGAGTCAACTCCATGGCAACTGGCTTGGTTTGGGACATGTCAATTAAGCTTTTACCTCTCTCAGGGCTATCCACTTGCTCTTCCCTCTTCCTGGGAGGCTGCTCGACCTACTCTTCACCTTTTTGGCAAAGATATGCCCCCCTTCACCCTTTCTAAAGTATCTGCCCAGCTAAATTATTCTCTCTCTTCAACATGTTTATTTCCTTTATCACGCTTACCACCCTCTGCAATGATTTATTTATTGTCATTTGTTAGAAAATAAGCTCCATTAGGGCAGACACCTTATCTACCTACTCTCGGTTATACCCCCAGCACCTATATGTCTGGCATATATATATTAAGTGGAAACCCTGGTGGCATAGTGGTTAAGTGCTATGGCTGCTAACCAAAGGGTCAGCAGTTCGAATCCACCAGGTGCTCCTTGGAAACTCTATGGAGCAGTTCTACTCTGTCCTATAGGGTCGCTATGAGTCGGAATCAACTCGATGGCACTGGGTTTTTGGTTTGGTGATGTAGTAAGTGCTCAGTGAGTGTTTGTTGAATGACTGAATGAGTGATTCATGTCCATAATACTTTCCAGACTTTCTTTTAAATAACACTATGTGGGTTATGTTAGAAAAGTAGGGATAATAATTCTTGGATCAATGTCGACTGGTCAATTAGGCAAAACAAACTAACAAACAAAAGACACAGTCTGAAATGAAATTTGAGATGAAAAAAGGGGGCTATAACATATATATGACAGAGTCAGAACTCAAAAACATTACTGAATGAATCTAGTAAGATGAAAATTAGTAACAAAGTTTCAGATAAAGGTCCAAAGACTCAAGTTCACAACTATAAAATTGAAAAAGTTCTGCATAAGAGCACACGTGCAACTTAGACACGTTAATTGATGGCAGTCGCAATATGAGTCAAGTACAATGAGGTTTCCAAAAATCAAATGTGCTCTTAGGCTGATGAGTAGAAATACTAGGTCCAAAAGAAAAGCAGTCTCATTTTTTCCTGATCAGGCAGTGCCAGGAGAATAAAATTTAGTTTCTGGTAGGATATTTTAAGAAGCCATTAAGATTAAAGTGAGCAGAATGGGAAACCAGGTTCTATAAACAAAAACTGTGAATGTTTATCCTGGAAAAAAAAAGGAGTTTTTGGTACAGTATTTAGCTTGAGGGAGCTCTGGTAGCACAGTGGTTAAGAACTCAGCTGCTAACCAAAAAGGTCAGCAGTTCGAATTCACCAGCCAGTCATTGGAAACCCTATGGGGCAGTTCTACTTGGTCCCATAGGGACAATAAGTCAGAATTAACTTGATAGCAACAGGTTTTTTGTTTTTTTTGGTGGGGGGTGGTGTTATTTAGCTTGAGAGGGGAGTGGAAATGGTATGAGGATGGAGACATTGATAGCTGAACACACATTTTTGTTTTCTTTTTTTTAATTATGATTAGTTGAAAGTTTACGTAGCAAATTAGTTTCTCATTAAACAATTAATAAACCCACCCAAAAACCCAGTGCTGTCGAGTCGATTCCGACTCATAAAACAATTAATACACAAATTATTTTGTGATATTAGTTGCTAACCCTGCAATATGTCAACACCCTCCCCTTCTCCACTCCAGTTTCCCTGTTTCCATTTGTCCAGTTTTCCTTTCTCTTCCTGACCTCTTATCTTTGCTTTTCAGCTGGTGTGTCCATTAGTCTCTTATACAGGATTGATCTATGAAACACGTCCCTTGCGTCTGTTACTGGTGGCCCTGTAGACCTGTGTAATCTTTGGCTGAAGGGTGAACCTCAGAAGTGGCTTCAATACTGAGTTAAAAGGGTATCCAGAGGCCATATGCTTAGGGTTTCTCCAGTCTCCATCAGACCAGCAAGCCTGGTCTTTTTTCGTGTGTGAATTTGAATTTTGTTCTACATTTTTCTCCCTCTCTCCCTGGGACCCTCTATTGTGATCCCTGCCAGAGCAGTCAAGACCGTGGTCCCCAGCCCTCAGCCAAGTAGCTTGGTCTCTCAGGGTGTTTGAATGTGCCTGTGAAGCTTCTGTGACTTTGCCCTGGTCAAGTTGTGCCGACTTCCCCAGTATTGTGTACCATCTTACTCTTCACCCAAGTTACTGTTTATCTACTATGTAGTTCATTTTTTTCCTCCCTACCCACACCTCCCTTCTCTGGTAACCATCAAAGATTGTTTCTTTCTGTGAACACAAGTATTTTGTGTGGAAGGTGGATTAGCCTTATTCTGCTATGCTGTGTGGCAGGATGGAGTCACTGTGTGGTACAAATGTCAATGTGCTCCATTGCTAACTGAAAAGTTGGCGATTCAGGTCCACCCAGAGTCACCTCAGGAGAAAGGCCTGATGATCTCTTTTGGAAAAAATCAGCCATTGAAAACCCTGTGGAGCACAATTCTACTCTGACACACGTGGGGTTGCCGTGAATTGGAATGGACTCTACGGCAACTGGTTTTATATGGCAGGACAGAGCTAGAACTGGGTGGAAATCAAAGGCAGGACAGAGCTAGAACTGGGTGGAAATCAAAGGCAGGACAGAGCTAGAACTGGGTGGAAATCAAAGGCAGGACAGAGCTAGAACTGGGTGGAAATCAAAGGCAGGACAGAGCTAGAACTGGGTGGAAATCAAAGGCAGGACAGAGCTAGAACTGGGTGGAAATCAAAGGCAGGACAGAGCTAGAACTGGGTGGAAATCAAAGGCAGGACAGAGCTAGAACTGGGTGGAAATCAAAGGCAGGACAGAGCTAGAACTGGGTGGAAATCAAAGGCAGGACAGAGCTAGAACTGGGTGGAAATCAAAGGCAGGACAGAGCTAGAACTGGGTGGAAATCAAAGGCAGGACAGAGCTAGAACTGGGTGGAAATCAAAGGCAGGACAGAGCTAGAACTGGGTGGAAATCAAAGGCAGGACAGAGCTAGAACTGGGTGGAAATCAAAGGCAGGACAGAGCTAGAACTGGGTGGAAATCAAAGGCAGGACAGAGCTAGAACTGGGTGGAAATCAAAGGCAGGACAGAGCTAGAACTGGGTGGAAATCAAAGGCAGGACAGAGCTAGAACTGGGTGGAAATCAAAGGCATGCAGATTCTGAAGCAATTTTAAGAGGAAATGTGTAGCACTCCATGACGTTCAGTAATAGAGGTATTGAGGTCTTTATAACCAAACTGATCACACTGTGGCTCTGTAACTACTTTGAGGGCAGGTTGTACTGAAAATTTCTGCATCAGGTGGGGACCTGGACAGGTAACTCCTAAATCTTCTTCCCACTCTAAGTATTTTATGTTTCCAATTTTCCTGCAGAGATGTTATGAATAGCATAAAACCATTTGGAAGAGTATGAAAGCACTCTACAGATACAGCCTATTATTTTTGTCTACCATTAAAAATGTCTTTCTAGACTTTATTACATAAGTCCCTGTCTTGGATTGAATTGTGTCCACCAAAATATATGTGTCAACTTGTTTAGGCCATGATTCCCAGTATTCTGTGGTTGTCCTCCATTTTGAGACTGTAATTTTATGTTAAAAGGATTAGGGTGGGATTGTAACACCACCCTTACTTATGTCATCTCCCTGATCCAAGGTAAAGGGAGTTTCCCTGGGGTGTGGCCTGCGCCACCTTTTATCTCTCGAGAGATAAAAGGAAAGGGAAGCAAGCAGAATGTTGGGGACCTCATACCACCAAGAAAGTAGCACCAGGAGCAGAGCACGTCCTTTGGACATGGGGTTCCTGAGCCTGAGAAGCTCCTAGACCAGGGGAAGATTGATGACAAGGAATCTTCCTCCAGAGCTGACAGAGAGAGAGAGGCTTCCCCTGGAGCCAGCACCCTGAATTTGGACTTCTAGCCTACTGAACTGTGAGAGAGTAAACTTCTCTTTGTTAAAAACATCTACTTGTGGTATTTCTGTTATGGCAGCACTAGATGACTAAGACAGTCCCTGAGTGGTGCAAATAGTTTGTGCTCAACTACTAATCAAAAGGTTGGGAGTTTGACCTCACCCAGTGGCACTGCATAAGAAAGGCCTGGCAATCTGCTTCCAGAAAGATTACCCCCAAGAAAACCACATGAAGCAGTTCTACTCTGCAACACATGGGATTGGCATAAGTCAGAATCAGCTTAATGTTTGTTTGTTTTGCTTTTCACATATTATTACTTAAGCATGAGTTTTCTTGTCATTCTTTGAAACAACTAAAAAAGCCTTTTAAAATCAGATTATAGCAAAAATAAACTGAAAAATCCTTCAGTTTTTAAGTAAGTATATAATACAGAGGTGCATTTCTGCAGTTCATTTGCTTGGAGAGGCTACCTCCAGGGGAAACCAGGAAGTCGAGCCCCATTCTCCTGAAGGCCTAAAAAGTGCACTAGTTCTGCCATTGATGTTTCACAGCAGAATGCTCAGGAAAATTAAGATTCAGAAATTTTCTGGGAAAAGCCCCATAACATTTATTTTAAAACAGTATCACAGCAACTGCCAGTCTCACATCCTGGAAATAAATGTTCCCTGGGCCTTCCTCATATGCTTCCCCCAATCCCACCCAAATTCACATGAGAGAAGGCATGTGTCTCATTACACACGGGTGTGGGTTACTAAACTCTGGAGTGTGTTCTGGCATGTGGCTGAATATAAAATCCTTCTTTAGATGTAATAAGTAAAATAAGTAGGATTGATTCTCATTTGTCAGAGGTGATTTAAGGCAGTAATTGAGCACCCGGGGTACACCTACTACTAGCACATAAGTCAGGGTTGCTCAGGTAAAAGTTACCAAAACCTACATGATAAAATAAGTCACTGTAGATACAAATCTGTATTGATGCTGTGATGCAGTTACTAGCCTTAGGTGGAAGCAAAGTTCTCTATATTTCCTAGCACATATATGGCAAGTGGAGTCCTTAGGTGGTAAAAATGATTGACATGCTCAGCTGCTAACTGAAAGATTAGAGGTTCAAGTCCATTTAAAGCCTATGGAGCACAGTTCTACTTGACACACATGGGGTCACCATGAGTCAGAATCAACTCCAGGGCAACTAGTCATATGGCAACTACATAACATTCTTTCTGGAGGCAGTTCATGCCAACTCTGTTGCTTGTCTAGGATTACAAACCAATTGTATTGAGGTATACCCAAGTTCTAGGTAGAAGAAAAAATAATGTTGGTAACCTTTAGCTATTGACAGCCAACTTCCAATTCCAAAGCTGGAGATGATTTTTCAGGAGCAAACGCCCAGGAATCTGGGGTCAGGGACAGGCAGAACCAGTAGATCCAGATGTAGGGAATGGCTCCAGACTTACTGAAGAGTCTGGCCATTGTCCATCAAGATCAGAGTTTCTGAGATCTACTGTGGTGGATTATTTCTGCTTTACAATGAAGGCTCTGGCATCTTCTCTCCTGTTTTCTTCTTGGAGTCCATTTGGAAATCTGGCATCCCCAGTTGTCTCTAATTTTTGCCAACTTCTTAACTTCATGCTCTTTAAATCAGCCTCATGTTAAGGGAGTTGATTAAATGGATGTAAGTATTATATTTTCTTTGAAGCCAAAGCTTTTAACTTTGTTGTGGATCTATGGAAAAACGTTTTGATTTTTGCTATCCTCCATATCCAAAAATAGGCAGAGGTTTGGTTTTGAACTTTCTATGGCTTGGAAATAAAAATGTAAGTGGTATATGAAATTATGTTATCTGCATTGCATTTGGCACACGTTTTGAGATCAAGTAACTAGTAAAAATGTTATTAGTTTAACTTTTTCAAGGGAAGCATATTCTCTGTCCATTATCCTAATGAGTAATGCATAGGCATTTCCTAAATTGTTTTTTTACCCAAGAGTCGTAAGTGCTGTATAAATGTGGCATTGGGTTACATTTGTTAGTGTTGTTATCGTTCCTATTTTACAACTGGGAAAAGTAAGACGTTAAATATCCTAGAGCTAAAGAGCAAGTAATCTCCTGAGCCAGGATTTGAGGTCATTGCTATTTACTTCCTATCTCTCTTATGAACAAAGTCATTCTCCTCTCCCCTCACTCCAAATGAACTCTCACTATTGGTGCAGAACGTACAGGTCAGCTGGTGGGTTATCGTTACCCATGGAATCAACCCACAACTCATGGCAACCCCATGCACACAGAACAAAATGCTTCATGGTCCTGCACAATTCCCATGATCAGTTTCAGATTATACTGCTGTGATCCACAGATTCTGATGCTACATTGTTTCCAATGTGGCAGGTGGGAAAATATCATCAATTGCTCATATGCAAGTTCAAGTTGAAGCTGAAGAAAATTACTACAAGTTCAAGACAGCCAAAGTATGACCTTGAGTAGATTCCACCTGAATTTAGAGACCATCTCTAGAGCAGATTTGACACATTGAACACTAATGACCGAAGACCAGACAGGTTGTGGAATGACATCAAGGACATCATACATGAAAAAAGCAAAAGGTCATTAAAAAGACAGGAAAGAAAGAAAAGACCAAAATGGATGTCAGAAGAGACTCTGAAACTTGCTCTTGAACTCAGAGTAGTTAAAGTGAAAGGAAGAAACGATGAAGTAAAAGAGCTGTACAGAAGATTACAAAGGGAAGCTCAAGAAGACAGAGTGAAGTATTATAATGACATAAGCAAAGACTTGGAGATAGAAAACCAAAAGGGAAGGAGAACATGCACAGCATTTCTCGATCTGAAAGAACTGAAGAAAAAATTCAAGCTTTGAGTTGCAATAGTGAAGGATTCTATGGGCAAAATATTGAATGATGCAGGAAACATCAAAAGAAGATGGAAGGAATACACAGAGCCACAGTACCAAAAAGACTTGGTTGACATTTAGCCATTTCAGGAGGTAGCATAAGATTGAGAACCAATAGTATTGAAGGGAGAAGTCCAAGCTGCACTAAAGGCATTGGCAACAAATAAGGCTCTAGGAATTGCTGGAATACCAGTTGAGATATGTGATGGTTAAGAGTGTGTGTTAACTTTGCTGGGCCGTGTTTCTCAGTGTTTATATGTGATCACTCCCATTACGGGATCTTCTGTGAGTGGCCAATCAGTTGAAAGAGAGTTTTCTTCAGCACGTGGCCTGCATCAGAAAATAAGTGGACTTTCTGTGTTTTGTCTGCTCTGGATCCTGCAGCTGCCTCTGTTAGACTGACCTCCAGTTCTTGGGACATGGGCTAGCAGCATACCTGCCAATCTTGGAATTCGTCAATCTTCACAGCCTGTGAGCAAGAGCCCTGCTCTCTGACCTGCTGATCTTGGGTATGTCAGCCCCTGTGGCTAAGTGAATCAGGAGAATCCTTTATTCTGATCCATGGGCTTGGGACATTCCAGTCTCTACAATCACATGAGCCGTTTCCTTGATGTAAATCTCTCTCTATATGTACATTTATAGGCTTTACTGATTTTACTTCTCTAGAGAACCCAGCCTAATACAGGATATGGATGCAGTGCTGGAAGCAGTCACTCATCTATGCCAAGAAATCTGGAAGATAGCCACCTGGCTCACTGACTGGAAAAGATCTATATTTGTGCTCATTCCAAAGAATGGTTATCCAACAGAATGTAGAAATTATTGAACAATATCGTTAATATCACACACAAATGAAATTTTGCTTAAGATAATTCAAAAACAGTGCAGCAATACATCAACAGGGAGCTGCCAGAAATTCAAGCCAGATTCAGAAGAGGACATGGAATGAGGGATAGCATTGCTGATGTCAGATGAATCTTGGCTGAAAAAAGAGAATACCAGAAAGATATTTACCTGTTTTTTATTGACTATGTAAAGGCATTAGACTGTGTGGATCATAACAAATTATGGACAACGCCAGGAAGAATGGGAATTCCAGAACACTTAATTGTGTTATGAGGAATCTGTACGAACAGAACAAGGGAATACTGTGTGATTTAAAATCAGAAAACGTATGTGTCAGTGTTGTATCCTCTCACCATACTTATTCAATCTGTATGCTGAGCAAATAATCCAAGAAGCTGGACTATATGAAGAAGAACACGGCATCACAATTAGGTGAAACCTCATCAAGAACCTGTGCTATGCAGATGATGCAACCTTGCTTGCTAAAAGCAAAGAGGACTTGAAGCACTTACTGATGAAATTCAAAGACTACAGCCTTCAGTATGGATTGCGCCTCAACATAGAGAAAACAAAAATCCTCACAACTGGACCAATAAACAACATCATGATAAAGAGAGAAAAGATTGAAGTTGTCAAGGATTTCATCTTACTTGGATCCACGATCAATACCCATGGAAGCAGCAGTCAATCACATGACATACTGCATTGGGCAAATCTTCAGCAAAGGCCTGTTTAAAGTGTTAAAAAAAAACAAAACAAAGATGTCCCTTTGAGGACCAAGGTGCACCTGACCCAAGCTGTGATATTTTCAATTACTCCATATGCATTTGAAAGCTGGACAGTGAATAAGGAAGACCAAAGAAGAATTAGCCTTTGAATTATGTTATGACGTTGCTGAAGAATACTGAATGTACCATGGACTGCCAGAAAAACAAATTATCTTGGAAGAAGTAGTGTCAGAATGCTCCTTAGAAACAAGGATGGCGAGACTTCATCTCATGTACTTTGGACATGTTATCAGAAGGGATCAGTCCCTGGAAAAGGACATCATGCTCGGTAGGGGGTCAGTGAAAAAGAGGAAGACCCTCGACGAAATGGATTGGCACAGTGGCTGCAACTCTAGGTTCAAACATAGCAAGGATTGTGAGGATGGCGCAGGACCAGGCAATGTTCTGTTGTATATTAGTTGTATCTTGTTGTGTATTGTCACTATTAGTCAGAACAGGCCTGATGGCACCTAACAACAGCAACAACAACAAAATATCCCATTCTTCATCCAACTTGCAATTCATTCATTTCAGTCTATACTCGTGGTTTCTTATTTTACTTAGTAGGTTATAATCTGTTACTATTACTACATATTCTGATGTTCGCATTATTCCAAATCTGGCATTTGAGAGCCCCTTTGGTTTGATTTCTGTGTATTTTTGACATGTCAGCATATTCTTTGAACTTTTTTTTATTTTCTGGCAAAAAAAGATGCTGCAGGTTCATCTTGGATTTTCCATGATCTAGCCCTGGAATCAGCCATTTAGATTCTGAGACTTGGGTGCCACATGTACTCATTGCTCTGTTAGGCCCTCGGCTATCAGTGCTCCCAGGACCTCTCAGTGGACAGAGCCAGGGACTTCATATCTGTCTATCTATCTACCTTAAAAATCATGATTCACACTGATATCTCTAATTCCAATTCAATTTATTCTTGTTTGCTCCAACAGTGAGAAAACTGTTTCCTTTATCCTTAAAGTATTTATTTGTTTGATCAATCCCTCTGTGCAAAACCTGTCTCCTGTCCCTGCTGCCGTGCTCTTCCCTGCATGAATACCTCTTCATCTTTCTCAGGCTCCAAGGCCCAGAACAGGGCTGCCCTCCTCAGAGACACCCTTCTAACCTCACACAGACTCCAGAAGTTCTACCAAGCTGCCACTCCCTCACATAAACACTCTCCACACACCAGTCAGGCTCTGGCATCCTGTTGCCTATCTCCTCGACCTGAGTGGATGTCTACCTTGCTTGACCTCACCTAATGTTTTCGACCATGTAGAGAAGAGGAAGAGTGAGTGTTGTCATTTTATGAATAACTTTTGGTTTGTCTATTCTGATTTGGGGGGATTTTTTTCTTTATTTTTGGCTGTTTGAGAAAACTATGTTAAATTAGCTACAGCTGCAAAAGATCTGCGACATTTTGAATGAATTTAATCATATCATTTAACTCTTGCATCTTTTTTTGTAGTCACAGACCCGATAATAATATTAATAACAAAAACCGGGAGTTCAGTCAATCCAGAATTCAGTATATTTGTTTCACTGTGGATTTTTCAGAATCTTGCTTCTTGATACCTTTATCATAAATTAAAAGTTTTCCCATGGAGGTAACTTTGGTCCCTGTCTGACTACTCTGTTCCCAGCATTCCTTAGGCTACATTTCTGCTCGAGTATTTATGAGTACCACCCCTAGCTTGCCTTCCAGAAGTCTGCCTTTGTGTTCCATTGTGTAAATATTTCAGAATGTACACTTGCAATGGTTTATGGAGTGTCTGAGAAATCTAGGTCAATCAGTTCCATGATTCACTAAAAAGGTCAGTAATTTGCTGTTTATGAGCTAGAGATACAGTGTATCGCACATCGGCTGTCCTTTTGCTCCTTACAGAGAGCCACTTTATTAGCTCAAACAGTGTATGCCCATAGCACCCTGGTGCCAAGGACAGCTGGCCCCTTCAGAGCAGCGCATGCGTCATTGAGAACAGCTGGGGCCCAGCAGCCCTGCATTCTGCACGTAACATCCTTGTGGTCTTCTAAGGGCAAAAAAATGAAATTCCAGGCAAGAGTATCAAATAATTTGAGTCTGTGACAAAACTGAGAAATAAAATTAGAATTGTTACTACCAGTCTCCAGTAACTGAATGTTCAGCATGGAAAGATTTAGCATTAATTTGAGTCATGCTGAAGCTCACTTGTCAACTTGTAGGTTAATAACTGATAGCCAGTTTCTGATGCAAAAATAGAATTAACTTGTTTTTTCTTTTGTAATGGAGATATTTTTCTCTCCAGGGGAACATGAAATGGGGCAGAAGTACAAATATTTTAAAATGTTTTGCTGACAAGTTTTTTCCAAAGTCAGAGGACTTGGAGGAAAAATGAGTCAATTGAGAATAACTGGAATATACAAAACCTGTGAACACAACTACATCTAAACACTAGAGAATTGTGTTGTTCTTTGATGAATTAGCTTTAGGTGCCCAGTAGATCAGCCTGGGCCAGGGTAACTGTGTATGTGCTTGCTGTTCAGGAGAACTGAATAGCACTGGGCAAGAAAGACCATTTACGGAATATACACTAGAAATATTTATTTAGATTACAATAATTCCTTCTATGTTGGGATTGAAAACAGTATCCAGTTCTGTGTTGAGGGGGTTGAAGAAGGGATAAAGGAAAGAAAAGAGACCTCATTAGGCAACTGCGGATGATAGGATATGCTGGCACTGAGGTGCCGAATGTGTTTGGCCCTCGGGAAATGCTGAGGATAATTTTATGTCACCATGTGAGAATAGTCACAGGGACTGTGAGCTAAAATTACTACTCTTCCTTTAAACTGGCCACTTCACCCCAAAGGGAGTTCAATTAAATTCAATTCTTCCAGCACTTCCTGAGTGTCTGCTCCCCATGGGATACTTTAAGGGACCGTTTAATGTTCCCAGGGCTTCTGTCTATAATAGGCCAGTGAGTTTTCACAATCCTCCCTCTACTTTCAGCTTCTGAGGATTTGGTTCATTCCCTTTGACAAGATTTTAGTTATCACTACAGTAATTAAGGAGGCACCAAATTTCCCACGAGGTGACATAACTCTTTTAAGAAGATTTTTCTGCTTGCATTTTGAGGAGCCCACATAATCCCTATAAATCCCCTCGGATTTCCTTTTCAGGCCATCACTGCTGATCTACCAGCCAGTAAAAGATGCAACCTCTGTAGCAAGAGAGCACCAAGAGACCGTGTTGAAACTTCTGCTGGCAAAATGGTTCCTAAAGTGGTATTTGCCTTCTTTTGTAAAACGTTGCTGGGTACCTTGTACATAATAAGAGCTCAGTAAAGATTTTTAGTCTATTTATTGAGCAATTCAATCTTTAAATTGGACCTAAGGTAAAACTGAAAAACCCTTGACTCCACAATTAAATATATGGTGAGTGAGGTCATTATAGCCCGTCCCCTGATTTCAAGTATAAGGCTGTTCTCAAAGCCCTAAAAATCATACAGAGCTCTTAGTGTATCCTGCTTTTAAGGCACAATGATATCGCTTCAGCATACCATTTGTTCTTTAAATTTCTTTTCATTCATAGCTGAATTGCCATAGGTCTGTGAATATCTAGTCAAAACTAAAAATTCACAGCTTTTTGGCATGACTAATGATTTACAGTGGTTGCAACAATGAGCTCAAGCATAACAACGATTGTAAGGATGGCGCAGGACCGGGCAGTGTTGCGTTCTGTTGTACATAGGGTAGCTATGAGTCGGAACCAACTCGACGGCATCTAACAACAACAACAATGATTTACAGTTTTTTCCAAAGGTACTCTTTATAAGACCTAAACATTTTGGACAATAAACAGACCTCCTGACTTTCATTTTTCAATTTCTATTTAATTTATAAGATAATAAGGTTTGATATAATAAAATATTTAAACAATTTCATCTACCCTGCTTCACACACACTGTAAGGAGTCCAAACCTATCTGTTGGGTGGCAGGTGATGACCCTATGCCAGAGCTCAAAATGTTTGTACCTCAGCTAAGTGTACAGCAGTCTGAAATGACTGTACTTATGCGTGGATTGGGGAAGAGTTGGATATTTGAAAGAACATCCTAATGTCTGTATAAGAAATGATGTCAGGGCATTCTTTCAGATGGGACAAGGAGAAGAAAACATATCCATTCATTGCCTTTTATGTGTCCGACATTCCCACAATGTTAAGGCATTTCTAACTCACAAAAATCTTGGGGGATATTATTTTTCCCATTTTATAGATGAGAAAATTTAGGCTCTGAGAAGTGAGGTAACTTGCTTAAGGTAAAATAACTAGTAAGCATACCATTGCTCCAGGATTAGAACCCAGAAATATTTAGTTTGAGAAACCGTGCCCTTCCCAAGGAGAAACAGGGTGGCGCTCCAAAGCGGCTACTTTCTCCTTAAGTGACACTCCTATTCTGGAATTTGCTGCTGCTGCTGCTGCTGCTGCTATTGTTGCTGTTCTTATTTGGACCGGTGCACTGAGGCTGGGGCACTGAGGAGATGTGGATAGACCAGTTGCTCCGTCTCTCTACACACCAAAAATACAAAGAAAGAAAATTTCTGGCAGCTCTAAACACAGATACAAGCTATTGGAAGATGCAGAAATGTATCAAATATTTGTCATCTCAGCCTTTGTAATACTTTTGGACTGGGTTCGTTGCCTCAGGTCTGATTTCATTCAATAAATCAGCAGAAACAATAGCAACAGGAAGTACATATGAAAGAGAAAAATCAAGGAGAGAAATGAGAAAAAGAGGCACAAACCAACCAAGCTATTTCTCTTGGTCAGTTGCTCAGTCTTGTGATAGCAGATGGCTGTTGAATTCTCTTGGAGGAATGCTTTAAAAAAAAAAACAAAAAACAGAAATGTGCTGATCTAGCTTTATAGCTGAACTAGATATGGTCAAACATGATTCTAATACGTAGCTGACTCAGAGACATTCTATGTTTACTAATTGTTACCAAGGCTATCACTGTAAATGAATACTTAGAGTAAATCTAGATTCTCTAAGCCATTGTCTGCTTGGTTATTTAAAAACCTAACCTTTTCTTGGGGTTCTCCTCCCCAAACATTTTGAACAGTCTACAGGTCTTATGTGTGTCTTTGGATCGGTCCAGGTATTGCTTTGCAACCTACTGGGGGAGTAAACAACCAGAATTTACTCTTAAGTTCAGATTCCTTAAGGCAAGATGCTAGCTGTGGGAAATTTTCCATTGTATTCGGTTTACTGTTTATTGTTTTACTTTTGTGAAAAGATACACCATTTTAACAATTTCTACATGTACAATTCAGTGATATTGATCGCATTCTTTAAGTTGTGTGGCCAATCTTGGTGCCCTTTTCCAAATTATTCTACCACCGTTAAACTAAACTCACTGGCCCCTAAGCTTCACGTCAAACCATTCGAGTTGCTGTTGTGAATTTGATCTCACTTAGATAATTCTTCAAAAGGGCACAATGCTCAAGGCAGACATATTTTACTAATTAAGCTAAACTTTTGTTTGGTTCAAAGGAGATTTCAAGGGATATTTTTGGTTTAAGGTTTAAAGATTATCTCAGGGCAAGAGTTCCAGGGGTTCAGCCATCCTCCATGGCTCCAGAAAATCTGAAATCCATGAGAACTTGAGATTCTGTTCTGTATTTTCCCCCTTTTGATCAGGATTATTCTATAGAATCTTGGGTCAAAAAGTTCAATAATTAATAGTAGTCAGGCACCATACAGTTCTTCTATCTCATGGCAAAGGAAGCAGTTGTTCATGGAGGCAACTAGACACTCATTCCATTTCTTCCTCCAATTCCTGACTTTCCTTCTTCCTCTGCTGCTTATTGTACCTTGGACAACATATTACACAAATCATAAATGTAAAACTTGGTTTCATTAATGAAATACTTTTTTAAAACTGAATTAAAACCCATATTCAATCTTTCTTCATAATTTTTGGTTACTTATTTTTAATGATACAAACAATACATGAATCCCTTCTGATTTTAAAAATGCTAACAGTTCAGAAGAAGCTAAAGTGATTCTCAATCACTATTCATAATCCTAATCCCTTATTAGAAGTAACTTCTATTAGTTTGGTGTTTGTCTTACAGTGTCTGTCACAATTATGTTTATATTATCTGCATACTCAGTGGCATGCAACACCAACAACAGCAACAATAGATATTTATATCTATCTCTATCTCTATCTCTATCTCTATCTCTATCTCTATCTCTATCTCTATCTCTATCTCTATCTCTATCTCTATCTCTATCTCTATCTCTATCTCTATCTCTATCTCTATCTCTATCTCTATCTCTATCTCTATCTCTATCTCTATCTCTCTCTATCTCTATCTATCTCTATCTCTATATCCATATCTATATCTATGATTATGGAGACCTGGTGGCACAGTGGTCAAAAGCTACGGCTGCAACCAAAAGATCAGCCTTTCAAATCCACCAACCACTCCTTGGAAACACTATGCTGCAGTTCTACTCTGTCCTAGAGGGCTGCTATGAGTTGGAATCCACTTGACGGCAGTGGACTTTTTGTGGTCATATTTATATGTGGATGTGCAGTTTTGCCATCGGTTTGATTCTGACTCATAGCGACCCCATGTGTGTTAAAATACAACCGTGCTCCATAGGGTTTTCAATGACTGATTTTTTCAAAGTAGATCACCAGGTCTTTTTTCCAATGTGCCTCTGGGTGGATTCCAACCACTAACCTTTCTTTTAGCCTCTGAGCGTGTTAACCACTGGTACTGCCCGGGGACATAAATAACAACAACAACAAAAAAAACTAAACCATTGCTGTCGAGTTGATTCCAACTCATAGTAACAGTTTAGGACAGAGTGGAAGTGCCCCATGAGATTTTCAAGGAGTGGCTGGTGGATTTGAACTGTGGACCTTTCGGTTAGCAGCTGAACTCTTACCCAGTGTACTGCCAGGCTTCCAGGACATAAATAGTTGTCAGTAAATGGTAGTGATTATTCTTATTCTATTCTGTAGTGTTTCCCTGATACAACAGAAGTTTTTGTTTTGTTTTTTAAGGGAAAGAGCAGTCCAATCATTGAGGAATATTGGACATGAACCAATATAAGAGGGAATTAGGTTTATAATGCCAAACAAATACCCTGCTCTCTAGTGAAGTGAAGGGCTAAGCTTAGTTAATTCTTTTTATTAATTTCTCCACATTTCAATCCATTCTATTATTGTTTGGACAGAGCTACACAATTGTATTTCCTTGGCCCAGCATGCAGCATATCCAAAAGCAAACCAACAAACCAGTTGCAGTCGAGTTGATTCCGACTCATAGTGACCCTATAGGATAGTGTAAAACTGCCCCATAGCATTTCCAAGGAGCTGTTGGATTTGAACTGCCAACCTTTTGGTTTGTAGCCGTAGCCCTTAACCATTGCATCACCAGGGTTTCTATGCAGCATATAGAATTGCTGATATTTATTGTAATCGTTTCTCCTGTATTACATATTTGAAAGGTCATTGATTGATAGAAAAAGCCAACATTCTTATTTTCTTTTTACCTAGAAGAACTAAAACACATGGATTTTCTATGTACCCATTGCCATTGAGTCAGTTCCAGGTCATAGTGACCCTATAGGACAGAGTAGAACTGCTCCATAGGGTTTCCAAGGAGTGGCTGATGTGTTTCAACCCCTGACCTTTTGGTTAGCAGCCAATCTCTTAACTACTGTGCCACCAGGGCTCCAGGACTTTCTATGTCGTCAGTGATAAATTGTGGCAGGCCAAACCATCTAGCTTTAATGTTTTTCTCTTTCTCCATGTCCTAATTTTAAGGTCTAATTACAATGCTCTCCATTATTTTTTTCTAAATTTAGAGTGCCAACCTTCACAGATTTAATCATCAAGGATTTTTTATTCAGTAATTATTTTGTGGCAGATAGCAATAAAGGGAAAGATTTAACCAATTTATTTTCAGATTTAGATAAAGTTTAAAAAGGCTGCAGGGTTAAAGAAGAAAAAGTTATTCAGAATTTATAAGAAAACCTGTATTATCTATCTAGTGCTGCTGTAACAGAAATGCCACAAGTGGGTGGCTTTAACAAATAGAAATTTATTTTCTCATAGTATAGGGGGCTAAAAGCCTGAATTCAGGGTGCCAACTCTAGGGGAAGGCTTTCTTTCTCTGTCAGCTGGAGGGGAAGGTCCTTATTCCTTGGCTCGTTGGTGATCTTCATGTCTATTCTCTCCCATCTCTGCTCAGCTCCCTTGCATGATCTCTTTCATATCTCAAAAGAGATTGACTCAAGATATACCCTACATTTAATCTTTTCTCATTAACATAAGAAAAACAACCCATTCCCAAATGGAATTATAATCACAGGCATAAAGGTTAGGATTTACTACACACATTTCGGAGGGACATAATTCAATCAGTAGCAAAACTCAATTAAAATAATGCTTCTGAAAAGCGACTTATTTGCTCAATTGCTTTATTGTTGAATCAGCTTAAATAGGGCAGTAAGACAGATATTGAAAAGGTTAAACTTTTTTTTCCATTCTTATTTTCATTGGAGTGCCTGCTGTCTTAGTAAATGATTAAAGTTTAAAGTGGTTTTGTACAGTTCAGACTGAGTTTAAGCCAAGAACGTTTACACCTGTACAGCACTTTACTGAAGAACTCAGGCAAGTCGTTCAACAACTTCTTAAACCAATGTATTTGTTTAAATAGTTGTATGCAGTAAAATGTGAAGCCACATCTTGTCAAATAATTTATCTATTTCTCACTTTTAAACCTATTTTATTGGCTTCACAGAGAGGCAGCCTCAGTGTTAACCAGGCTTTTGAGAAGCAGAATCATGCAGTGATCAAATACATAGACTTTGAGTTAGACAAACCTGGGCACATATTCCTGGCTCTGCCACCTCATGGCTTTCTGATATTGGATAATTTTTTCAGTTTTATTTTTCTTCATTTCCCTCTGAAGAGAGGAAGGACTCTTCCACTATATGAAATCAAATGGGAGATCCTGGGTAGTTCAAAGGGTTAACTTATTCAGCTGCTAACCGAAAGGTTGGAGGTTGAATCCACCCAGAGGTGCCTCATAAGAAAGGCCTAGCAATCTACTTCCAAAAAATCAGCCATTGCAAATCCTGTGGAGCACAGTTCTACCTAACACACATGGGGTTGCCATGAGTCAGAACTGACTTGATGGCAACTGGTGTTTATATGGAATCGATAAACTCTGGAAAGGGTTGGGACTGGCCTGGCTTTATCACCTGCTCACCTGGGTGACCATGAGAGCAGAGTGTTATGACTGACAGCTGTGCTATGATTGATAACTATGGCTGCCCCAAATCACAAAGAATGGGTGTCAGGAGGAGAAGTTCTCAAAGGAAGGGGCAGTGCTGCTCCCAGAGTCAGAGGGAAGAACACCTCCTCCTGCCCCCACCAAAAAAAAAAACCAGACCTACTGCTGTCAAATCGATTCTGACTCATAATGACCCTATAGGACGGAGTAGAATTGCCCCATAGGGTTTCCAAGGCTGTAATCTTATGGAAGCAGATTGCTACATCTTTCTCTGGTGGAACAGCTGGTGTTGGAATCGCTGACCTTTTGGTTAGCGGCTGAGTGCTTAACCACTGTGCCACCTCGGCTTCTTAGAGGGAAGAATAGCTAGGTGGAAAAAAGTTAACAGATGCTCTGCAGCCTTAAATCAATCCCTTTGATCCTAGTGGTGCATTTCTCTGTGACCTTTTGGTGTGCTTCTACATAATGATAATAACCCATAAGAACAGTATAGCTAGTACTTACAGAGAGCTTCCTGTGCCATACTGTGCTAAGCACTTTGCAGGAGCTCCTTTTAAAGATACCTCTCTGATGAAAGAAAACTTCATCAAGGAATTTTTTTTTACAGTTTGGAGCTGAGAGAGAAGCTTGAGTTTTAAAGCTTTAAAGTTCAATTACCATCTTTTCAATTAAAAAAAAAAAAGTGCCAATCTAATAAGCATAGGGGATGCTTATCAGGAAACTTGAAGCCCAAGAGCCCACTCTACCAAGTTTTCACTGAAGAAAGTAAATACGTTGAACAAAATTCACTACTCTGTTAAACCACAAAACATATTATTTGTGGTACGCAAACATACTGGCCCTCAGGTTAAAAATAATAAAGTGATCTTTAAAAAAAACTACGTCATGACACAGAAAAAGACTAAATGACACACTGAAATTGTCCAAATGCCTGGGTTTGAATTCTGGTTCTGCCACTTTGCAGCTGGAAGATTTTGACTAATTTCCTTAACCTCCCTCGGTTTTTTCATTAGTAAAATGGGAGTAAAAACTTTTCCTACCTCATAGAGGTGTTATGAATATTAAATGAGATAAAACATGTAAAGCACTTAGGCCCACACCTGGCAATTAGCTAATGCTCTATGAATGTCCGCCATTGTTGTTACTATCACCGTTGTCTGAGAGTACAGCAAACAAAAAACATGCACACACACACACAAAAAGATCACAAGGAAATGTACTGCTTGTGAACAGCTGAAGAACTACTCCTAAAATCTGTTAAAAAAAAAAAATCTGCAATATTAAGGAAGCCACTATGTGTCGGAATCTACTCAGCGGCAACAGGTATTACAGTTTGGACACCCTGGTGGCATAGTGGTTAAGAGCTATGGCTGCCAACCAAAAGGTCGGCATTTCAAAGCCACCAGGTGCTCCTTGCAAATCCTCTAGGGCAGTTCTACTCTGTCCTCTACAATCACTATGAGTCGGAAGCGACTCGACAGCAACGGGTTTGGTTTTTGGTTGAAAATGTTTAGGTATCAGTTTCACAGCCTAGCTAAACCCTCAAAGGACATTGGTTGAAAATGTTTAGGTATCAGTTTCACAGCCTAGCTAAACATTAAATGCCAATGTACACACTTAATGTCATCTGCTGGGAGAAAGGCAAATTATTCCACTCATATACTAAGCACCTATCCTAACACATTCAATTCAACAACTCATTGAGCAAGAATTTGGTAACAGATGCTATGCTAGATTCTGTTGATAAAGTGATTAAACCCAGTACTCAAGAACCTTAAAGTCTAGCAGTTCAGATACATATCACCCGTACCTGATAATGACCATAAATAAATAAACATTATCACTATGGACCTTTCAATTCTATTCAGAAAATAGGATCTCTAACCAAGAAAAATTAAACAAAAATATAAGGCTCACATATGATCAAAGCCTAGAATGAAAACTATGCATAGGTAGAGCTATAGGAGAGCTAGAAGAGGTAGGAAGAGACTAACGGAACACATAGGAAGGCATTCAAAGTTTGCAGCTAACAACAATACCTTAGGTTCATAATAGAGTTGACTATATAATTTATTGAGACACCTTTGAAGTGAAAGTGGGTGAGACAAATGCTAGGCTGCAAGGGCTGTGGGAGTCATCAGACCTGGGGACAGTTGGAAGGTATCTTGTCCTGGTCATGGCTGCAAGTTACCTGGGGCTCTGCTGAACCCATCTCCCACTGGTTTCTCTCTCCTCAATTCAGTTTGCCCTCAGTGTTCTAACTGCCTTTCTCTGTCCTTTGAGGGTTTGCTACAATACATGGCTTCCTGCACTTAGAAAATCTCCAACATTTCTAGCCACTTGACCTTGTACATTGGAGCCTTGGTGCACAGTGGTTAAGAGCTACGGCTGCTAACCAAAAGATCGTCAGTTTGAACCTACCAGCTGCTCCTTGGAAACCCTATGGGGCAGTTCTACTCTGTCCAACAGGATCACTATGAGTTGAAAGCGACTCAGCAGGAACAAGTGTGGGCTGGGTGACCTTGTGCATGTGGCCAAATCTCTTTGAATCTGTTACATCAGCTGTAGAAGGGGAGTCTGTGAATGGCCCTGCTACCTCAAACCATGAGACTCAAATGAGATAACTACTCTGAGAGTGTTTGAGAACTGCCAAAGGTTATACAAATAAAGAGACTGTATTAAGGGAAAGTAGGGGAAAACCGAGTCAGTGGGAGAGTCTGTTTTCCTGAGCTGCTGTTTGGGTGAGGCGTGTTCAGCCTGTCTGTTGGGTGATGGGAGTGAGTATCCCGGAGTCATTCCAGCCAAAAGGTTCTCAGCGGTACTCTTAGGAGAGTGTGTCAATTTTACTCTTCCAGTTCGCAAGAGACAGAGGCACATTCAGGGTATCTCAGCTCACAGGGTTTGTTGTGAGGAGGCACTGAGAAGTAAGGGAGCTAAGAAGCCATGCGAGCAACTGCACAGCCAAGTCTCCTGCAGAAAGTTGTCATTGAGCACACAACAGCGCTCTCGGGGTCTGGCAGCCTCTCTTGGGCAGGGTGCAACTCCAGGAGATGTCCTGGCTCCAGAAGCTGGTGGCAATTGCTTCAGGAATGCCTCCTCTGCCTGCTTCTCCTGCAGTCTTCGCCAGAGCTTGAGTCTTGTTTATTCACGGCGTCTCCTGCCTCGGGGGATCTGCCTACAGCAATTCTTTGTTTGCTTCTCAAAGTTTGTGTCACTTACTGTACCCATTTCTGAATGTCTCCCATTCAAGCTCCTCAAAAGGAGGGCTGAGCTTGTCACCATCTATTATAGAGCACTCCTGCCTGAGCAGAGCTCTGGTGCCAGCAGTTTTAGAGATTTCTGGCTAGAAAATAAATAGCTGCTTTTGGTCAGATGCTGGCAACTGGGTATAGGGGTCATTCAAAGCCAATGACTGATGGGTAAACACTACCTTCCAGTATTTGCCTTAAGAGTGATAAAGGTGATCTTGCACAGTGGAACCCAAACCCTTACCATTTCGTGTCACATTAATTTATTTTCCTTAAACACTTTAGTTTTATTGCTTTATGTCATTTATTCTAAAATGTAAGCATTACTACTTTTATATATTTAGGTCTAGCAATTTCTTACTATGATTCTATTTACAATTTGTCACACAGAATTCATAGGACTTCAAATGATCAAATGTGTCATCTTTGCATATGAACTCTCTCCTTATAACAATAACAATGATAATTATAATTGACTGGATTTCCACTAAACTGCACATTTTGCATACATTTATCTCTCATTTAATTGTCACAACCTACATACAACGTAGGTATGATTAGCCTCATTTTGCATATGAAGAAATTGAACCTCAAAGAGACATAGCTTACATAGCTCGTTCAGGGTCTTAGAACTAGGATTTAAACTTAACTCAGACCCAAAAAGCTCATGTTATTTCTTTTTTTTTTTTTCTTTCTTCTTTCTTTTCTTTCTTCTTTCTTTGTTGTTGCTGAGAATATACACAGCAAAACATATACCAACTCAACTGTTTTTACATATACAGTTCAGTGACATTGATTACATCCTTCAAATTGTGCAATCATTCTCACCCTCCTTTTCTGAGCTGTTCTTCCCTCATTAACATAAACTCACTGTCCTCTAAGATTCCTATCTAATCTTCTGAGTTGCTATTGTCACTTTGATCCCAAATAGATAGTTCTTAAAAGAGCAAAATGCTAAAGGCAGACATTTTTTACTTGTGAAGCTAAACTACTGTTTGGTTTTAAGACTTCAGGGGATATTTTTGGTTTAAGGTTTAAAGATTATCTCAGGGCAATAGTTTCAGGGGTTCATCTATCCTCCTTGGCTGCAGAAAATCTGGAGTCCATGAGAATTTGAAATTCTGTTCTATGTTTTCTCCCTTTTGATCAGGATTCTTCTATAAAATCCTGAATAAAACATTCAGTAATGGTAGCTGGGCATCATCCAGTTCTGGTCTCATGACAAAGGAGGCAGTTGTTCATGGAGGCAATCGGCCACATATTTCGTTTCCTCTTCCTATTCCTGGCTGCCCTTCTTCCTCTGTTTCTCCAGGTAGAGACCAATTGTTGTGCCTTGGATGGTTGTTTGCAAGCTTTGAAGACCCCAGGAACAAACTCGAAAGTAGATGAGAAGCACGAAAGACTTTATTAGCCCAATTAACTGGATGTCCCATGAAACAATGACCCTAAACCTCCAAACTAAGGAATCAAATCCCATGAGGCTTTTGGTTGTACATAAGGAGTCTCAGCAGCCACTTTTTTTTTTTTTGGTCATTGTTGTAAATATATCTATCACACAACTTTTGCCAATTCATCTGTTTACAGGTGTACAACTTATTGACAGCAATTACAATAATTGACTGTGCAACCCTACTGTTAATGTGATTTTCCCATCGCTGTTATCTCCCCTTATTTCTTCCTTACAAAAATGATTTTAAATCCTATTCTGCCTCTTTTATTTATCTCTCTTTTTCCTCTAATTTCTCTGAGATACTTTTTTTATTTTGCATAATTATATCAGAGTATACACAGTGCTATTGTTCTATAGGAAATGTTCCTGAGATATTGAGTCTATTTAGTAACAGTTAATATATATGTTTTTGGCTTTTCACTTTTATTTCTTATTTAAAATTTTATTGCAAAAATATTAATTTATTATCTATTTTATACCTTCCTTTCCCTCAATCTTTAGCCTACTTCCTTTTGAGCCTATAGGGACAATTGTGTGAATGCTCCCAAGAAAAATTCTGTTTGCATTCTGCTAATGGCATGTGCCTGATCATATTCTGCTCTGAACTCTGCTAAGCCATTGCTGCTAGTCTTAGCATCTTATAGACTATATGAGTCTTTGAAACATCTGGATATAGCCCAAGTTCTTCTCATTTTTGGCTGGTTCAGAGATAATAAGAGGAGGCTAGTTTTACCAGAGAAATGACTTCCCGACACTAAAATTTATCTCTTCAGGAGTTGCTAAGGTGGGAGTCAAGATAAGGGACGGTTTAGGTTGAGCGTGGACTCCTCAGTTGACAAGTATTCATTGGTTATCATTCTTTTTAATATGTTTAGGAATCTAACTCAAACTAGCTTAAAATGGGGCTAGGGGAAGAAATAAAAAGAAAATTTGTTAGCTCATATAACTAAAAGGTTATCACATGGGTTTGAACCAGAGGCTTAGAGAGTGTCTTTAGGCCGAGTCTCTCTATGTCCCACACTAAGCTCTACTTCCATCTTTTTGGGCTTTACTCTTAGGCAAAGGTCTCCATTATGAAGAGTTACAAAGAGGAGAATGGAGGCTGCCAAATGACGACCCCAGCTAACCTCTTCACTAGTACCAGTACCACCTACCAGTCACGTGAAGGAGATAGTTTTGGATCTTCTTCACATCTCAGCATTTCAGCTAGCATCACATGAATCAGAAAAATCATATGAGCCTAACAGAAACGTGAGAAATGATGAATTGTTTTTGTTTTAAGCCATTAAATTTTGGGATACAGCGTTATGCAATAATAACCAAAACCAAAACAAACCCAGTGCCATCGAGCCGATTACGACTCATAGTGACCCTATAGGACAGAGTAGAACTGCCCCGTAGAGTTTCCAAGGAGCACCTGGTGGATTCGAACTGCCAACCCTTTGGTTAGCAGCCGTAGCACTTAACTGCTACGCCACCAGGGTTTCCTACGCAATAACAGATAACTGAAATTTGCTGCTTAACAAATCACTCCAAAACTTAGTGCCTTAAAACAACAAATTATTATTAATTCTCGAAATTCTGTGGGTTGACTGAGCTTAGTTGTGTGGTTCTTCTGTTGGTCTTGCTTTGCACGTGATTACAGTTAGAAAGCTTTGGGATGAAACATCCAAAATGGCCTTATTCTCATGGCTGGCAGTTGGTGATAGTAGGGAACTGAGCTTGGGCTCTCAGGTAAAGGACTCTTTTGTTCTCCATGTGGGCCTTTTACATGACTATTTGGGCTTTCTCCGTATATGGTAAAAAACCGTGGTATATGGTAGCAGGGTTCAAAGAGAATGTTCCAAGGGGAAGGAAGCAGAATTTTCCAGTGTTCTTAAGGCTTGGGCTTGGAAGTCTCAGAACATCTCTTGCAACACTTCCTATTGGTCAAATAGCCAGCCCAGTTTCAAGGAATATGAAAAAAAGCTCCACTTTGTGATGGGGCTGGGGTGGAATGCATCCATAGTGAGGTAAGGAATTGAAGATGGCCATCTTTGGAGTCTGCCTACCACATTGTACCTTCTGGGACAACATTCAAGTATTCCATGTACAAAATACATTCATTCCCTCCCTCCAAAGTCTCGCCCTTTTATGGCATTGGCTTGAAATCCAGGATCTCATCATCTAAACTGAGGGGCTCCTGAAGTGTATTCTCTTGTGAGTAGCTCCTCAGATGAGATTCTTTGCTCACGGAGAACCGTGAACTGAACAAACAATACACAATCGTGAGAAAGGGACAGAATAATTGCAATAGACATATATCTACTCAAAAAGATGGGGAGGGTTGGGAAGCACATACACGTTACTGTTCCATAACAGTTCTGAAATTCAGACAAGCACATGTTGCTATTTCCTTCTTCTTTTTTTTTTTTTTAATTATTATCCTTTCTGCCATTCCCAAGCCCTCACTCTCTATACACATACCCATGGCAACTCCACTTGAGTTCCTTGATGGCCTTAATGTTCCAAACAAAATGGGGTGGGGTTTTCTGCAGCAAAATTCATAGAAAACAAAGAAGTTTCAGAGTGACTGTGTTTGCTGAGAGTTGAGGGATGAGGCAGAAGAACATAGTTCTTAGAAGTCAGAGCTTTCTTCCAAGAATTGGCAGTGGTAGTGGAAAAATACCCTTTCTATGCTGGTATTAAAAGCACTATTATTGTTTTTGTTGTTAGATGCTGTCCACTTGGTTCTGACTCATAGTGACCCTGTGTACAACTGAACGAAACACTACCAGGTCCTGTGCCATCCTCACAATCATTGCTATGTTTGAGCCCATTGTTGCAGCTGCTATGTCAATCCATCTCATTGAGGGTCTTCCTTTTTTTCACTGACCTCTGCCTTACCAAGCATGATGTCCTTCTCTAGGGACTGGTCCCTCCTGACATGTCCAAAGTATGTGAGACGAAATCTCTCCATCCTCGCTTCTAAGATCCACCCTGGCTGTACTTCCTTCAAAACAGATTTGTTCTTTTTTTTTTTTTTTTTTTTGGCAGTATATTCAGCATTCTTCAATTCTTCTTTGGTTTTCCTTATTCATTGTCCAGCTTTTGCATGCATTTGAGGCAATTGACAATATCATGGCTTGAGTCATGCACACCTTAGTCTCCAAAGTGACATATTTTCTTTTTGATGCTTTTTAAAATTTTTTTATTGTGCTTTAAGTGAAAGTTTACAAATCAAGTCAGTCTCTCATACAAAAATTTATATACACCTTGCTATATACTCCTAGTTGCTCTCCCCCTAATGAGACTGCACCCTTTTTAGCTCCACTGTCTATTTTCGTGTCCATTTGGCCAGGCTCTGACCTGCTCTGCCTGCTCATCTCCCCTCCAGACAGGAGCTGCCCACATAGTCTCATGGGTCTACTTCAGCCAAGAAGCTCACTCCTTACCAGTATCATTTTCTATCCCATAGTCCAGTCTAGTCCTTGCCTGAACAGTTGGCTTTGGGAATGGTTCCTGTCTTGGGTTAACAGAAGGTCTGGGGACCATGACCACTGCAGTCCTTCTAGTCTCAGTCAGACCATTAAGTCCAGCCTTTTTACGAGAATTTGAGGCCTGCATCCCACTGCTCTCCTGCTTCCTCAGGGGTTCTCTGTTGTGTTCCCTGTCAGGGCAGTCATTGGTTGTAGCCAGGCGGCATCTAGTTCTTCTGGTCTCAGACTGATGGAGTCTCAGGTTTATGTTGCACTTTCTGTCCCTTGGGCTCATAATTACCTTGTATCTTTGGTGTTCTTCATTCCCCTTTGGTCCAGGTGGGTTGGGACCAATTGATGCATCTTAGATGGCTGCTTGCTAGCGTTTAAGACCCCAGACGCCACTCTCTAAAGTGAGATGCAGAATATTTTCTTAATAGATTTTATAATGCCGGTTGACCTAGATGTCTCCTGAAACCATGGTTCCCAAACCCCCACCCCTGCTGTGCTGACCTTCGAAGCATTCAATTTAATCAGGAAACGTCTTTGCTTCTGGTTTAGTCCAGTTGTGCTGACCTCTACTGTATTGTGTGATATCTTTCCTTTTGCCTAAAATAGTTCTTCTCTACTATCTAATTAGTGAATACCCCTCTCCCTCCCTCCCTCCCTACTCTTGTAAACATCAAAGAATACTTTCTTCTCTGTTTAAACTATTTCTCCAGTTCTTATAACAGTGGTCTCATACAATATTTGCCCTTTTGCAACTGACTGATTTCACTCAGCATAATGCCTTCCAGGTTCCTCCATGTTATGAAATGTTTCACGGATTCATCATTGTTCTTTATAAATGCATAGTATTCTATTGTGGGAATATACATAATTTATTTATCCATTCACGCATTGATGGGCACCTTGGTTGCTTCCATCTTTTTGCTATTGTAAACAGTGCTGCAATGAACATGGATGTGCATATATCTGTTTGTGTAAAGGCTTTTATTTCTCTAGGTTATACTCCCAGGAGTGGGATTGCTGGAACCTATGGTAGTTCTAGTTCTAGCTTTTTAAGGAAGCACCAATTTCCAAATTGGTTGTACCATTTTACATTCCCACCAGCAGTGTATAAGTGTTCCAGTCTCTCTACAACCTCTCCAACATCTATTATTTTGTGTTTTTTGGATTAACGCCAGCCTCGTTGGGGTGAGATGGAATCTTACTGTAGTTTTGATTTGCATCTCTCTAATGGTTAATGATCCTGACCATTTCCCCAAGTATCTGTTAACTACCTGAATAACTTCTTTAGTGAAGTGTCTGTTCATATCCTTTGTCCATTTTTTAATTGGGTTATTTGTCTTTTTGTAGTAGAGTTTTTGCAGAATCATGCAGATTTTAGAGATCAGCTGCTGATCGGAAATATCATAGCTAAAAAATTCTTCCCAGTCTGTAGGTAATCTTTTTACTCTTTTGGTAAAGTCTTTGGTTGAGCATAGGTGTTTGATTTTTGGGAGCTCCCAGTTATCTAGTCTCTCTTCTTCATTGTTAGTAATGTTTTGTATACTGTTTATACTATGCTTTAGGGCTCCTAGCATTGTCCCTATTTTTCCTTCCATGATCTTTATCGTTTTAGATTTTATATTTAGTTCTTTGACCCATTTTGAGTTCGTTTTTGTGCATGGTGTGAGGTATGGGTTTTGTTTCATTTTTTTGCAGATGGATATCCAGTTATGCCAGCACCATTTGTTAAAAAGGCTGTCTTTTCTCCATTTAACTCTTTTGGGGCCTTTGTCAAATATCAGCTGCTCATACGTGGATGGAGGTATGTCTGGATTCTCAGTTCTGTTCCATTGGTCTATGTATCTGTTGTTGTACCAGTACCAGGCTGTTTTGACTACTGTGGTGGTATAATAGGTTCTAAAATCAGGTAGAGTGAGGCCTCCCAGTTTGTTCTTCTTTTTCAGTAATGCTTTACTTATTCGGGGCCTCTTTCCCTTCCATATGAAGTTGGTGATTTGTTTCTCCATCTCATTAAAAAGTGTCATTGGAATTTGGATCAGAGTTACATTATATCTATAGGTAGTTTTTGGTAGAACAGACATTTTGCGAAGTTAAGTCTTCCTATCCATGAGCAAGGTGTGTTTTTCCACTTCTGTAGGTTTCTTGCGATAGTGTCTTGTAGTTTTCTTTGTACAGGTCTTTTATGTCTCTGGTAAAATTTATTCCTGAGTATTTTATCTTCTTGGGGGCTACTGTAAATGGTATTGATTTGGTGATTTCCTCTTTGGTGTTCTTTTTGTTGGTGTAGAGGAATCCAACTGATTATGTATGTTTATGTTGTATCCCGATACTCTGCTGAACTCTTCTACTAGTTTCAATAGTTTTCTTGAGGATTTCTTAGGGTTTTCTGTGTATAAGATCATGTCGTCTGCAAATAGAGATAATTTTACTTCTTCCTTACCAATCTGGGTGCGCTTTATTTCTTTATTTAGCCTAATTTCTCTGGCTAGGACCAAAGTTAAATAAGAGTGGTGATAAAGGGCATCTTTGTCTGATTCCCGATCTCAAGGGGAATGCTTTCAGGATCTCTCCATTTAGGATGATGTTGGCTGTTGGCTTTGTAAAAATGCCCTCTATTATGTTAAGGAATTTTCCTTCTATTCCTATTTTGCCGAGAGTTTTTATCATGAATGGGTGTTGAACTTTGTGAAATGCCTTTTCTGCATCAATTGATAAGATCATGTGGTTCTTGTCTTTTGTTTTATTTATGTGGTGGATTACATTAATTGTTTTTCTAACGTTGAACCAGCCCTGCATACCTGGTATGAATCCCACTTGGTCATGCTGAATTATTTTTTTGATATGTTGTTGAATTCTATCGACTAGAATTTTGTTGAGGATTTTTGCATCTAAGTTCATGAGAGATATAGGTCTGTAATTTTCTTTCCTTGTGGAGTCTTTACCTGGTTTTGGTATCAGGGATATGCTGGCTTCATAGAATGAATTTGGTAGTATTTCATCCTTTTCTATGCTTTGAAATACCTTTAGTAGTAGTGGTGTTAACTCTTCTCTGAAAGTTTGGTAGAACTCCTCAGTGAAGCCATCTAGGCCAGGGCTTTTTGTTGTTGTTGTTGGGAGTTTTTTAATTACCTTTTCAATCTTTTATTTTGTTATGGGTTTATTTAGTTGTTCTGTTTCTGTTTGCGTTAGTTTACGTAGGTAGTGTTTCTAGAAATTCATCCATTTCTTCTAGGTTTTCAAATTTGTTTGAGTATAGTTTTTCATAGTAATCTGATATGATCCTTTTAATTTCAGTTGGGTCTGTTGTAATATCTCCCATCTCATTTCTTATTTGGGTTATTTTCTTTCTTTCCTGTTTTTCTTTTGTCAGTTTGACCAATGGTTTATCAATTTTGTTAATTTGTTCAGAGAACCAGCTTTTGGTCTTGTTAACTCTTTCAATTTTTTTTTCTGTTCTCTATTTCATTTCATTCTGCTCTGATTTTTATGATTTGCTTTCTTCTTGTGCCTGAGGGTTTCTTTCGTTGCTTTCTATTTGTTCAAGTTGTAGGGATAATTCTTTGATTTTGGCCCTTTCTTCTTTTTGGATATGTGCACTTATTGATATAAATTGAGCACTGCTTTCACTGTGTCCCAAAGGTTCTGATAGGAAGTGTTTTCATTGTCATTGGATTCTATGAATTTCTTTATTCCATCCTTAATGTCTTCTATAATCCAGTCTTTCTTGAGCAGGGTATTGTTCAGTTTCCAAGTGTTTGATTTCTTTTCCCTGCCTTTTCTGTTATTGATTTCTACTTTTATGGCCTTATGGTCAGAGAAGATGTTTTGTAATATTTTGATGTTTTGGATTCTGCTAAGGCTTCCTTTATGACCTAATATGTAGTCTATTCTAGAGAATGTTCCATGTGCACTAGAAAAGAAAGTATACTTGGCTGCTGTTGGGTGGAGTGCTCTGTATATGTCTATGAGGTCAAGCTGGTTGATTATGACATTTAGATCTTCTGCGTCTTTATTGAGCTTCTTTCTGGATGTTCTATCCTTCACCAAAAGTGGTGTGTTGAAGTCTCCTACTATAATTGTGGCACTGTCTATCTCAATTTTCAGTGCCATTAAAGTTTGTTTTATGTATCTTGCAGCCCTGTCATCCAGAAGATCCCTTGATTCTCTGTTTTGAGAGCTTGTTGAATCAGTCATGGTCTGCTTCTTTATGTGGTTTGGTATTGACTGTTTTCTCCGAGCCATCTATAAGTTATCATATTAGTTTATTTTATGTTTGCTTACTGTAACCTTGCTTCTTGCTTTGTTTTATTTTGATATGCCCAAATCAATGCTGCTTGAGTGAGCTAGCTTGATTATTTTTGCCTTTGAAGCTCCAACATCCTGTCACCAGATGGCTAGAGCTGTTATCAGGTATATGAGCTTGTGAGTCCATTCACTTATCTTGTGTGGATTCATCTCAGGTGTTCAGGTAGTTCGTTATCAAGTGTGTGGTACAGGCTGAGTTCTACAGTCTTAGAGAGGCAGGGGTGACTGACATAGGTATAGGTATCTGGTTACATCCGGGGTCACACTGTCAACAAGGCAGGGGCTGACAACCGTTCCCCAAGTGTCTGTGAGGAAAGCACGTTCCTGTTCCCTAGAATGCACAGATCAGTGGGTTCTACAGATGGATCGTGGGCACTCAATGCTTTTGGTTGTAAGGACTGAGGGGGTACCAGTTATTCTTGGACCCCTGTTGCAGGTGGCTGGGTGACCTGAGTGTAGCCGCCAGTTCTTAGGTCCCTGATGTGTGTAGGTGAGGATCCTGTTTAATAGGCAAGGCCGTGTCAAACATCAAACACCTACCTCTCCAACACACAGCTGAAAGAGTTGGAGTCTGCCAACAAGGGCCTATTCTCCTAATATAGGCCCACACATGTCCATGCAGAGGGGAAAAGTATTCAAAGTCCATGGACTGTTTATGCCTGGACAGGAGCTGCTTCTGTCTTGAGCTCCCCAGGTAAGTGGAGCTGGCAGATTATCTTTTCTCCCAGGTGTGAATTTATTCCTTCTCCAAGGCCAGGAGCATGGGTCAGAGCACTCAGCAGGACCTCTTTCAGGCCCAGAGAAATTGACAGCCACTGAAGCTGGCTTGGTGGCTGGGGGCGCAGTAAAATATATGCAAGTACTTAGCTTTTGCCGAGAGCGCTGTTCTTCTCTGGTTCTGGAGGTGTGAGTAGGCTGTGTGGCTGGCTGTTTCTCCCTGAGGAAACTGCATCTGGAGCCCCACTGCAGTTGCTCCCAGGAATGATGCCTGAAGGTTCCCAGCAATTCAGGTCAGGCAACTCCGCTCCACTTCTGAACTGTCTCTCCCACCCCCTGCCACTCAGTCCGTTTTCTAACTTTGCCTTTGATGTTCAGGGCTCCTAGCTTGTCATAAATATAATCGTTCCACTTGTTTTTTCAGGTCTTTGTTATAAGAGGGATCACTGGAAGCATCTGACTACTCTGCCATTTTGGCCCCACCTCCTCTGGGTTGGGTCCTCTTTTCAACACTTTGAAGAGGTCTTTTGCAGCAGATTTGCCCAGTACAATCATCACTTGATTTCTTGCCTACTGCTTCCATGGGCATTGACTGTGAATCCAAGTAAAACAAAATCCTTGACAACTTCAGTCTTTTTTCCATTTATCATGATGATTCTTATTGGTCCAGATATAAGGATTTTTGTTTTCTTTATGTTGAGGTGCAATCTATACTGAAGGCTGTGGTCTTTGATCTTTATCAGTAAGTGCTTCAAGACTTCTTTGCTTTAAGCACGCAAGGTTGTATCATTTGCATATCCAGTTCGTTAATGAGTCTTTCTCCAATCCTGATGCCCCATTCTTCTTCATATAGTTCAGCTTACAGATTTGCTCAGCATACAGATTGAATAAGTACAGTGAAAGGATACAATGCTTATGCACACCTTCCCTGCTTTTAAACCACACAGCATCCCCTTGTTCTGTTTGAATGGCTACTTCTTGCTCTATGCAGGTTCTGTATGAGCATAACTAAGTGTTCTGGAATTCCTATTCTTCACAATATTATCCATAATTTGCTACGATATATCCAGCCAAATACCTTTGGATAGTCAATAAAACACAAGTAAACATCTTTCTGGTATTCTCTGCTTTCAGCCAATAGATTACCTGTAATAAAAACTATAGAGTATCCTGTGTCCTAGGCTAGGTTCTCTAGAGAAACAAAACCAGTAAAGTGTATAAATACAAACAGATATTTATATCAAGAAAAAGACTCATGTGGTTGTAGAGGCTGGAACATCCCAAGTCTGTGCGTCATGCTGGAGGCTTCTCCTGATTCATGTAGCCACAGGGGCTGGTAAACTCAAGATCAGCAGGTCAGACAGCAGGGCTCTTGCTCACAGACTGTGAAGACTGACGAATTCCAAGACTGGCAGGCAAGATGACAGGTAAGCTGCTAGCTCAAATCCCAAGAACTGGAAGTCAGACAAACAGGAGCCAGCTGCAGGAGCCAGAGCAAGCAAAAGCCGCAAGTCTTGCCAGAAAATTCACTTATATTTGATGCAGGACACACCCCCAAGGAAACTCCTTTTCAACTGATTAGCTACGCACAGCAGAGCCCATCAAAGAGGTGATCACATTATGTCAAATTTCATCATGGAAGTGATCACATCATCATACAACTGATAAACTACATCATAACTGCCAAACCACTGAGAATGATGGCTCAGCCAAGTTGTCACTCAACCTTAATGATCACAGATGCCAAAGATGAGCAGTGTTACTGCACTTAAGGAGGCCATGGGCTGTATTAATATAATAAAAACATTTAGTTCCTCTGCCTACCAAAATGCCATAAAATGACAAAAGTTGTGTTGTTGTTAGCTGCCTTTGAGTAGTCCCTGGAATCATGGAGACTCCATGTGTTCTTCTATTAAAATACCATCAATGACAGAAAAGATATTAGAATATGATAAATGAATAAGGGTGCCATCAATGGAATTTAGAGAAATTCCTGAAAGATAGAAATTGGGTGGGCTTAAATTAATGAAGCACTCAGGTAAGGGAAGCCAATAAATGAAAATAGATACAGATGTGAGAGAGGGTATTTATAGAGGTTAAAAAACAGTTGCCATCAAGTTGATTCTAACTCATAGCAACCCCATGTGTGTTGGAATAGAACTCTGCTCTGCAGGGTTTTCAATGGCAGATTTTTTGGAAGTAGATTGTCAGACCTTTCTTCTAACATGCCTCTGGGTAGGCTCCAACCATCAACCCTTCAGTTAGCAGCTGAGCATGTTAACCATTTATACCACCCAGGTACTCCTTATAGAGGTTAGAAGCTATTTTTCCTAATAGTGCCTGGTGGTGTAATGGTTAAATGCTACAGCTGCTAACCAAAAGGTCAGCAGTTTGAATCCACCAGGCACTCCTTGGAAACTCTATGGGGCAGTTCTACTCTGTCCTGTAGAGTCGCTGTGAGTTGGAATCGACTCAACAGCATTGGGTTTTGGGTTAGTGCCATGGGGAAACCCATAACTCCCAGCTCTGTAGGCAAATTTAGGTTCAGCTACAAGGTAATGACCACTGCCTGTCTATCTATCAACTGTAGCAGCTTGCATATTGCTATGATTTTGGATGCGATACCACACCACTCATAGTGGACAGGTTTCAGCAGCACTTCCACACTAAGGCAGACTAGAAAGAAAGGTCTCATGATCTACTTCCAAAAATTGGTCAGCGGATCACAGAATTTTGTTCAAGACTTCAACTTACTTACTTTGAACATGCCATCAGGAGGGATCAGTTGCTAGAGAAGGACATGATGTTTGGTAAAGTGAAGGATCAGCGAAGGCAAGGTAAACTCTCAATGAGATATATTGAAAAATGGCCACAACAATGGACTCAAACATACCAATGATCATGAAGATAGCACAGCACTGGCCAACGTTTTGTTCTGTTGTACATGGGGTCACCGTGAGTCAGAGCCAACTCGATGACAACTAAGAACAAGGTAAAGGAAGAATCTCGGCACAGGGTAGTCACTACATTCCATTATCTCAAAATAGCTGTCCGAGATAAGTGGTTTTTTTGCCTCTAAAAGCTCTCACGTATAGGTCAAGAGAGGCAGATGAAAGCTCAATTAACTTTCAGTTTTACCACAGACCCCAGTAGGATTAAAAATATACATAGATATCTGCTGTCAAGTTGACTCCAACTCATGGTGACCTTATGTACAAGAGAATGAAATGTTGCCTGGTCCTGTGTCATCCTCACATTCACATTCATCAGCATGTTTGAGTTCATTGCTGCAGCTATTGTGTCAACCCATCTCACTGAGGGTCTTCCTACCCTCACTAACCCTCTACTTCACCAAATATGCGAACATGATGTCCTCCTCTAGCAAATGCTCCTTCCTGATGACGTATTCAAAAGCAAGCAGCTAGGACAATGGTATGTTGGGATCCACAAGATTTTCCTTGACTAATTTTCAGAAGTAGATCAAGAGGCCTTTCTTCCCAGTCTGTCTTAGTTTGGAAGCTCTGCTGAAATAAAAAATAAAGATAGCACTACCTAAAAGTGAAATACTGTAAAACACTCCACTTCAGAGAAATCTTTTTTTTTTTTTTTTTCCTGGCAACTGTAAGGACTTTATACTACCTGCTTAATACCTGCCAAGGCATCATAAGGGTAAATCTGTCTCTCTGCCCAGCCTATCCACTCACTCACACAGCTCTGGAGTTGGTCCGCCCATTGAGACTGTTCCATGGTTTGTAATTTCCCTTTAAATATTTCATCTTGGCCAGTATGCTGTATGTCTAAGGTATTAATACCTTAGGATAGGTTACTTGACATATGAAGTATATTCTCTAATCAAGATTACACACTCCAGAAGTAGGTATTTAGCATTTGAAACACTCTAATCAGAAGACCTCACTCCAGAGGCTACTGCTATAGGCTTCAACTATTTCCATCTGTGCTATCAGGATTGTTAATCAGCATAAGAGCTGTTAGAAATAATTTTTTATTGTTAAGAGAAATGGTGCTCAAGCTATGTGATTTGCTTAGAAATATTGTTCAGGCACTGTTGCCCTTTCATGAACTGGTGAATAAAAATCTGATGAGCACAGCTGCCTATACCCTTCAAAGTTCTTGCTCTAGGCCTCCAATAAATTCTGATCCTGCCACTTAATAAAATCACTTCATCCGATAAGATTAGTTAAAGCCTGCTGCTAGAATATTGTCACATCTACCTCCTGTTACACTTTCATGCAAGGTAGTCCTTGGGCCTATAAGAATAGGTGTACAGCTGTTATTGTGTCCACTTGCTAAAAGCTGTATGGCATAATTCAAGCTGACACTTGCTTTCATTGTAACATATACCTGGTAATGACAGTGTGTGAGGAACGCCTCAAGCCCTCACCTACCTTTAATCACTGGAGGCTAATAACATATCCCAGAAGGACCTGACTATCTCAAATGATCAGATTTGTTAAGGTCAGTTTAAATTAACGGATAGGGCTTGTTTTGGAAACATATTGTTGTGGATTGAGTTGTGTCCCCAAGAAATGTGTGTCAATTTAGCTAGGCCATGATTCCCAGTATTGTGTGGTTGTCCTCCATTTTGTGATCTGATATGATCATCCTGTGTGTTGTAAATCCTAACCACTATGATGTTAATGAGGCAAGATTAGAGGGAGTTATGTTAATGAGGCAGGACACAATCTACAGAATTTGGTTGTATCTCAAGTAAATCTCTTTTGAGATGTAAAAGAAAGATGTGAGCAGAGAGGAAAGGGACCTCATTACCAGCAAGCAAGAAGAGCCAGGAGTGGAATCCACACTTTGATCTGGGTCCCTGCACTGAGAATCCCCTAGACCAGGTAAGACTGATGACAAGGACCTTCCCCCAGAGCCAAGAGAGAATGAAAGTCTTCCCCTGGAGCTAGTGCCCTGAATTCAGACTTCTACCCTCCTGGACTGAGAGAAAAATTTCTGTTTGTTAGTCTTCCACTTGTGGACTTTCTGTTATAGCAGCAGTAGATAACTAAGACAGAATTTGGTACCAGGAGTGGGGTGTTACTCTAACAGATACCTACAATGTGGAATTGAGTAATGGGTAGAAGCCCTAAGAGTTTTAAAGTGTCTAATAGAGTAAAGGCTTAGATTGCCTTGAAGAGATTGTTGGTAGAATTATGGACATCTTGGACAATTCTGGTAAGGACTCAAAAGTAAGTGAGGAGAACTGTAACACTGAAGATGGCACAGGCAGTGAGAAGCAGAGGGACTCAGTGTCTCCAGCTTCTTGATTATCTGCCCATATGTCCCCATTCCAGGTTTCATGATCCCATTTCTTCCCAATCAATGCCCTCACTTTAACTTCAGACACCTCTCAATGTTGGCAGTTGAGGTGGTGTTGTAATTCTGCCGCTCTTACCATAACACTCTGGGTTTGGTTTTTGGTAATATCACTTCTGTCACTACAAGAAATAAGGCTTTCTTTCAAGGCACAAGTGGAAACTTTAAGGTGATTTACGCAGTGCACGAGCTCTGGCTTTGAAGCCCTGAGCTCATCTCTTTCTTTCACCAGTTTGTCTAGTGGAAGCAGGACCAACAAACAAACCAGCTTCCTTATACTTCTCATTATGACAAAATTGTAGAAAGGTTTATCATACATGCAATCACCCAGAACCTCATCTTTCACCAGTACCTGCTCTATTGGTGGTGATGTTTTGTGTATTTGAATCGTTACCTCACACCATGGATTAGCAGTGCCCTCTTTACTACTGGAAGCAGAGACATCAACATCTTTAAGACTAACCAGACTTGAAAACCAATTCAGAAAATTCTTCCTTACAATTTTGTTTCTCTAGAACCACTCTCGTAACCAAATGTCTTAGGCTGGGTTCTCTAGAGAAGCAAAACCAGTAAAGTGTATAAATATATATAGAGAGAGTGATTTATACCAAGGAAATGGCTCACATGATTGTAGAGCCTGTCACATCCCAAGTCTGTGGGTCAGGATAGAGGCTTCTCCTAATTCATGTAGCCGTAGGGGCTGATGAGCCCAAGATCAGCAGATTGGGAAGCAGGGCTTTTGCTCACATGCTGTGAAGATCAATGAATCCCAAGATTGGCTGGCAAGACCACAGGAAAGCTGATAGCTCAAGTCCCAAGAACCAGCAGCCAGCTTTAGAATCCAGAATGAGCAAAAGCCCCCGATCCCTGCCAGAACATCTGCCCACACTTTATGCATACCACATGCCCAAGGAAATTCCTCTTCAATCAATTGGGTACTCACATCAGATCCCATCTTGGGGGTGATCATATAACGAATCTCAACAGAGAAGTGACCACAATGTCACATGGCTGCCAAAACACAGAATCATGACCCAGCCAAGTTGACACACAATTTTAACCATTATATGTTGTAAATCATAGCTTCTATAATATTATTGAGGCAGGATTAGAAGCGGTTATGTTAATGAGGCAGGACACATTCTAAAAGGTTAGGTTCTATCTTGATTCAATCTCTTTTGAGATATAAAAGAGGGAAAGGAGCAGAAATGAAAGGTATCTCATACCATCAAGTGAGAAGAGCCAGAAGTAGAGCAGATCTTTTGGACCCAGGGTCTCTGCACTGAGAAGCTCATAGACCCTGGGGAAGATTGATGACAAAGACCTTTCCCTAAAGCTGACAGAGAGAGAAAGCCTTCTCCTGGAGCTCGTGCCCTGAATTCAAACTTCTAGCCTCCTAGACTGTGAGAGAATAAATTTCTGTTTGTTAAAGCCATCCACCTGTGGAATTTCTGTTATAGCAGCACTAGGTAACTAAGACGTATCTACACAATGTTTGAGAAAATCTATGCCATTTATCTATATTGATCAATAACATTCTTAATTTATGAAAATGGATATATAACCACAGTCACCAGATAGTTGAAAACACCAAAAAAGATGCTCTTAGCAATATTGTGAGGATTAAATCAGATAATGTGTTAAATGCTTAGTATAGTATCTCTCACTTGGTAAGTACTTTATGTTGTTGATGCTGTCAAGTCAATTCCAACTCATGGTGGCCCCATGTGTGCAGAGTAGATAGAACTGTTCTACAGGGTTTTCAAGGCTGTGACCTTTCAGAAGCAGACTGATAGTTCTGTCTTCAAGGTGCCTCTGGGTGGGTTTAACCACCAACCTTTTGACTTGTAGTGAAGCATTTAACCGTTTGCCCCACCCAGGGACACCAAGTACTCTGCAAGTGGTAATTACTACTATTAATAATTAAATGTGAAGTCTGAGAAATAGTTAATAGAGACCCTGAGAGTTCATTTATTCAATAATCCTTGCATAATTCAACAAATATTTTTTAAAATCCCATATGGTAGGTACTCTTCCAGGCACTGGAGATATAGCATTGGGCAACAGAAAAAGATATTACTTTGATGAAGTGCACTTGTCAGTGCGCCGACATGCTATCAACAAATAAACATACGATACCAGGGAGTGATTAGTGTTCCCAAATTAACAGAGCCCACTTCAGGGATGGAGAGTAATGAGATGAGGTGAGCAAGGGGTTGGCTGCTTTAGTTAGTGTATTTAGCCAATGCCTCACTGTGAAAATTACATTTGAGCAGTGATCTGAATGATGTGAGGGAGCAAACCATTATAACGTCTAGGGCAAGAGCACTCCAGGTGGATAAAGCAGCAAGTGCAAAAGTGGGTGTATACTCGGAATGTTTAAGGAAGAGCTGGAAGGTTAGTGAGGCACAAGCACAGTGTGGGAGGGGGAATTTGGAAGGACACGAGGTCTTCCCTGGCCAGTGTCTTTAGGGCCATGATGTGGACCTTGGATTGCATTCCTCAATATGATGAAGAGTTGGAGCAGAGAAAGGTCATAATCTGGTTTACACTTTTAAAAGATTAAAAAAAAAAAAAATTTTTTTTTTTTTTCTGGGTTCTGTGTAGAGAATAAATGGAATACAACAAAAGAGGAAGCTGGGAGGCCAGTGAAAAGACTTTGTAGTCCAGAGAAAGAAGACGGCAGCTTGGCCTAGGGGGCTAGCTGTAAAAAAAGGGGGGCTAGCAGTGGAGGAGGTTAAAAGGAGTCAGATTAGGGATGCATTTAAAAGGTAAAACAGATGAATTGTCTGTGGGTAGGGTCTGAGATCTGAGACAAAAAGAGAAACTAAAGAGCTCTCCAAGGTTTGGACCTTAGCCAAGAGATGGAAGGCAACGCCATTGATGAAGGTGGGAGAGAACAAGGAGGAGCAGGTTGGACAGGAGGGTGTGTGGTAATTCAAACACCAATGCTAAATGCGTTTCAGGAGTTCTCTGCAATACAAAAGTCCTAAGTGACCAATCGGATTTAACAAGAGCACAATTCAGAAAAGGAGGAGGAGACAATGCAGAAATGACCAGAAAATTGGACCCTAGCAGGACTAGGGCAGAAACATTTGGTAACAGTTTCACCAAGTCTCTGGTAAGGAAGAATACGGATTATTATTTGAACTGTACTGTGTATCGTGGTCTATAGAAAATACATTTAACTGGAACACAGATATTAACAGGGAAGCATTTCTGAAACAACCAACCCCCACCCTCATCCTGCGATGACTTTCCAATTCAGTGCCTGCTTGGCTCCTAGGAATTTTTGATATTGATGAGTTTAATCGATGAAGAGAAGGCTTGGCAGGAGCTGAGGAAAGACAGGCAAATTTACATTGGAAAGAGCAGGAACCTACAGAATAACTCGTCAAGTGGAAGAAAGGGTGGTAAATGGATGATAAGAGAAAAGAAGCAGTTTGGGAGGGTCACAGTGGCACTCAGTGAATTTTGGAACTGAGACTGCAAGGAATGTTCAGCTCTTTGTCTTCTGGAATAATATCCATGTTCTAGAAGCTGCCTTTTGTAAATATATGCTGTATATTCTGTATTTCCAGAAGCATTACTGATCTTTTCTATCTTTATTTCATCTTTTTATAAAAATTTAACCATATCTTCAATATAGTAAGCTGGATTTATACCAAAAAGTAAAAATTCAAAATAAAATACTGCTTAAAAGTAAAGAGGTTGTAACCTGAGATTAAATATATTTTATTCAGACCTTGGATAATTTTAAGAATTAAAAATAAAAACTTCTTTAAATTTCAGTCTTCCTATTATTTTTTGCTATTGTAGGGTTATGAAAAGAAAGACAGAAAATATCACTGAGCCCTGGCGGCACACTGGTTAAGAACTCAGGCTGCTAACTAAAAGGTCAGCAGTTCAAATCCACCAGCCACTTCTCAGAAACCGTGTGGAGCAGTTCTCCTCTGTCCTAGAGTCACTATGAGTCAGAAGACACTCGACAACAACAGGTTATTGTTATTGTTATTATTTTCTGCTATCGTAGGTTATTAAAAAGGGAGAAAATATCATCTTAGAAATAAGTAGTGTTCCTAAAAAAAAATAACTGATAAGCTTTCTTTCAGGTTTGCCTTAAGAAGAAAATAATAATAATAGATAATATTCATTCAGCATGGTTTGAAGTACTTTACATATATTCCTTCTATTTTATTCTCACAAAAACTATGAGTTATACACTGTGAAACCAAAACCCATTCCCATCAAGTCAATTCTGACTCACATCAACCCTACAGGACAAAGTTGAACTGCCCCAGGTGATTTGCAAGGCTGTAAATCTTTACACCCCCACGTTTCTTTCAGTTTGTCATACTGTGAGGGCTTGTGAGTTGCCGTGGTCCCAGAAGCTATGCCACAGGTATTCAGATACCAGCCGGGTCACCCATGGTGGACAGGTTTCAGCTGAGTTAAGACAGGTTAAGACAGGCTAGGAAGAAGGGCCCAGCAGTCTACTTCTGAAAAGAATTAGCCAATGAAAACCTTATGAATAGCTGTGGAACATTGTCTGATATGGTGCCAGAAGATGAGCCCCACAGGTTGGAAGGCACTCAAAAGATGACTGGGGAAGAGGTGACTCCTCAAAGTAAAGTCGACCTTCAGGACGTCAAGCTTTTGGGACCTTCATTTGCTGATGTGGCATGACTCGAAATGAGAAAAAACAGCTGGAAACATCCATTAACAATCCGAACCTGGAATGTACGAACTATGAATCTAGGAAAATTGGAAATGGTCAAAAATGAAATGGAATGCATAAAGATTGATATCCTAGGTATTAGTGAGCTGAAATGGACTGGTATTGGCCATTTTGAATCAGACAATCATATGGTCTACTATGCTGGGAATGACAACTTGAAGAGAAACGGCATTGCATTCATGGTCAAAAAGAACATTTCAAGATCTATCCTGAAGCACAACACTGTCAATGATAAGATAATATCCATATGCCTACAAGAAAGACCAGTTAATATGACTATTATTCAAATTTATGCACCAACCACTAAGGCCAAAAATGAAGAAACTGAAGATTTTTACCAACTTCTACTCTGAGATTAATCGAACCTGCAATCAGGATGCATTGATAATTACTGGTGAATGGAACGCAAAAGTTGGAAACAAGAAGGATCAGTAGCTGGAAAATATGGCCTTGGTGATAGAAAGATGCCAGAAGTCACATGACAGAATTTTGCAAGACTAACGACTTCTTCATTGCAAATACCTTTTTTCACCAACATAAACGGTGAATATACACATGGACCTTGCCAGGTGGAATACACAGGAATCAGATCAACCACATCTGTTGAAAGAGACAATGGAGTAGCTCAATAACATCAGTCAGAACAAGGCCAGGGGCCAACTGTGAATCAGACCACCAATCGCTCATATGCAAGTTCAAGTTGAAACTAAAGAAAATTAGAACAAGTCCATAAGAGACAAAGTATGACCTTGAATATATCCCACATGAATTTAGAGACCATCTCAAGAATAGATTTGATGCATTGAACACTAATTTACCAGACGAGTTGTGGAATGACATCAAGGACATCATACATGAAGAAAGCAAGAGATCATTAAAAAGAGAAAGAAAAGACCAAAATGGCTGTGAGAAGAGACTCTGAAACTCGCTCTTGAACATCGAGTAGCAAAAGTAAAAGGAAGAAATGATGAAGTAAAAGAACTGAACAGAAGATTTCAAAGGGAGGCTTGAGAAGGCAAAGTATTATAATGACATGTGCAAAGAGCTGGAGATAGAAAATCAAAAGGGGAGAACACATTTGGCACTTCTCAAGCAAAAAATCTGAAGAAAAATTCAAGCCTACAGTTGCAATAGTGAAGGATTTTAGGGAGAAAATATTAAATGACACAGGAAGCATCAAAAGAAGATGGAAGGAATACAGAGTCATTATACCAAAAAGAATTGGTCAATGTTCAACTATTTCAGGAGGTAACATATGATCAAGAAGCAATGGTATTGAGGGAAGAAGTCCAAGCTATACCGAAGGCATTGGCGAAAAACAATGCTCCAGGAATTGATGGAATATCGATTGAGATGTTTCAACAGACAGATGGAGTGCTGGAAGCGCTCACTCATCTGTGCCAAGAAATTTGGAAGACAGCTACCTGGCCAACCAACTGGAAGAGTTCCATATTTATGCCTATTCCCGAGAAGAGTGATCCAACCAAATGTGGAAATTATCTAACAATATCATTACTATTACGTGCAAGTAAAATTTTGCTGAAGATCATTCAAAAGTGGCTGCAGCAGTGTATCAACAGGGAACTGCCAGAAATTCAGGTCAGATTCAGAAAAGGACACGGAACCAGGGATATCATCGCTGATGCCAGATGGATCTTGGCTGAAAGCAGAGAATACCAGAAGGATGTTTACCTGTGTTTTATTTACTATGCAAAGGCATTTGACTGCGTGGATCCTAACAAATTACGGATAACGTTTGGAAGAATGGGAATTCCAGAACATTTAATTGCGCTCATGAGGAACCTGTATGTAGATCAACAGGCAGTTGTTCAGACAGAACAAGGGGATACTGGGTGGTTTAAAGTCAGGAAAGGTATGCATCAGGGTTGTAGCCTTTCACCATACCTATTCAACCTGTACGCTGAGCAAATAATCCGAGAAGCTGGACTATATGAAAAAGAATGAGGCATCAGGATTGGAGGAAGACTCATTAACAACCTGCATTATGCAGATGACACAACCTTGCTTGCTGAAAATGAAGAGGACTTGAAGCACTTACTGAAGAAGATCAAAGACCACTGCCTTCAGTTTGGATTACACCTCAACATAAAGAAAACAAAAATCCTCACAATTGGACCAATAAGCAACATCATGATAAATGGAGAAAAGATTGAAGTTGTCAAGGATTTCTTTGTACTTGGATCCACAATCAACACCCATGGAAGTGGGAGTCAAGAGATCAAAAGACACGTTGCATTGGACCTCTTTAAAGTGTTGGAAATCAAAGATATCATCTTGAAGACTAAGGTGCGCCTGACCCAAGCCATGGTGCTTTCAATCACATCATATGCATTCAAAAGCTGGACAATGAATAAGGAAGACCAAAGAATTGACGCCTTTGAATTGTGGTATTGGCAAAGAATATTGAATATACCACGGACTGCCAAAAGAACGAACAAATCTGTCTTGGAAGAAGTACAACCAGAATGCCCCTTAGAAACAAGGATGGAGACTACGTCTTACATACTTTGGACATGTTGCCAGGGCAGATCTGTCCCTTGAGAAGGACATCATGCTTGGTAAAGTACAGGGTCAACAAAAAAGAAGAAGACCCTCAACAAGATGGATTGACACAGTGGCTGCAACAATGGGCTCAATCATAACGATAGTGAGCATGGTGAAGGGCTGGGCAGTGTTTTGTTCTGTGGTGCATAGAGTCACTATGAGTCAGAACCGGCTCGATGGCACCTAACAACAACAACAAATCTTTACATAAGCCGACTGCCACATCTCTGTCCCGCTGAGCCACTGCTCGGTTCAAACCACTAACCTTTTGATTAGCAAGCAAGCAAACACTTAACTACTGCTCTGCCAGGTATATATGAACCAAAATTTCATTTATAAGATACTGTAGTAGCTTCACCAATAGATGGCAATGTTGGCTTGGAAAAGTCTGACCAGCCCACTACAAATGATCCAGAAAATTCTGGCACTGGACCAGCAGGTAGCAGTTTAAACTCTTATCAAGTATTTTTTGCCTTTGCTTATATAGTGGTGCTATTGATTTATTATTTTATGACTTCTCTCTAACCTTCAAACATTAAAGTTAGACTTAAAGCAAAGGAAAATTCTAGAAACCTTAAATTCACAAGATGTTTGAAGTAAAACTTTAGACCTATTTTACCAGAGAGGAACAGTGTATGCTGAAATGGAAAATAAGTTTCTATGACTTTTCAAGAATGTAAAACAACATTCATCTTTAGCTTATTTACATGAAAAGAGAAGCAAAGCACATTTCCCCAGAACTGGAGAAATACAAAATCGTAGGATTAAAAGCTAGAAGGTAGTTAAAAATGTTAAATTTCTTCATTATGTTGCAGGGTCATGGAGGTGGTAGAAAGACCATGAAGTAAATTAAGATCATTTACTTGGAACATCTCTTAAATAATTTGTCATACACAACATGAAACATTGTAAATATTCATTTGTCTGATTTTCCCAAGGTATTTGATTTTGTGTCTCAGCGTATGTTTTCCACTAATAGTAGCTAAAATCTTTTTTAAACAAAAAGAGAGATGTTCAACACTGTCATAAACGCTAAATATTTCCAGGAGTTGCTGAAGAAGGAAACTTCTCCAAGTTGCTTTGCTTTGCTTCTCAAGTACTAATTTATATGGAATTACCTGCTGTTAATGCCCATTTTAGTCACTCTGGTAATAACTATTTTAATCTTGAACAAAGTCAAACAGGGAATATCTCCTTTGACTTAGTAAATTTTTTTTAGCTAATCATAACTATTTCAAGGTTAATTGTTCTAGCTTTTCATTATCTAGGTGTTGGTGCCACCAAATAATAAATTCGTACAGTGACTTATCAATTTCTAATACAGATAATAGGAATAAGTAAATTTCTAAAGGGGATGGCAAAGAACTTAGCTCTGGGTATGACTTAATTTGTTCATTCTCTAATTCACTCATTTATTCAGTCAGTCAATAAATATTTATCAATACATACCAAGATGCTAGAACTACATGGATGAGGAAAACTGTTAATAGCCCTTCCATCGAGGAGCTTGCATCCCAAGTAGTTTATAACAAAAGCTAATATTAAAATTAACTGTAAGACATACTTATTGTTACACTGGCATTATACTGACTGCTTTAAGCAATACTCTGATTTTTACAATAAATTTATGGGATCGATGCTAATTTAAACCAAGTGACTAGTGAATGGATTTGGTACCTGAGCAGCAGAGCATGTTAACCTTGCTAATGGGTATGGAATTCCTTTCTCGGTAGCCAAAATGCACTGTTTGGATAATTACAGATTATCTACAGTTGAGATCATGGGGGCAATGGTGGCTCAGTGGTGGAATTCTTGACTTCCACGCAGGAGACCCAGGTTCAATTTTCGGCCAATACACCTTGTGAACAGTCACCACCTATCTGTCAATGGAGTGTTGCTATGATGCTGAATAGGCTTCAGCAGAGCTTCCAGGCTATGGAAGAAAGGGCTGACAAACTACTTCCCAAAATCAGCAAATGAAAACCCTGGAAATCACAATGCTCCGATGCACGACAGTTCACAGGGATGGCACAGGACCGGGCAGGGTTTCATTTGTTGTTCATGGCGTTACCGGGCTGAGGGCCAACTTGATGGCAGCTAACAACAGCAATAGTTGAGATCAAAAGTATTTTATCCATCAATGCAAATTGATTGAATTACTCTGTACCTAATACTATGCCATAAAGTAGTTAATAAATGTAAAATTATTCTCTACTTATAAAAGCATATACTCTAGTTATATTACCATATTCTTTTATTTTTGTAATTTAATCTAGTGAGCAGCCCCCGACCCACCCTCTCTCTATTTTTTACTAAAAATTGGTAGGAAAAAGAAATATATGAAAGTCCACAAATCAGGACTAGCAGAATTCCAGACTGTAAGAGAAATTGTCCCTAACTCTGAACGAATGACCTTGGTTGAAACACCTAGCCCATGCTGTGACATAGGAAACTAAACGTCCCTAATGTCCCCCGAACTATCTGCCCTGTCCAGGAACACAAAGCTCGCACTAAAAAGAAACCAGGCATCTGTCCTTCTTCCTTTGTGGCAACTACTTTTTTGACTGCAAATTGCCATTCCCTCTTCTATGCCCCCTTTTCTGAACTCCTTTTATGCCTTTCTTATGTCCATTGAGCAATTGCAACTCCAGGGAGACAAGTGGACAAGGAGTAGGGAATACATTGAATCTTGGGATACGTGTTCTCATATATAACTCTCTTTTGAGCAGTGTGAAGATATTTTTCATTTCTCCAAAACAAATGTCAACTTTACACTGGTTTAAGAATTGCCAATAGGAAGAGAAATTAGAAAATGCCTTTCAAAATATATGTGGTAGTCACTTTCTTCTGTTTTAGAGAAAAAGGCTGATTCAATTCCATGGAGGGTCAGACAGAGAGCTGTGCTTAGGTGTCCTTGAATATATGGACCTTTAAAAAGCTTATTTCATTAAAGAAGTTCTGAGATACTGTGACAGTGAGAACTATTTCCTTGTAGTGTTTCAGCAAGGGTGCAGGAATAGATGCTGGGTTTGGATATTACTGGGAAACTTGTAAATTAAGGCTGAGCAAAGCTTCGGATTTATCAGTGGCCAAGGGACATAGAAATCTATTCTAAACCAGGATTGGAGTGGGGGATAGAATCAGTTTTTACTTTATTGTTTTTTTTTTTTTTAAGTGCTGAATCAGCTGCCTCATCACGTTTCAGCTACTGATAGGATAAAAATATAATTTCTGACAGAAATTTTCTGGTTTTATCGTGAGATTTAGCAACATGGAACATTTTATGGACAGTGGCAAAGTTCAGGATTAAAGAAAATGCGTTATCGAGACAATTGTTTCCAGAGTAAATTTCATTGTTTTGGAGAGATGTACTTACTTTTCCCCGAAAATATGTAACTAGGGATGAACTTTACTAAACCCTAAAGATCTGTTCCCAGGTTTCTTCCTTTATTCTGTATTCATTTTTCATTATCGCTGATTAAGTATGAGATACCACTTTACCAAGATGCAAAATGATGGTTTATCTATCAGCTGAGTCCCACCTTCCTCCACCATTCCCTCTTCTTTATGCCTCTAAGGAGTTTCTATAAAAGAGCTTAGAGGCGGAGCCAAGATGGAGGAATAGACAGACGCTGCCCTCGAGCCCTCTTTACAACAAAGGCCCAAAAAAAACAAGTGAAACGAGTGTATTTGTGACAAGCTGGGAGCACCGAGCATCAAAGGCAGGCTTAGACAACAAACTGAGGGGCAGGAGAAGGAAGAGACCGTTCAGAAGTGGAGAGGAGTTGCCAGACCTGAATCGTGAGCAGCCCTCAGGCACCATTCCCGGAGTGGTGGCAGCAGCGGTGGCGGCAGCGGTGGCGGCGGGCTGGTCCTAGCGTTGGGCCGCAGTTTCCTCAGAGAGAAGCAGCCAGCCACACAGCCCACTCACACCTCCGGAACCTGAGCAGAAGGGCGCTTTTGGCAAAAGCTAAGTACTTGCGTATAGTTTACCGCGCCCCCCCCATCCCCAAGCCGGCTTCAGTGGCTGAATCCCTAGGCCTGAGATAGACTCTGGTGAACACCTGGAGCCATCCTCCTGGCCTTGGGGAAGGAAAAAATTTGTAACTGGGGGGGGGGAAAGATAATTTGCTAGCTCCATTAACTGGGGGAGCTCAGGACAGAAGCAGCTCCTGTCCAGGCATAAATCGTCCATGGCCCTTGAGTACCTTTCCCTTCTGCATGGACCTGTGTGGGCCTATTTCGGGAGAATAGGCCCTTGCTGGCAAACTCTAACCATTTCAGCAGTGCGGTGGAGAGGTGGGTGTTTGACGTTTGAAGTCGTTTTGCGTATTAAACAAGGTCCTCACCTGCCCACAACAGGGACCTAAGGACTGGTGGCTTCACTTGGGTCACCCAGCCACCTGCGACAGGGGCCCAGGGATAACTGGCACCTCCCAGTACTTACAACAAAAACTTTGGGTGCCCATAGTCCCTCTGCAGAGCCCACCCAGCAGCACGCTCTAGGGAACAGAGATGCATTTTCCTCAGAGACACTTGGGGGTCAGTTCTCAGCCCCCCTGCCTTGTTCAGAGCGTGACCCCCTGCTGCAATCAGATACGGGTATATACGCCAATCACCCCTGCCCCTCTAAGACTGTAGGACAGGGCCTGCACCACACACTTGATATCAGCTACCTGGAAACCTGAGCTGAATTCATACAAGAAAACTGAATGGACTCCTAGACTGATATACCTCATAACAGTTCTAGCCAGCTGGGGACAGGACACCAGAGCTCCAAAGGCGAAAATAATCAAGCTAGCTCACTCAAGCAACCCATAGGGGTATACCAAAACAAAACAGAGCAAGCAGCTACAACACAGTAAGTGAGCATAAACTAATACAATAACTTCTAGATGGCTTGGAAACAACAGTCAATATCAAGACACATAAAGAAACAGGCCATGATCACCTCAACAGGCTCTCAAAAAATAGAATCCAGGGATCTTTTAGATGAAAGTGCATTCCTGGAATTACCAGATGCAGGATACAAAAGTTTAATATACAGAACCCTTCAAGACATCAGGAAGGAAATGAGGCAATATGCAGAACAAGCCAAGGAACACACAGACAAAGCAACTGAAGAAATCAGAAAGATTATTTAGGAACATAATGAAAAGTTTAGTAAGCTGGAAAAGTCCATAGATAGACAGCAATCAGAAATTCGGAAGATTAACAATAAAATTACAGAATTAGATAACTCAATAGGAAGTCAGAGGAGCAGAATTGAGCAAGTAGAAGCTAGAATTTCTGAACTTGAAGATAAATCACTTGGCACTAATATATTTGAAGAAAAATCAGATAAAAGAATTTAAAAAAATGAAGAAACCTTAAGAATCATCAAGAGAAATAACCTACGAGTGATTAGAGTACCAGAACAGGGAGGGATAACAGAAAATACAGAGAAAATTGCTGAGGATTTGTCGGCAGAAAAATTCCCTGATATTGTGAAAGATGAGAAGATATCTATTGAAGATGCTCATTGAACTCCACATAAGGCAGATCTTAAAAGAAAGTCACCAAGACATATTATAATCAAGCTTGCCAAAACCAAAGATAAAGAGACAATTATAAGAGCAGAGAGGGTTAAAAGAAAAGTCACCTACAAGGGAGAGCCAATAAGAATAAGCTTTTTTACTCAGCAGAAACCATGCAGGCAAGAAGGCAAAGGGATGACATATTTTAAAAAATTGAAGGAAAAGAATTGCCTGCCAAGAATCATATATCCATCAAAACTGTCTCTTAAAAATGAAGGTGAAATTAAGACATTTCCAGATAAACACAAGCTGAGGGAATTCATAAAAACCAAACCAAAACTACAAGAAATACTAAAGGGAGTTCTTTGTTAGAAAATCAATAATATCAGGTATCGACCCAAGACTAGAACACTGGGCAGAGCAACCAGAAGTCAACCCGGACAGGGAAATCCAAAAAAAGAAAAAACAAAGCAAGATTTAAAAAAAAAAAAAAAAAGCCCAACACAGGGT